>NC_139805.1:24752557-25167557 GCF_963457635.1 Microchirus variegatus | reverse complement strand
TTTTTACCCTCATTTTAACAGCTTTAACAGAGTCGTTTGGATGGTTAAATGGCTTCTTGCTGGGAGATCAGGGGCTGTCACACAGTAGAAATTGTCCAAAAGTGTCCCTGTGTCGTTGTGAAGACTTCTGCCCTTTTACCAACAAATCCAGAGTCTGTACCAGAAACAGGGAAATTTCCCATGATGCTCTCAATAAATAACGCTCCCGTTACCTTGACCTTTGACTCTCTTCCATCAAAACATGTACAATTAATCTTTAAGTCCAACTCAAGCGGGCAGTGACCTTAACCTCTGACTCTAAAACACCAGTCCATGTGAACTTTCGTACCAAACTTATTGCGTTTCGGTTTGTGTTATAAGTTGGTCAAAGTCATTTTTTTGAGGTTGTGAACATCCATCATCCATCCAAAGATCCTTTTTTTCCCTCCTGCAACATTTTCAGCCATCTTAGCAGCTCCCAGATTTTGGTTGCCTAGTAACGACAGAAGCAAGTGCCTTGGCTTTTCATGCATTTTTAGACGCTGTATCTGAACAACCCCTAATGCCGTAATCACCAGGCACAGACAAATAATATATATATATAAAAAAAACTAGAGAAAACACTCAGAGCGCTCAAATCTCCACAAAGGCTGCTTGGCTTTCATATCCAGATCACTTACCAAATCTAACATTACCTACATCCCTCAGAACATGTCGTTTAAATCCAATCTTATCTTTTCTCAGTTGTGCTGCTCACAGACAGAACAAAATCACAGCAACAATATAAGAAAAAGTTCCCTCCTACACAGAAGCTTTGTTTTATTCATCTTGCAGAGGACATAATTATGGAGAACACATGTATTCAAGTGTAATGAGAGCAAGATGCAACTATATACAAGTATAACTAATTGCCAGGTTAACCATATGTTACACTGTTTTTTTCTGTTGTTTTTCTTTTTTTCCCCGTCTTCTTTTTGATATTCTACCTGCTGAAGCAGATTCCTCTCAGGCAGACCCTCTATTTCCAGCTCTCTCCGGGGTATAGTGCAGCAGCACGACACAGATGTTCAAATTTCCCACTGGACTCTATTCTTACACACATCGCACATCTAAATGGCACACACACACACAAAAAAAAAAAAAAAAAACACATCCGCGGCTGAGGAGAAAATTGTCTTGAGGGTGGCCGTAATTATGCCACCTCAATTAAGCAAACACGGCGTGCACGAGCCACATCTCAATTTGTCACCCTGTTAAATCTGGAAATATCAGGCCGCACTCTGTAAACACTGTAAACAGCATCCTATCAAGTCGGTCGGATATGATGCGTTAAAGTGCGCGCATGCATGAGCGGGGAATGAGCTCGTGGTACACAGAGAGCTCATTAATGCAAGAATGCAGCAGATTCACAACGCAGCGAAATGTTGGTTTTGATGAGCAAATAAAGACGACAAACAGAAACTTTGATAGTTTGACCTTCCCTTTTTCTAGACCAGTTTCTGGTCTAGATTCTGGCCCATTTTGCAACTTTAGAGTACAAATGTTTGCAATTGTTGCATGATGGTATGATTTAGGGTTAAATATAGTGATGATTTTTAAAATTTGGTCCAGAAAATGTCAGAAAATGTTCTAAGACCTTGATCAGTGTTTGTCAAACCTGGAAATGACGATGTTCTCCAATGTCTTGTTTTGTCCACAAACCAAAATGATTCAGTTTTATTGATTTCTTTGTTATCTGGAGCAAAGAAACGAAGAAAATATTCACATTTAAGAAGCTAAAACAATCAGAAATCTTCTTTTAACAATGACAAAAAGCTTAAAACAGATTAATCGATGATCAAAATAGTTGACGATTCATTTAGTAATCGATTGTTTCAGCTTGAGTCCCTACACGCTTAGAAGTAAGGGTTCCAAAAGTGTTCTTCTACAAGGGCTGTGGTTCTACCTGGAACCATTTGTTTTTCAAGGGTTCTTGGTAACACTAGTGGTTCCAGTAAGAACCATTTTGATCCAGAGAACCCTTTAAAACCCCTTTCCTGAATAAAGGGTTTTAAAATGGTTCTTGGTATCACTCAGGAAAGGTTCCACCTGGAACCAAAAAGGGTTCTCCTACGATGACAAGCCGAAGAACCTTATATGGTTCTACTTAGCACTTTTATTTCTAAGAGTGTACAACATATCATCTGCCTCCATTTTGTCCAATCCCTTGTGTCCTCATGTCCTATTTCACAACATCCATGAACTTTCTCTGTGCTCTTGTGTTTATATAAGAGCAGTTACATGCATCAGTCCCACTAGACTGCAAACACTGAAATAAGAGAGTGTTTAAGGAACGCCGGAGAAAGGTTAAAAAAAGGTTTAAACAAAGGAGCGTGTAACCGTGTTTCCTTTTGTGACCAAACTGCGAGGAAAGGTAGAACTGTGTTCACTTTTATACTCTCTTTGCCACCTGACGACAGAACACCCTACAGTGTCTACAGTGTGTGACAATACAAACACCTCATTCTGTCACTGTTGCCGTGCTAACAGGCTCGTTGGACTGCCTTGTTATCCAACTCAAACACAGAGAAAAAGAAAAAAAAAAATCCCCGCCACATTTCCATAATGTTATTGACTGAGTGCTGAGACGCAAAGCTGCCTGGAAATACACACACACACACACACACACTCATCCAGCGTTATTTGCATATCTGTTACCTCAGAAGACCACGGTTCTCGACATGAGGCAAGGAGAGCCAATTTAAAGCTCTCCTGCACATCCAACACCCCGCAACCACCCACACCTGCACATAACCCCGAACACACCAGAATCAGAGCGAGAAAAAAAAAAAATTGGAGAGCAAAGCATTTTGGGAGGCAGGAAGTATTGTAATGAAGGCCAAGTGTGTCCTTTAGTGAGTTTAATACACACACGCCCGATGTGCATGATGGATCAGGCGTGAAATAGGCTGGAAAGGAAAGTTCGACAAAGCTGCAGTGACGGGAATCTCAAACAGGATGTGCGTGTGTCTATCTCTGCAACATGGTGTCAGGCAGCGCCCCTGCTGTGTAGATGGTAACGGGGAGATAATGGGATGGTGTATGACACAGTTGGTAGATTTAGCTGTTATGACGGTACAAGAGGATTTAAGAGAATTTGAGGGAGGGGGGTACTGGTGGATGAGTGAGCTGAGGGTTGAACATGATGTGTACTTGGAGCATGATTAAAAACACAGATTATACAGTCGTGCAGGTTTATAGCTCAGGTGCTTCGGTATTAGCGTCCCACTCTTCTACTGGAACTTTGGGGAATGTGTTACAGTTACAGCATCACTCTGCTACAAGAGTAGCCTATTTAGTCTGTGGAAAACTTCATGTGGCCCGACAAAAATACTCTATAATATGTCTGGCATGAACATCCTGTCACATGTAGAGATAAAACATGAACATAAAGATCTCTATGATTTATCTTGTGATTATTCTGAATGGATAAAATCATTAGAATTCCATTTAAGTTACTTGAAAATGCGGTCTAGCTTACCAACACACAGTCCTAGTGATTAATTTGCAAGTGCCACAAGCGGGAGAGCATCGTTCCAGGAAATAAGTCATTATGATTCGATTAGTGCTAGGCCGTTAGCGCTGTTATTTAACGGATGACGCGTTTCCATGACGACTGACCGGAAAAAGACGCGTGTGACAAGTTTGCGTGATTTCCGATTGTTAAAGCTCACATAGAGTGGTCCTGTTGCACATGTTAGTTATGGACAGTGGCGTAGGCAGAAATAATATTTTTGGTGGGCCAGTGCAAAAGTGGGTGGGCCATCTTTGCCCAAAAAAGGAATTAGAACTTAAAAATGACAACTATAGACAAACTGGAAAAACAATGACTATTTTACTCTGTAGTATTATGCATTGCAAAGGCAATGGCGGCAAAATACTGCCTTGACACAAGCTCTACCCTCAGAGCTATATAAAGGCTTGTATACAATACAACAGTGTAGACAAAAAAATAATTTGGTATCGGCGCTATTGCACGACAAAATTAATCATTATAATATTGCACAAAGTGCCAGTAAACCCAAACAGCAGAAAAGTTGTTAACGTACAGTATAACATAGGCCTACATCAGACAGAATTCAGTGCACCATCTGTGCCATTTGACATTTCTTAGGTACCAAATTATTAAAGCCCATTTAATTTTATTTATATGTCACTACAGATCTAAAAAAAGTACGAAAATTCACTGTAAATCGATGCTTCCTGTGCGTAATAACTCTTGACTGCAGCACCTTCAGTTACGCAGCGCCATAGCTCTGGCTTACCTTGGTTAATTAGGGTTATTGACAGCTCGTTTTAAACCTCTCAACAGGTAGAATCAGACCTCGGTCTCCAAATGTGTGTGAATCACTTCATTAGCGAGTCAAAAGGACATAAATGCATACGACGCATTTGTGTGGACATTCGCCCTTCTCTAATCAGAACGATCTAATGTCGCTCTATAATGATCAATCAGACCGGGATTTGTTCCCGATGCTCTCCAATTGATTGTTGATTTTGGAAAGTGTAGTTCTTCATTAGAAGGGGTTTTGTTGCGGTGGAAATAACTTGTTTTGATAAACAGCAAAGGTAAGACAACATTTCTGCTTGTATTTCTTGAAAGTCAGTTGTTGTTTTGCTCTTATTTTGGGGCTGGATCCGTGAATCTTGGTCGTAAAGTGATACAAATGGTACTGTTGGAATATGAGGATTCTCTGCTGTCCAGCGGACAAGTGTTTTTATTTGTTTACATAATCACGCTGACGCTCCAGTGCCGCTTTTCAATGTGTGCTGTAACGTTTGTTTTCGCTCCTGCTGGTTTGATCCATCGGTGTTTTAACTGCGTTTGGTGAACATAAGAATTGTTTATATGAGTTTCTGACCTTTCTGTGGGTATGCAGCATGTCTGTGTTTGTTAAAGTTAGATATGGTTTTATGACGCTTTTGTCGTTGCGTGGGGGCAGCGTCAGTGCTGTGCAGGGATAAATCCGCAGGTAAACCCGGCGCGTTACGCTGACCCGGGAGAGAGCAACTGTGCCGGGGAACAAACGTATGGGGCCGGGCTAACCTTCTTGTGGGCTAAAGACTCTGAAATGTATTTCCTTTATATGCATTTTTTTATTTTGTTTCTACAAACAAAATACATTTTTATCATACTTGGCTGGGTGGGCCAGTGCCGCCCAGGCCCATTGCTGGCTACGCGCATGGTTATGGAGGTCTACTTACATACATTAACCATTTTATGGTCAAAAACCTCCTAGTTGCTTTAAACGAGCCGATAGAAATCCTCTTTTCTGACAGTGTTTCCCAGCCGCGAGATTTGAGACTCATGTGAGACGACTATACTTTTTATGTAAATGTACTTTATATAAGACAAGGAGCCGACTTTTGATTATTTACAGTTCTTCGTGTTTCTCTGAGACAGTAAAGACATCAATAAACAGAAGCTTTATAAGTATGGTAACATCATTTTTACAGAATAGCTGCATCTGACGTAAAACGCTGCAAATCCTGACACCCTCTCATACAAGAGCTTGATCCTTGAAAAAACTATTTACAATATACGAGATGATTCTTTTCAACCCACACATCATTTTCTGGGAACTTACACTTGTATGATGTAAACAGATACTGTGGCGTCTGGTAAAGGTGTGTGTAAAAAAAGATTAAAGTAAAAGAAGACGTTATAGACGAGGCGCCTTTGCATAGATGTTATAGAAAGATGTGAGCGGTCGCTGACGAGCAGAGAAGACAGGGCTCTGCAAATTGAAAGATGATTCACCTCTATTGGGGAGAAGAAAACACGCTGAGGCTTAACAAAGAGCCGACTTCCTGCTGACTTTTGAGATCTGTCAGAGGCTGTCAAGAAACACATAATGTATAGAGTATAATGTGAAAGAGAAACTTTGGAAAATTCCATGCTTTCCTCAGAGAAATAATCAACTTCAGCTATTATATAAGTCACATGGAACAAGAAGAGCGTCAAACAACATCTGATTCGAATATTATTTTTTATTATTATGACAGAGGAAGTTATGATTTGGTCATACTTGTTTTTTTAAGATTAGTTACCAACCTCGTGAAATAAGATAAATGTATTGTAATTGTGGGAAATTGAGCAATATTGGCTTGTTTTCTCTACATATTGTTATTATTATCATCATCATCATCATCATTACGATTATTGTTATCATAAGAGGTTTTTTTCTTTTTGTTCTTAATATGCCACTTTCCCTTTACACAAAACAAAACTGAGCATAAGTAACACAATTTAGAATTAAATTGAATTAAATTAAATTAAATTAAACCCTTTTAAGACGATAATCTTTTCATTTTAATTCTAATCCTTTTGTCTATACTTTAAACTTTATTAATTATTTTATTTCTTTTGCATTTGTTTTTAACAGTTTTTGTTAAAGTTTTCTGACGTAACTGGCAACCCATGGTTGCTCTGCAGCTCTACCGACTGCAATGATTGGTTGACGGCGGTAGGTGGCGCCACATGCCAAAACATGATTTCAAAACATAAACATGATTTGCAGTCTGCAAAAAAAAAAAATGTATGCAAATATTTTGTCTGTACTGTTGTTGTTGGTGAGCTCAGTTTGTTATATGAACATTATTCCTGAGTCTCTGTGACATATTAGGAGGATTTTATTACCAGTTGCTTTAGATCTATTACATAATGCACCTTTAATTTACATTGATTTCTTTCACCCGTCTCCGTGTTGCAGTCACACGTTTATTCACTGCAGCTTGAATCTCCCTTTGTGCGTGAAAATGCTTTGCCTTGCTTGTGTTCAGTGACACACCAGGTGACTGTTTAACATATTTCTTTATAAAGTGCGGAAATTCGATGTATGCATTACAAATAACTCTGCAGCGTGTGGAAAAATGCAAGTCTTTTGTTCTGTGCAACATGTTTGTCTTGCTTTGAGTAATGTTGCTCCGCATCAAAACGGAGCAGTCGATGACGATGATCAGACTCAGCAGAGCTGCTCACGGTGGAGCGTTTGTCTTCTCACAGATTTTTCACTCTATCTCATACAATATGTATGAAACTTGTTTTTTGGCTTTTTTTTTACTGTGAGCACACGCTGTTTCACAAATGTTGGTAGTCGACGGAATTTCCGGCTTTGATTTCCATCTCGTTTTGTCGCGTGACTCCGCCGTCGACGCTGCTGCGAGTGCGTCTTCATTTTGTTTCCCTGTCGCAGACCTGATCCATCAACGAGCTTCAAGCTGACATTAATAAATCATTAGCAGGAGCTTTCAGAAGCTTTAACCTCCATGCATAATTCACCCCACGCCGATACTAATGGTACAACTGCAGCTCCCGCACTTGCCTGTTCAGGAGTGTCCCACTAAACAGCCAATTAACTGTAATGAATCCAGCAAAGTCCGACTCTCAGCAGAATAAAGAGAGAAAGCAGTTTCTCCTGTGAGCTAATTCCTGATGAGAATTCCCGAAAAGTTAGTTTTCACCTTCAGACCACACAGTGGAGGTCAGGAGCACTGTGATAGCTTTACTTCACTCAGATTAGTCTGAGAACTGTGTGGGTTCAATCCAGTTTTTATCTGCAATAAATTGTATTAAATTCAAGTCATTAGGTGCAGGTTTGACTTGATAAGATCCTCAAGACTCCTAAGCAGTGTGCGAAATACCCATTAACAATCGGGGGGGTCCCCATCTCCCATTTGTTGCACAATACTAATAAACACAGACCCCCCTGTTTTTCACACCGTCCTCTTAAGGAATAATTTTAATGAATTTTTGAAAATCAGGAAATTATCCATTTGCCCTGATGCACTTTGACAGTGAGCCGACTTTCTTCTCAAAAACAAAAAGTATCTCTGAATGACTTAAAATTGTCTATGATAATAGTTGGTATCGCCCTAAACAAGGATCCGTTGAAAATGTTAGCATATCTCTTAAGGAATAATTTTAATTAATTTTTTGAAAATCAGGAAATGATCCATTTGCCCCGATACACTTTGACAGTGAGCTGATTTTCTTCTCAAAAACAAAAAGTATCTCGGAATGACTTGAAATTTACCATGATAATAGTCGGTGTTGCCCTGAACAAGGATCCGTTGAAAATATTTGCATATCCCTAAGTATCTTTCTTGAAAAGTGCTGGGCATCACCGCTATTCTGAATTGTAGAGAATTGTAGAGAGAGAGTAACAATTTATTGAATAGCCACCAAGGGGGTAATACAACTTGTTGCAAAAAGAAGTTTTAATGAATTAAGTCAGTGAGAAAATAAACTTCTACTTGCTTGCTTGAAACAGGGTTAAGGTTAAGGTTACAGAAACCGAGTCAACCTCTCAGAGGTTAGACCACCAGTAAATTTCAAAACTTGATGGACTGAATATATATCAGATCCTAATGATGCCACTGGCTTTTTATGGGTTTGGAAATTATTATTCCAGACCTGCAGCATCCTGACATCTTCAACTTTCTGATTAACATCCATTCATCTGGAAACAAATGGACGATACCTGGCTTTGTGACAAACATTCAACTCAGGAGTCTACCGGCTAAAGATAACACTGTTGTCACTGGAAGGGCAAGAGTCACACACGGTAGCGTAATGTAGCGTTAGCGATGGGCAGTGTAATTGAAATAATTGCTGTGTTACTGTTGCTCCATCTTCTTCATTTCATAGCAGCGATTCACCTCTGCTGTCTCCCTGTATCTGTGGGAATCTGGTTAAATGGTCTGTTACCCTGTCTCTGCCTGTTTTGGCACTAAATCTATCCACTATCTTCACTTTTATGTGGAAAAGAGCTGGCCAACAGATGAGCTGCCTGACATATTGTCTGATTAATGTGTTGTCTAGTATACTGTATACTGTATAGTGTTGTCCTGCCAGAGGCTGTTACCTAGGTTGTGTGCCGTCATCTACTGGAGCTCTATAGGAGCCTGTGAACTGGTTTCATCGTGAAAAACAAGCCTTGATCTTATAACCTGGCTATGGTGTGTGTGTGTGTGTGTGTGTGTGTGTGTGTGTATAGTGCCATAAAGCAAATTTTCTGAGGACTCTGAATCTCACAAGGCTGGTTTTCTGCTAAACAAAAAGGGAGAGGAAGCGGAGACAGCACCCAGTCTCCCCACAACAAGCCATTGAACTACCACAATGACTCTGCAGCTGTTAAAGTTAAGGGTAAATATCAACCTAATAAACAGCATTATATTAAACTGTAAAACTGCTGGTGTGGGAGGAGCCAAAGCCTTTCAACAAGACAGTTTAGAGATGAAGGCGATCATGTCTCTGTATTGAACCTTGGGCATGAGTAGTGGAAAAATACAAGGCTCTTTAAACCTTGTTTTGTAGCAAATTCAGTTGAGTTTTTGGTGATTTTATAATTGTTTTTAATCAAGTGAAGTTATGGAAGGTTAAATGATCCTCGAGGGACTTTGATAACACTAAGAGTTAGCAGTATTGTGGCATGCTGGCCTATATATGTATGTGCTGATCTTAGGTCAGTTTTACATACAGTAGTTTGGGTATTTACAACTAATTTAAAGTAGGTAAACATTCTATTTTCAGGTGTTTTTCATGTCAACTTGCATGTGAAGTAGGTCAACCCAACCAGTGGACAGAACCAATTCAATTTCTGGCAACACTTCAGCAGGAAACCTACAGACCTTGTAAAAGCTGCACCTGGCAGAACACAGGTGCAAATATGGAAAGAAGATAGAGGAGATGAGAAAACTTACAAACGTTCTTTAACCAGAAATAAAAAAACAAGCAGTTCCCCCATCGATGATATATCGAACTTAGACTTCATGAAACTTAACTTTGAATCAGAGGTCGACTTCAAATGTTATGTTAATAGAACATAATTACACTGCAGGTTTCTGATTATAAGGTCAGTGAAAAACTTCTGATTCTGTATTGTTATATTTCACATCAGTATCAGATTTCAGAGCCCTTAATGTGTGCCCTTAATGTACTCAAAGCAAGAGTATGGAGGTCAAGGCAGTGGGAGAGTGCACACTGCATTAGACTTTCATAAAGGAGACATATTTCCACAGCATGTCAAGTAAAATTGGCCTTTTAATGGACTATTCATTGTTCTTTAACCTTATTCATACATTACTTGGTATGTGCATATATTTATGGAGGGAAAATTTTCCTTTTCTTTTTCTATTTTAAATGGAGCTTTGGTGTAGGGAAAAAAAAGTATCACCATTGAGTATTGAGTACTGAATGGTTTAAAATGAAGATAAAGGCTGGCTGTAATTATTGTTAGGAGTCATTTGAAGCTACTATACCATAAGTGTCAGTAGATGTGATCAGTACGATAAATAAACATGCCATGAATCAGTCACTGAATTATTTGTGACTGAGAGTGTTGTTGTAAACTCAGCCATGACACTTTATTTAAAGCTACAGTCTGTAACTTCTGTCACCAAAACACTGCTAGTGTCACAATTCCCCCATATTTACATCCACATCTCAGGTGAGTCTGCAGAGCTTTCTGAAGGCACAACTTCCAAACATTCAACATTCTTCTCAGTATCTCACTACCTCACCCATGTTTCAGAGAACCGGGGTTGGTGTCTTAACCTAAAGTTCTCTTTCAAAATTTGTTTCACTTCACTGATATTTTCAGAGAACCGGGGTTAACTTTTTAACCATCTGGCTTTACTAGCATAGTAGCTGCTATGTTTCTACCTGTCAGTCATGATGTAAAAGCGACCACCGTCTCCACAGACACCAAAGCAAAACACTGACCTGTCGAGCTGATTTGTGGCCACGTGAATGAGTGGTAGAGTTTGTCAAGGTCAAGGGTTTGATTCCTGGCTCTGCTAGCCTACATGCCAATGTGTCCCTGGGCAAGACACTTAACCACATGTCCCAGCAGCATGTGAATGGATGTGAAAGGTGTGCGCTAACAGCAAGGTGCTGATAGATGTGCTCATTGACTGGGTAAATGGCGAAAACCATCGTGTAAAGCATCGTTGAGCAGTCGTCATGTCTAAAAAAGCGCTATATAAATACAGACCATTTCATTTGACAATCATTTAAATGTAACAGAGGTTGATATTGACAATTATACACTACAGATTCACAGACAGCTTTTGTAAAAAAAAAATACCAAAAAGAAAATATTTGTTAAATTAATAGAGTTAAAGCAACACAACGTAGGATTTCCTGTGACAGACCAAACATTCTCTATGATTCAAATAAAACTATTGATCGTTATGACCTGCTCTTTATAGGCCAGATACTGTAATTCATGTAGCGTAGTCAATTTTTTTTGCTGTAAAAAAAGCATTTTTTTTCCATTACTGGAACGACTAGACGCATACATAGTCTGATCACACACTGTGACGTCCTGCAGGCATGCAACTATTTCTCCTTCCCTCTGTTAACATCACCATGGCTATGATTGTCTATTTAAAGGCCGGAGAAGATGTCTTGTAGCAACCTTGTATTTAAATCAATATGCTAATGTATCCATTTTCCATTCATTGGGCTCATTTGAATCCAGCCGAGGTTTCTAAATAACCCAAGGGACCCAGTGAAAAGACCCATCTGTCAACCTAGTTCAAAAATTAACACGGTGAAGTACTTTGAACGTTCACTGTTTGGCTACATCAGACGAGCGCTGAGAGCGAGCTGCTGCATGCTAAAGGTTAACACAATTATACAATCTCAGCCATGCACACAGCCATTGGTGGATAATATTAAAGAGAGAGCAAGCACAAACTGATGACCAGCATATAATAACGGCAGCACAGGGACAAAGAAGGAAATCAGCGCTCGTGTGAACCCCACACACATGGCAGCAACAGTCAAATCACAGGGGAAATGACTTCTCTACCAGGAGCATCAACTTGGCAAAAGACACGAGGTGAATGTGACGGAAGAAGGTGCCAAAGACAATTATTTCTCCTTTTTATTTTTCCACAAAAGGCTGAACATGGGGTGTGTTTCTCTGCTGCAGTCTGTTTCCTCATAAATCTGGACCATGGCTTGTGTTTCAGGCAGATTGCCCTGATGTGTTAATGAACAGAGAACATATCCAAAATCAGCATCTGCAGCGTTAATGATGCTAATTACGGGTAGATAAAGAGACTGTGTAACTATGGATTAGATAAAGTAAAGTATCCATAAAGTTGTTGTTTAGTTGTGTATCGTATGAAGTTACATATTTCTGATTTTACTTGAACTGGCTGTTGTTTTTGAATCAGATTTATATGAAAGATGCATGTTTTTTTTTAATATGGTTTAAATAGATTGGAAAATGTAACCACTTTCTATAAAATGCATACTGGCTAACAGGACATCCTCATCCAGACCTGTGACATACACGGGCTACCAAATTCCAAAATGCTATACAAAAAAAAAAGCACACTCTAAATAAGGGATGGCTCCACCATTCTTTTCTGGTACAGACAACACAACCATGAGTAGTGCCGAGTTCCATTTGTAGCCAGAACTTTCTGCTCAATACATCAACGTTGTATATAGTTAATATTTGCTTCAGCTTGTCAGGCTGAACGTTAAATATAGCACCTTTGTGCGTCTCATGGAGAAACAACAGCAGCAGCAGCACAGCGTCGCGTTATCAGACGAGATTAATGTTCGAGCAATGTGGAGGATACCTGACAGCGAACACCTGCTGATGATTTCGAAGCACACGCCATGTGACCCGACTCTCTCCCTCTCTCTCTTGCCACTGCACTGTGACACTGAAAACACACACATGATTATGCAGCCTACAGACACAAAAACTAGCAGCCAGCATCCAAACACATATAACTAACAGGGAAAACACATACATATGAGATGGCAGAGGCTTTGATTTGCTGCGGCTGTCTCGGCAGGCCGCGTGTGACAACACGACAGTGATACAACACGACCAGGAAGAGTCAAATTAACGAGCTGAGGGAGCAGGAGGAGGAGGAGAGGGAACGAGGAGGATGACAACAAGTCCAAACATTAATCTGAGAGGTGGGAACATGTGGGGAACATTAAACACAACCATGGCAAACAGTGGAATTACAAAAAAAAAAAAAAAAAAAAAAAAAGCTCTTCAATGTTGGTATTTCCACTAGGGAGCTCTCCTGACAGCATCTCCAGGTTTATGAGATGCTGTTGATGCCACTGAGGACTGAACATGTTCTAAAGCTTAGAAAACATTCAGGGCCTGGATGGTAAAAGCATTTCCACTTTTAGAAAAACAGGTATAATAATGCCAAAGCTTTCCAACGCACAGAACAGCAGGAAGCTGTCACAGAGTAAGTGGCAAAAAATGGCCGACATTTCAGTTATAATGGGTTGTTTTGTAGAAGAGAAAGTGAGACTCTGTATTTTACCACAGTTCAATGTAACAGCACTGTTATATTGACCACTGAAATGACAATTATATACAGGCTGCGGCATATGGGAAATTTAAGCCAGATCATGGAATGCGATGACAAGCTCTTGTTACAAAAGCCACAAATACATTAATACCAAGGAGCAACTTGTTGTGACGTCACAAATCTGAGCTCTCTGACGCTCTGAAACATTGATTTCTGTGTTGACCTGTTTTTGAATCTGGAAGGTCACTGAGGTCACCTGCAACCAGCCTCCTATTTGACAACACTAGCTGTCAATCACGTCATGCTTTATTGTCTTTTTCTTTCAATGGGAACACCATTTAAAAATGGAAATATTCTATTGAAGAAAAGGCAGAATGTAGTAATTGAGAGGATTGAGTAGTAGAAATATAGAAGTTCATTTTCTCACTGACTTCCATTTAAACTTCTTAAACTTCTTTTTGCAACAAGCAGTGTCGCTGCCCTCTGGTGGATATTGTGTATATTCTTACTTCCTGATCAGCCTCCACTGTACAGACTGTGACTGATAATAATCATATGATTATTACCCTAATCGATGTGGCCCACCACTAAATATCATGTGATCATGTAAATGTGGCTGAAGCACAGCTGCCAATTTACACATTATAACAAAATAATACATTCAACATTAAATTACAAAATAGCTTGTTTAATTTTTTAATTACAGTTGTCCACATTATTATTAGCATAATTTTAGACAAATTGATCTGTTTTTAATATTAATAGATCGATTTTGCATCATAACTGTGTTATTACAAAGTAGACATCAAAACAAGCAACTTTCACTCTGAAATTCTGTAAAATTACATCATAAATATCTTTATTGCGATATTATGATATAATTTTGATATAATTCATATTGCCAACTCTTCATTTGAGTTTGAAACCTTCTGCTGAAGATTAGTTCCTAATAACTAGAGCATTACTAACAGTTGTATGGTTATATTTAGACACTCACAATGCTTGGTTATAGTTATTGGGGAAGACTCATTTCCAGTGGTGATTTCAGTGGACTAATAATCAGCAAAATGTCAAAAGAAATGGTCTCTCAATTTGAAAAAGGTTGACTTTCTGTAGGATTGAGAGTTTCATAGCAGAGGACCACGGAAATTCATACATGTAGGTAAAAGGGACATCAAATAACCCATTTACCACTGGAATTTTAGCAATTTTGTGCAGCTTCAGGCAATCAAAAAAAGCAATTTCTCTAAAAAGAATAATGATAACTCATACAGATCCAGCCACTTGATGCTCAGACCCTATTAAATCACACATTTAAGTGTCTAAATAGCAAGTAAATCTCCAGCGTTACTGTCAAATCCTGAGCAGCGGCGTGAAGCACATTCACCCCGCGACTGCGTTCTCTAAACACCAATCAATATCTGTGACGGTTTCTTTCATGGCTTTACATTTTTAAACAGAATCATACGAGGAGATAAAGAAGCAGCTGTGATGTCTTAATGTTGTAAAACATTAAATAACAGCATAAAGACTTTCAGGTGATGATATCAAACCCTGGAGTTAATATAGTACAACTACATAATGTGTTCTCGCTTTGGTTTTACAACATTTATTACAAATTGAATATATTACGGCAATGTAACAAAACCTCTATCCTACTTAATAAACACTTTTCTCAAGTATTCTTTGTTTTCTAAAAAAAAAATGATGATGACTCAAGCACCGAGATGATTTACATTCTGATCATCTACATCAACTGCCTCCGTGTGGAGGGAAATATAGAAATTTGGAAGTGACTCAAAACATAATGGTCTTCCTGGAAAAATCAATGGCCAATAACAAAAAAAATCAAAAAAAAAAAATCTATTATTGGCCCACTGCCGTGAAAAAGGTGCAGAAATCAATTTCCAGCATTTCCAGCTTTGTACTGTCGCTCCTTTTTAGAGAATACATTTAATAATTGAGCATGGATGGATTTTTTTATTTGCTGCTTTATGAATTAATGTCTGGCTTAAAAACAAAAGACCAGTGAGACGTATGTAATGACAGCAGTTGATGAATTAAGTAACACATCACTGACTTAAACGTATTGCTCAATAAAGATTACTACAACCTATAATTACAGCAAGCATAATTCATATTAACATCATTTTAATGAAGAGTA
Organism: Microchirus variegatus; assembly: GCF_963457635.1. Classification (NCBI taxonomy): domain Eukaryota; kingdom Metazoa; phylum Chordata; class Actinopteri; order Pleuronectiformes; family Soleidae; genus Microchirus; species Microchirus variegatus. The sequence continues at coordinate 25,152,070 of NC_139805.1, read as the reverse complement.
ACTCAGTCTTTACTGCTGCTTTAAAATTAAATTTGATCTTCAAAGTGTGTGTGAGATGACAGTACTTTTACTTTGGTTCCTTTTTGTCCTTTTTGCTGTGATAAATACTTTCCCTGCAGTAACTTGCGCTTTGTGACCTTTGTTTTGTGGTCACTGCACTCCATGTTCTTCAGGTCAATTTTCATTTGCAATTCCTGTGTGGTGAGCGCTTGTTGTGACCGCAGTGACATTTCCGCGTGGCGGTTGATGCAGTTCATTCTGTGGTTTGGTTTCACTTGGTACCGTGGTTCATTTTCTACAGCTTTTTATCCTTCATCCACGTGAGGGTCATGGAGAGCTGGAGCCAATCCCAGCTGACCTACAGGGCAAAAGGCCCGGTCACACCCTGGACAGGCTGCCAGACCATCACATACAGAGATGAACTCTTATTGTTGTATTAATTGTCAAAACAGATTGTGTCGTGACCTGTGTGGGAGGAAGTCGCTCCACAGATCGGTGAATCTTAATGTGATGGATGTGACCTGTGAATTACTGGAATATATGTTTGTGGTTGAAGACCACAGTGTCTCTTTTGTTCGACACTTATCTTTCTGTATTATACTATACTTAAAGGAGTCATATTATATTTATTTATTATAATATTACAATAATAATACAATATTATCCACCATCACATTAACCTAGTTCCCTGGTGTCCTAATGAACATGGGGAGCTTGGAAAAGTGACCGTTTGCAGGCTCTAGCAGGCACATTGCCGTCATAAATAACATGTATCCACTGGACAGATAAATCCTCTGAGGCTGGAAGTTTGTGTAGAACTCTGTGCTGCACTGTTGGAGCCAAGAATATAACTTTTTGTGGACTTTCTGGATACAGTTTCCCTCGCCAACACTCTCGCGTGTTTTACGGACAAAGCGGAGCTCCACGAGACAACAACTCCAGGAATTTAGTGTCTTGTGACGTCCCAATGAGCACGGAAGTCAACATCGCATATTTTATCTCCTGTACTTAAACTGAGGAGCAGAGGTGGAAAGACTACTAAAATATTGTACTCAAGTAAAAGTGCCAATGCTTTGATGAAATATTACTCAAGTAGAAGTAAAAGTAGTTCATTTGAAATGTACCTTAAATAAAAGTTACTTAGTTACTTTGCGTGGGGTGTGAGGGTAGTAGAAATATGACAAAGGGTCAGAAATCCAAAACTATTTTGGAGCTCACGCGCCAGTGCTGGTGCTAATCACATCATCATTCGTCTGGTTCTGCTGTATATTTTCCCCCTGTAGGCCTGAATTGTGCTGAATTTATATTTTTACTCAGTAACGGATAGGATTTCTAAAGTAACTGTACAAGTACAATACTTGAGTCAATACTTACTCAAGTAAAATACAAAATCCTGACTTTAAATTGTACTTAAAAATACAAAATACACAAAAAAGGAATTCATTACAGTAACTTGAGTAAATGTATTTAGTTACTTTCCACCTCTGCTGAGGAGGACCACAAAAACATGGGTCATCATTTCTCACACTTTGGCGACTGGTATGGCCTCCAGAGTTCCAAATATAAGGATTTAAATGATTAAAAAGTTGATTTTGCATAATATGGGACCTTTATATTTGCATTCTCGTAGAATGTTGATATTTATAACTCTATTTTTTTACTTATTGTTATATTATATAAATATTCTATAAGGTATCAGCCTCCTCTTTGTGCTGCCATAACATAAATCTTACTGACAATTTTTTTTTTGTCATAATAAAGATATTTAAGTGAGTCTGTGTCTTACAGTTGACTAAAGTGGAGTTGATATGAGTAATGAGGTGTCCTCCTACATCTTCTGTTCTTCTGAACTGAATTAGCACCAGGGAAATGAGAGCACTGCAACTGGTGAGAGAGCTGACAGCCAGCATCTGTCTCTCTCTCTCTCTTCTAATTCAACACACACACACACACACACACACACACACACACACACACACACACACACACACACACACACACACACACACACACACACACACACACACACACACACACACACACACACACACACACACACACACTCTGACACTGACACTGACACACACTCACACAGCAGTCCAGACATCTGGAGGGACTCTACCGGATCTTGCTACTGTGGTACGGGGGACTCGTACAAGGACTAAAGATACTTCAGCAGTAATGACACGTCCCTATTGGCCAGACCGGGCAGACAAACAGGAAGTGGAGACAAGACTGAGGGTCGGGAAGGTCGGCCATCTTGGGGCGATGATTTAAATACAGTAGAAAGGAGACAAAGAGAGATATAATATCCTGTGCCTGAGGCCGAGCTAAAAATGAGGTGAGGTTGAGACATTGGAGAGATGGTACCTGGACAGCATTACATTTTAGAAAGAGATTATTATGTTGATTATTCTGATTAATATTTAATATCCGAGTTGCTGAAAATAAAAAGTGATCTCAGGTGAAAATACACCAGTGGTCACCTGACCTGACTGACCAGAACTCACCATTGGCGGGGTCTCCTCCAGGGTTGAGCGTCACTCTGAACGCTTGATTCCTGACTTGGCGGCCGGGCGGAGCGTCACACGGGTCCACATAGAGCAGAACTCCACCAAAGCCCAGTTCAGAGAGCAGGGACAGCTGGACGTCAGCACAAATACGCAGTGAGTGAGAGAAGAGACGAAACTTGTCAGACTGCTTCACAAAAAGCATTAAAACCAGACAAAATAGATAATGTAGGTATGTTTAAAAGCCTATGTGAATCATATATTAAAATAATATATTTAGCTAACATATTAACGTATTAATTGAATAAATGTAAGAATGTCCAATACGACTTAAAACATACTTCAAATTTTATTTTTCATAATATACATATTTATTTTTACTATGATTGAAAATGGGCTGTTCAAATCTGAATAAAAAGTCAAATAGTTGACTTTTCCTCAATGTATACGCTACATCGAGGAAATACATCATTAAGTGTGTACATTTATATTGATATCAAAGTAAGAAAATAAAAAGTAAAACTTGAATGTCAAGAATTCGGAAACAAGGTTGCGTGAAAAGTATAACTTGAGAGAATATTGATGCTGGACATCAAATTAAACAGCAGAATGTGGGCTACAAGGCTGTATAAATATTTGTTATTAAATAATTACGAGCAAACAAGCTGCACATTGGTCAAATTTCACTGTTGTCCATAGGAGATGCAGAGCCCTTGTTTTTTTTATGAGCGTAAATGACTATTTTATTGAATATGTGACATCGGCCAGGTGAGATCACTGTCCCAAGCCATTGATTCAAAATAATTTTCATGCTCATCATTCAGTGGCCTGCCATCCTGGGTCAGCCCACTCCCACTGGGATAAATATACACTCATCAGCCACTTTATTAGGTTACACCAGTTGTGGCTTGTCTGGCCGTGGAGCTATGTCCATGCTGGTCGGCATCTGTTTTGCATGCTTCTGTGTTTTTAAATTCTAACCATTTGAAAACAAGCCGGTTCAATGTTAATTCTCTCTCTCCGCTCCCTCCCTTCCTACCTACCACAGAGGTTTTCTATGCTTCTTTTTTGATAGCTCTGCCATGTTGTTGTCTAAAATTACACTATCGCTGCCTTGATCTTATGACTAAGGCCTGTTTATTTCATGAGACCTCCTGATTCTGTGGACTCCGGGTCAGCGGCCGTGATCGTGCAAGGCTCTAATCACTCTGCAACACAACATTTAACCGTCACAATAACTCTCTGCAGCTGTTAAATTAGGGTAAAACCCCTAAATAGTTCTGCTTTAATGCAAACATCTAATCAGCCAATCACATGGCAGCAAGAGAGTGCTGAAAACTGTTTTCGGTCTGATCGTGTTGCCATTCTCAGTGACCTAAGGGAGAGTTGGTATATTGATTGACAACATTGTTTCACTTCTTGTTTTACTGTAGTGACATTTTCTCCAAACATTAATCTACGTCTGAGTCTACGGTTGGTGTGGAAATGGCTGCTAATGAGCCATAACAGGAGTAAATGGAGGTTACCAAAAATAATAGAGGAGAGGAAACGTGTGAAGAGGAGGTCATAGCCCCGAATTTACATTTACACAGGCATGCCTTTTCAAAATCCATTATCTTATACTTGGACTTCAAGTCTTCACATGGGAGCCTTCCTACAACAGGCCACTGACCCAATTTCCCTCCCCGCCCACAGTTTGGGACAAATGTGATCATGTGGGCTTTAGTGTACCTATGCAGTGAAGAGAAACGATCGTCCTTTACATCAGAGTGGAGAGGAATGATCGATGAGTCCTGTTCTCTCACTAATGAGTGTGCGATGGTGACACACACTCACAAACACACACATACCTGCATCCATACTTCAACACAAACACATGTTTTGAGCATGTAACCTCGCTCATTTAGTCTCATTCATATCAACCAACGTGAGACTTGATGAAGTAGAGTCATAGTGTGAGCTCATTACAGTGTTGTGTTCCTGCAGGGTTTTTCTTTTGCATAAAAATTCATTGATTCATGTTTGTTGTCGCGCGAATGTCAATCTCGTGTTTGCGTGCGGAACAGTCTTGGTGACAAATTAGAGTCGGAAAAAAATACTTCCACACAAGCTTGTCGTGTTACAGTTCAAACATGAATGTCAGGCGTGCGTGTACTTAAACGCTGAGGCCCAGTTGATGGTGATGATGTGTCAAGATGATAAGAGGGAAAGAGGGTTCACTGCTGGGACTCTGACAGCAGCAGCTTCAGTCACATAAGAACCATTGACGTGCGTTTCAAGAGGAAGACTTGACTGGTTTTAGTTTAGTTTATACATTCATATTATCAATTTAAAGATCCTTTTAGTGTTTTTTCCAAGGATTGTGAGCAGAAGAACTGACTTCTGAAACGTTTTCTTAGCGCTTCTTTGTGTTTTCAGTCCCAGCTGTGCGCAGATGTCTCGCTGTACTAGCGCAATGTTGCTGTTGCCTCCATCTGTCTTCACACTTCCTGTGTGGGAAGGTTGCCTGGTGACATGAGGTCTTAATGATCTGCAATTACAGAGCACTTTTCTGGTCTTGAGGAACATTCAAAGCTACTTCACACTACAGTGTTTGCCATTCAGGAACAGCATGGGGTTAAATGCCTTGCCCAAGGACACATCAATGTTTAGACTATAGCAGAACCAGGAATCAAACCTTCCAGTGTTGCCCTGACACTGCTAAACACTGAAGAAACACAGTTGTGTGGAACTGATAGACTTAAAATAATTTATGCACTCATCTGACAGTGGTTTGACAGTAATGAACATGTGCTTATATTAAAGTTTAACCCTCAGGTTTTTCATGTGCATCATTTAAATGTGAGTAATAAGTAGGAAAATAATATATAAAAAAACAGGTCTTTGTACAGGTCTTAGCATTAAAAAAAATTGGATGATAAATTAGAGTATGCTAATGGCAGAGGACACGGCATTAATCGCTGTCATTAATCACATCATTCATGTGCAGAATCACTACTTGTTTATATTTACGTAGTCACCTAGACACATGTATACATATATACGAGTGCATTAAAGAACCCTTATATGCTCACGTCCCACGTACAGCGTGTATCCACATCTGCATGATTTAATTTGTTTTAATGAAGTGGAAACTGAATATAAATTAAGCCATAATTAACACGTGAGTAGATGTTTATGTTATGATTAAGTGGACGGGAATTTATATTTTCCCTGCCATATTCTAATTGACAGGGGGAAAAAAAATCTGCTCTCCACACATCCGGGGCGAAACGGACCTAATCAATCAACGTGTAGCTAATGTTAAAGGCAAATGGAGTCACACAATGTTGCTACGATGATACAGTAGTTAGGTATGATACATTTACAGCATAAATAATATAGAGAATTAGTCAGTGCTGCATGACTGACTATGAAATATGCACCACCTTTTAACAGCGGTAACCTACACCTGAAAGGATGTATGAAAGTGTGGTGCTATGAGGTACTGACTCATAGTCGGTGCCTTTTAAACATTTTACATGCTCCCTGTGCTGCACTGTGCTCCCTGCACAGTGAAGCAGCTCTGTGAAAACATTCCTGTCAGTGGGGACAGCAGGAAAAAGCCCACTCAATAAACGGTTCACCACATAAAATCTAATGCCTGCTCAAAGGATTTCTTTGAAAATGTGTTTTTGACGCTTTATCTCAAACGTACTGTAACCTTTTTCCAATTTGAGACTGATGTTTGTAAATCTCCCGTACCGAAGTCCATCGACAGAATCCGTGTTTTCAGCTTGGCGTTTTTGGGCTACTGCTGAGTTTGTGTCACTTATGTTAATTGAATGAGATTTTTAAAAGACAGAAGTCACACAATAGCACAGTTGAATTTACAAATGGAGGCACTGGTGTATTAACTACTACTATGTGCTGTGATGATTCTCTATAGACTTTGGTGTGTGGGAGTGAGTGGTTTAAAAAGCAACACATACACACAGAAGAAGGTTGTCTTATGTTGAGATAAAGCTGGTGTACACTTAATCCTTTAACACCTAACCCTCAAAATGCTTATTTTAGCCATTAAAAGACCAAAGAACGTCCTGTAACTAAATGCTTTTGTCCTTTTTCCCCCGAATAACTTCCAATATCTGGCAGTTACTGTATTTATAATTTACTGCATGTTAAAAGAGTGTTTAAACAATTTAAAACTAAAGGTGCCGAATTCAAAATACCGAGGTCTTGTAGGTTTCGTTTCCTCCGCCATTGTAGCTCAGACGTAATTAGCAACCCATGGTTTCTTTGCAGCTGAGACTCGACTGACTGCAATGATTGGTAGATGGCGGTAGGTGGCGCCACATGCTAAAACATGATTTGTGGTCCACAAAATATTATTTTTTAATGTGAATATTTTGGCTATACTGTTGTTGGTGAGTTCAGTTTGTTATATGAACATCATTCCTGAGTCTCTGTGACATATTAGGAGGATTTTATGGCCAGTTGCTTTAGATTTATTACATAATGCACCTTTAAGAAAAACAAAAAGGTTTATTTGGAAAAACACTGCAGTTGTAAATGCACAACAGATTTTGTGTGTTAAATTTGAAATTGGAATAGTATGAAACATATTTACAATAACATTATTTGAGTCTTTGTTTTTACTACTACTACTACTAAACTACTACTTCCAAAAAAATGGAAATTTAGGGTGAGCCTTTTATTAAGTGGTTAATATTGGTTTTCCTGGTGCCCTTCGCTGGCAGTCGTGTTCTTTGTGCTTGTGTGTTTGCATGTAAGTAAGACACTGGATATCTGTCAGAACCTTATACAACCACAAAAGAAAGAATACCTGAGATTATTTGAAGCTCAAATTTAAACACATTCATTTGTGGGTATCAGGTAAATCAAGCGTTAAAAGCACACACGTGTTTAATCTCACCTTGTACAGCAGAGGTGCTTGGCCGAGCTTGACCACGGCGATGCGGTCGGTGAGGTTCAGGCTGTCTTTGGCTCTCCTCAGGTCATTGACGCTGCCGTACTGCACATCCACCAGCTCCCCCTGAAGACGAGAAACAGCACGGGGACTCAGGGAGCGACAGTTAAATGCACTTTAATCAACTGTTTTCCCATGATGTTTGCGTGTAATTATATTCCAGCCTCAGTCAGCCGTGTGTGTGTGTGTGTGTGTGTGTGTGTGTGTGATCTGATTCTGTGCTACAGTATTAAACCTCAAACTTTGTAAAGACTGAGCGAAATCATAGAGAAACTCCATCAGTCACTGGAAATTAACAGCCTGTGCAATAATTCCATTCAGACCAAATAGATATTAGAATATTTTCAAGAGCAAACTTTTTAGCCTGGCTTTTAACTGAGCTTTATTTCCATTATGTGCACCTTTTATTTTGCTTAATTTGACATATTTTGTTTTCTCCGTGCTTTGGTCTGCTTAAAATTGAATTTAGTTCAGTTTTCAGTTACTTTACCATTAAGTTTAGTTAGTTTACCTTTAAATCTGACTCTTAATGCTGCTTTTATTCTCTTTGTATATCCATTTGAATGTTTTAGTCAATTTTACTTAAGCACTATATCCTTATATTTATTTGTTTCATTTATTTACTGTATTATTAATTCATTGACTTATTTATCCTCTTCCTTTATTCCTGCTGCTTGTATTTATTCTTCTTTAACACCTCCAGTGTTTTGGGTCAGCGCGAGTCTCTCCACACTTACAAATTTAACCTCTTGGTATTTCATTTTTTTTGGTGCTGATGATAAGCCACCTGATGTTGATAGTGTTCCTATAAATTAGTTTCTGTAACTGGACAAATGCTAAATCCTTAACCCATGTAATAATAATAACTTAACATAGAGGCCAGTGTCATTTCTGCAAATAATTGTTATAATCAGTGGATTCTAAAAAAAAAAAAAAACTGCAATAAAATAATGTAGGGGTGTGTGTGTGTGTGTGTGTGTGTGTGTGACTGTAATCATTTCCCAAAATTAAAAAATTGCCCGAGAAGTTAGAGAGACTTTTTTGCGGTCTCTCTCTCTTCCTCTCCCCCCTCCCTGCTCCCTCTCTGTATCACCTGGGCCTGATTCATTTTTCATGTGGCCTGGGGGCGAGTGTAACACAATGCTGCAGTGGGGAGAAAGCGAGGGGGGAAATGAGAGGAAGAGAGTGCCTAGATGTGTGTACGAGAGAGAGAGGAAGAGAGAGAGGAAGAGTACATCTTTTTGCATCAGGAGAGCCCAGGAGAGAAGAGTGAGAGAGATTTATCGCTCCTGCCTGCATTTGCATCATAAAAGGCCTCCATTTAAACTGCAGACCATGAAAGAGTCGGAGACACGGCGAAGGGAAAATACAGAGCAACCTCTGTACACAACACTCCGAGATGCTGCTGATGCTGCTTAAACTAGATCAGTGTTTCTCTCTTTCTTGTTTCATCTCAGTGAGGTAATGACTATAACACTGAAGGTATAATAGTGTCTGTGTGGCCTAAGCAGAGGATTTCACTCTGACATTCCCATTCTTTGTAAACAGTTTTGTGACTGCTGGGAATGTTTTAATCTACATTCAATCCTGGGTTAAAATGTCTCTCCGATTCAAGACCATGCAAGTCTTTTTCATCATATCTGGTTGAGAACTCCTGTGTCCATGAGCGCATATCATAAATGGGCATTGTGTTCTGGTTTGCAGGGTGAGTCAACACAGAAAATGCATTTAAAATGAAAATAATAGCCACCAGGGGGCGATATTCAACTGAATGGAAGTGGGAACATTTGGAGCCTGAGCTCACATTTCCAACTCGGAGAGTCTGAGCAACATTGACCGACGTTAGATTCTAAGGGCGCTTTCACACCACTAGTTCGATTATTTGATCCGCACCAGGCAATACAATTGTTATTATGTAACATATGACTCCAGTGTGGTCCGCTTTCACACCAGCAAACGAACCAAAATTGGCCCGATTGACGTTTCATCAATGTTTATATATCTTCCGGTAGAAAAGCGCCAATTTTGACTCACTATGGAGCAACACGTTCGCACATTGCTACTTGCTCTGATCTTCGTTAATTACATTCTCTGTATTGACCATTTTTGGCAAAATATCCAATTTGAGAATGAGTCGCGGCTGCGTCTGGAGAACAATCAGCTGATGCGCTGGAGTCGGCGAAGACGTATAGCGGGTCATTTAAGGCAGAGGAGACGCGCTATTTTCATAAATGTGGTCATGCTAACTATGAGACGAAGATTGCTCCAAAGACCCACAAGGTAGGCTATGTCCATGGCATTTACTGCAGAATATGGTTTGGACCCGAGTTTGCGTTCTCACCAGAGGGACCGCACCAGAGTCTGACATTTGGTGCGGAGTCAAGCGGACCGAGACCACCTCTTTTTGGCGGTCTCGGTCTGCTTGAATTGGTGCGGACCCGAGTGCGATTGATGCTTTCACACCAAGGAAAACGAAACGAACTAGAGTTTTTGGTTTTGAATGGATCGTTTGGTGCGCACCAACTGCTGTTGGTGTGAAAGTACCCTAAGATTCGGGGTAATCCCGTATCTCATCTCATACCCGTAATGCATAAAACTATACCCTTTCGTCCCATTTAGTTTGGTTGCTTTCACACCTGCGCAAACGAACTGAACCAAAGGACCAAACACATTTGGTGCGCACCGAATGCTGTAGGTGTGAAAGCACCCTTACTGTAAACACCTTGCCACATACTTTGTGTGTGCAAAAATAACTGCAAAATAGCACTAGCAGAGGTTAGGGTTACACTGAGTTCCATGGTGTTGATGTTGTTTTCTTCTTACTTAAACTGGTTTTGTTTGCAGTGTGTTCGCAATCCATGCTCTGATGACAGGGTGAAACATCACCACAGGTTCATCTGGGTTCACAGGTCCCGTGTATATCCAGTCAATTTAGTGTGAAAGAGCCTCAGAGAATTTTCCTTTTCTTCTTAACTCTGCCACACATTCACAGGAGACGTTAGACTAGAGGATGATGAAGGGGAACATTCGTCCTGATCGACTTCACTATTTCTGTCCCATCAGACATATTCAGTACTTTGTGTTTCTGATGTTTTTAAAAACACATTTGAATCAATTTAGAGGCATTTTTAAACACTGCAGTTGAAGTGATGCTAATGAAATGCTTTTTTCTGTGTTAATGGCTTGTTGACAGTGTTGTGTTGAATTCCATTCACACCAGGTTGAGACTGAGCAGAGAAAGCCTTCACGCATGTATTTACAGAATGTTTTTAAAAGGAATTGAACCTTGCCAAAAAGTCTTTACAGGTGCATTATTTTCTATCAACACAGTGAATTATTGTTCTTAGCTTGGCCACCTGCCGACCTCAGCCGAGCACAGTCTTCGGGCAGAGGAAGAGCAAAGTTTCAAAGACGCTCTTTGACAATGAGCTCATTCAACGCACAGTTTGACAGTGACTGTGAGTGAATTTATTTCAGAGTCAGATTCAAAATCAGCTGTTTCTAGAGTGGGAAATAAAAACTATGCCCAACTCGACAGAAAGAAAAACAATGTGTTTTTATGTCTTTATGTCAAGGCATTTTTCTTACTTTACAAAGATTCTGAAAATCCCTTTCATTTCAAATTTGTTCTGAGGTTTAAGGAAAAGAAATCCACACCCACTCAAGAGCAAACTCACATACATTACTGTACTGTAGCGCTTCCTTGGTTGTGTAGCACTACATGGGTTAATCTCCAAAAAAGCGGCATAAGTGGGAATGAGCTAAAAGTGGAAACAAAGTGCCTCAAAGATGAAGAGAGAGAGAGGGAGCACAGTTTTCAGGAAGCTTCACAAGTTACCAGTTGCGACACAATGATGTGCCCACTTTTATCCTTACATAGAATATTTTCTCACAGATTTTTTTCACCAGTCCCTGACCTAGTTTAAGGTTGTTATTTTCACGAGTCAAGATGTGAAAGAGGGTCATTAGGGTCACCTTGGGGACATGGTCTGCTATTATGTGAGTATTGGACTCCTGTGAATCTATTCTAGAGCTGCTGTTTCCTACCTGCTTCAGCATTCCCTGCAGGGTTACATACTGTGATAAATCCCAAAAGAACTACTTGCATCTTCACAAATAAACCTTGGGTCCTGATTTTTGCTCTGATAAATTAAACTTACCACAAACACTTGAAGATAGACTTGTTCAACAAAAGGCAAAACTCTGAGGCACAGAGTGAAGGAGGCCATCGACATTAACCTGTAGAAAGCATCAGTTGACAGAGGAGGTGGCCCAAGACCCCAACTGTATACAAAAGCAGACTGGTCCCTGTGAAACCTGAAACTGGGTCAGGGGTGAACGACCTGCATTGTTTCACATAACGACTCTCTAGACAGGTGTCCAGACTTCAGAGGCTAAAGATGTGGATTTTCCCACTAATTAGAGAAATCGTCTTCCTATTCCTTAAGAGGTTTGCAAATATTTCCACGCATCATAGTTCAGGGCGATGCCGACTATTATGATGGTAGATTTCAAGTCATTCCGAGATACTTTTTGTTTTTTTGAAGAAAGTCAGCTCACTGTCGAAGTGCATCAGGGCAAATGGATCATTTCCTGAATTTCAAAAATTCATAAAAAAAAAGAAAAAGAGATCAGCAAACATTTTCAACGTCAAACTTTGTATGAGAATAGACTGTAGGTGTTGAAGAGGATATTTACAGTGGTCACAAAAGGATCAATGTTTTTCTATTACCCAATCAGCTGACTCAGCTCCACCGTGGCCTTACCGTACCATTTTTACTCTGGTACCCCAAGGAAAGGTTGCCAAAACAAATGGAATGGTAAGAACTGGTTATTTTGGTACTAATGGAAACGGCAAAAAAATATGTACAGTTCTGTACCAAACTCAATGGAAACACAGCATTGGAGTCTGTCTATATGAACATATCTATATATGTAATATACAAGCATTGTATATGACACAATGTGTGAAAAAACTAACTGAATGTAATGTAAATACAGGCTGGTAGGATTAGTTATCAGAAACTTTGAAAACTGTGTCCCATTACAAACAGATTTACCAGACTTTATTTAAATGGAAACGCCTCCATGATTCTGACAGTCATTAAACATAAACCTGCTTCCACTGTGCACCATCACAGTCCTGCGAATCCGTTCTTCCATTCAAGACAGAATATTCATAATCTCACTTCAAAACCGGCCTTACAGACGAGGAAATATTTTAATTACATTCCTGAGCACAAGTGCTGATATTTGCATATTAATGTGTAAAAACTGATTTTCTTCCAACTGCATTGGAACTCCATTACACTGCGAGAGACAGAGTTCGGAATAATTGCTGCCGTGATTTATGTGACGATAACTGCAATGACATAGAACTCGTTCCTAAATAACCCCAATTACCTTAATTACAGGTCTTATTAGTGTAACAGTGTAACATATAAAATGCATTGTGTTAGATGGAGATTACGCGGCTCAAGTGTCTTGTTCCTTTAAAACTTGTTAACTCCCTGTCTGTTAACTCATTATTTAGACCGGAGAGCTTTTTAATGTCGCAAATGCAACTCAGGCAAAGATTTCTGTGACTTTTTGGGAAACTGCTTTTAAATATTCTCTTTTAACCTTTGCATTTTATGATTCACATTCAAAAAGATGATTTTTAAAAGTGAGTGAAAAGCCTCAGCAACATTAAACTAGTAAATATCAGAGCTTCAAAAAATGATTATAGTTGAGTCTGTTGGGAAGAGCCTGATGATTCATTAACATCAACGTGTTTTGCTCAAACAAAGCGGTTTACACAGAGGAGGCAAATCCTTTCGAAGTTTACTCTTAGATTATGAATCCAAATATGACCATGTGCATATAAAGGTACCCGTTTGTCTGCTTTAAGCATATTTTTAATCGGTTATGTGGGCAAGTGCTTATATGTGTGTGTGTTTGGTAAAACTAAAAGATAAATAAGTGCAAGTACAAGACAAAAAGGTGATACATGACTGCATTTAAAGGGAGGAAGACACGATGTCTCTATACTTTCCACATGCTATGTCCACTGAGATTTGTGTTCCAGTTACATATATACATGTCAATAATTTTGTTCATATTGATGCACTATCCCGAATAATCCAAATACCATTCCCACTGTGTTTGTGTCCCGATAGAGGTATTTAGTCAAATGAAAGCCATGTGGACATTTTATAGTGAATGTAAAGCAAATACAGAGATTCTCCTCTTCACATATTATATGTTGGAAAATATTGGCTGAGAATATGTGAAAACAACTGACAACTGTAGTGTAAAGAATTAAAGAGGGACTGAAAACAGTTCTCCTGCCTAAAAATATGGCTCGATGACACACCAGAGCCATAGTTCGGGCCCATTTGCAGTGACCCATCTGTGGTGCTTTACTGCACGTCTTTTACGCTTCAACTGTTCTGTCCATTAAAGGCGAAAAGCCCAACAAATGTATCAAGAAAACAACAAAAATGTGATTTATTTGCATGCTAGTTAAAGCAAAAGAACAAAGCTGAGACATTTTACCACAGGACTTTCAGTAACTCTTCAAACTGTGATCCTAAAGTCTGCACTGAAGTGGTGAAGAAGTTAAGTTCCTGAGCCAAGCAAGATCTCCTCTCTTCTTTACGGACTAGATGCTGACTGCACCCATTTCTTCCTGTGAAAACATTTTTTTCCGGTCCTTATGATTTACTGCTCAACGCCATTGAGCTTAGTGCAAACAGAGGGAGCAATGTAATGAATCTCTGAATTATTTGCACTTTTGTGCCCTTTATTTGCATCACCGTTAATGTGCAAAGGCCTCAGAGGGTTAAGCCCAATTTATACTCCTGCGTAAAGTGCTCTGCGTAGCTACGCAGAGTCCTCTGCGTCGACGCAGAACCTGTCGAAGAGCCTCTGCGTCGTCTCCGGGTGCACGGAATATTTTTTAAGTGTCCGTCACTCCGTCAAGGGACTACGGAGACGGCAAGAGCTGCGATTGGTCCTCAGGACAGGCCGAGCTAAGCTGCTCTGTGCCGGCTCTCAGTGCGCTCCGGGCGTCCTGACAGAGGCGGAGCTGATTCCCGCCGATAACGCCGCTGCCGAACTATAAATACGTCATATCTGTACACACACAGCACATGTTTAGACTCTAAATGGCCAATTTCTCGCCTCAAATTATCTTAAAACTGCGTTCCGTGACACAGAAAAGTGAGAAACGGCCACTTTTTCAACAACAACAGTCTTTCTCTCTCTTTCTTTCTCGGACGCCATTGCTCACTGTAGCCAGAAGCACAACAACCTTGCGCAGCGACCCCTACTGATCGGGCGGGAAATTGCAGTGGCTATCCGTCACCACGACGCAGAAGTATAAATGCTCGAGGCGTCTCCGTGGTGACGCAGACGGATAACGCATACGCAGTCGGAGAAGTATAATGTGGCCTTTAGGGTGACTGTACCACTACCTAGATTATCCATAATCCTGTAGTGGAGGTGTTAAGACAGAGGTAACCCTGATCTGTGAGGAGGAGGCGCCCACTTCATCATGTGATGACCTCAGAGCGAGTCCCCTGCCTCCAGCTGTTGTCTATAAACAGCAGAGTCAGCTGAGCAAGATAGGGAGGGCCTTCAGAGGAGGAAACTGCAATAGTTAGCCTCCTGGCCTCAATGATTTGGTCGTGTTTGCCTCCCAAAGGTATAGACTGACAGTGGAGAGCTGTACTTTCAACAGCAGCAGTTCAATGATCAACCATCTTCCTCCATCAACCGTCCTGAAGGTCCCTGGCAAAATCTCAAAGGCTTAACCTGTGAGATCATTAAAACCTTGATGTTCCAACCTTTTCGGTTTTCACAATGTGCTTCTCTCCAGAGAACTGATCCAACACCGTTAGTGAGGCTCCTCAAGGCAGCCTGGCTCCTGCCAGTGTCCTCAGACCTTACTAGAGTCTCCACTAACACCATTAACCAACCATTGTCCTACTCCATTGTCCTGTCAGTCAACAATCTGATCAAGAGTCCTCACTATACCTTCCCCTCTTATAATTACAAGTCCAGGAAGAGCAGCAGTGTAGGTGACTCCATTTATTCTTCTAGCTTTGACAGCAGAAGGGCGAAAGTCTATTTTTTTTAAGTGGCATTTCAGTATCCTTCCTCCAAGAGTTAAGGTTCCCAACCTCTCATTTTCTCTAAATCGAAGAATATCTGTGTGGGTATGTCAGCTTTTGCCCAAGATCACCTGAGTTCAGGCATAGATTCATTCTGCTTTAGTTAAGGTGAATGAAGGATTAGCTGAGTCTAATATCAGGGCTCCTCTTTTCCAAGAAAAAGGTGCAGGCACTCCACTATTCTCTGCCAGTCAGGTAAATGCTTTTCTTTGCTCAGTTTATTTAGAGATTTCATCACAAATTATGTGATGCCAAGGCCATGCATGAGTGAGGTTTTTTTTTTCTTGTTGCTATGTTGAGCCGAGTAATGAAGACTGTGCCTTCAAACCAACTGAGCTCTGTCTGTGTCATTTGCATCCAGTTGGATCTGGAGCAATCTGACGTGATCCAGTGTGGTCTAACTTTACTGATTGATCTTTATACTGAGTTATAGTGATCCAAAGTAAATTTAAAGTGATCTGAAGTGAATTAAAAATAATTCCGCACTGACCTGAAGTGAATTAAAGCGATCTAAATTGATAGGAAGTAAATTGTAGTGAAGTGACATGTAGATAACTGCAGTGGATGAAGTTAATTCATTGGTGATGTGAAGTTGGCTGAAATTATTTCTGGAGTCGTATCAATTAGTAATAAATATCAATTAAAATCATTTCAGGAGTACACGTCCCTGAGGGACACTGTTACCATCGACAAACACTATGTGGATTACATAGAGATGGAAATAATAGAGCAATAACATAATTATTTGTCTCACTCTCTTCTCACAAAATAAGTATAATTTATAGTCAATTTAAAAACACTTAAATTAAACTTTCAATTTTGGAAGTTCATGTAAATACTATGGGGAATCATTAGGGAATGAAGGAGCCTTTGACATAATGATTAATTTGTCAGAAAATAATTAATTTACAGTAAAATTGCTCATTGTATATGTCGTTTCAGACGATCTGGTAAATTCCCCAAGAAGATAATACAAGCAATACAATCACATAGAACATTACATACATAAAAATATATCATATAAAGTATCAAAGCACCAACTTAATGTGATCATAAAAAAAATCATTGAATTGATGGTTCATTTTCTTTGTGTCTCATTTTGTGTTAAATCTACTGGGTTTTGTTCATTTTTTTCCTCAGTGCAGCCGAGTGTCATTGATGGGAGGCTCGACACCTTGGCTGATGTCCCTGAACACTCTGGGCATGTGAGTGAAAGAAACAAAAAGGCACAGGGACACCATGTTGTTGCCCTTATTTTTCTAATGTGAGATTCGCTGTGCTGCATTTGAGGTGAGTAAGCAGTGGTGCCTCTGGGCAAACTTCTCCTCACACGGCCTCAGCTCAGGATCCTCGCTTTCACTTGATTCATTTCACGCTCACATTTAAAAATGATTTCGAGTTGAAGTTAAAATGTGTGTATTATTCTTTTAGTCATATATGTAATAAAGTTTAAATGTGGTTACAAATATGATTTTCTTCCCTGCACCTCCAGCTATGGCTCCTTGATTATGTTGAAAATCAAAATAAAGCTTTAGAGTTGTTCAGAAAACATACATCTGTCTTGTTATTAAATAAGAATAAGAATAAAACATTTTCAAGAGTACACTTCCCTGAGGAACACTGTTAGCATCAACAAATTATGTGGATTACATATGATGCAAAAGAAACATAACACAATTATTTCACTCAGTTATTGCAAAGATGTACTTTCCCACTCTCTATTCACTAAATAAGTATAATTTATAATCAAATTAAAAACATTTAAATGAAACTTTCCTTTTGGAACTTTATGTACATTCTCCTGGGAATCATTAAGGAATGAAGGAGCCCATAACATAATTATTTATTTGCCATAAAATGATTAATTTACAGTAAAATTGCTCATTGTATGCGCCGCGATAAACGCTGCAATGTTTTGCACCATTTAATTGTGAGACTAAGAGAACGTGTAGTGATTAAGAAGAGAAAAATATAAGTAATTTTAAACGGGGTCTATAATTTGGTCCATAAAGAAAAACCATAGTCGTGACAAGTCAACTACATTGATTTTAAAGTACAGCTAATGATATTTATATAAGCAAACTGAATATGAGGTCATGAATATTTAAACAGTGTGACAAATGTAATCGATTGATTGAATGATAGCTGGATGGATGTTTACACATTTGTACACATTTTTACTACTGTATTTTTGTTGTCATGTTTTATATCATTTAATCCCACTGAACAAATTAGTTAATTGACTGCCGACTGGATCGATTATTAATTGACTGAGGGTTGTCATTAATTGATGGACTTTGATTGATGGATGATTGATATACCAGGTTTTGATTGATAGATGGATGGATAACACAGCTTTAATGGAAGAAAAAATGGAGTGTTAATGATGGATGGAAGACAGCTGGAAGGATGGATAGATGGATGGATGATGGGTGGATGGATGGATGGATGATGGGTGGATGGATAGATGGATGAATGATGATGGGTGGATGGATACATGGATGATGTGTTAATGTGTGGATGGATGTTTAAATGGATAGAAGGATGAAATGTTGATGGATGGATTAATGTGTTATTGGATGGATGAATGTATAGATGGGTAGAAGGATGAAATTTTGATGGATGTGTTAATGGATAGAATGTTGATGGATGGATGGATGCATGGGTGGATAGATGATGGATGGATGTGTTTATGGATGGATGGATGGATGGATGGATGGATGATATTTTGATGGAACCATGGATGTGTTAATGAATAGATGGATGATGGATAGAATTGTGATGGATGGAAGGATGACATTTTGATGTATGGCTTGAGGATGGATGGTTTTATGAATTGATTTGAATGGACGGATGATTGGCTGCCAGGTTGGATGGATTGTTGTTTGGTCAATTATTTTATACCATGCGATAAAATTACAGTAAATTATATCATATCAAACTTCCAAGAACATATCTTGCTATTTGTCATCGTCTTAAATGATAATGTATTGTTTTTTCTCTATAAATGTGTTTGTATCAGTTTTGCCTAAGCCTTGTTTAATATGTGAAAAAAAGGGTCTCCCTGAATTGATTGCTAAGCTTTTACATAAAGGTTAAAAAAAAAAAAAAAGTGAAGATACCATCTGGAATAATGTAAGTCAATGCAGTATTTACTCCCTCTACCGTCTTATTAATGTGTGTCTTCCTTGTTCTTCCTTGTCCTTACAGCTGCGACCAGATGGTCCTGAGGCCCTACAGGGAGGACGGTCTCTCGCTTCACTTGATGAATAATACTCCCTGGTGAATGTGTTTGGTAGCACAGGGATGTTGGTGTCACCCAAGTTGCTGCTCGTTTCTTTTTTATTATTATTTCTTACAATTCATCTGGCTCCTGTCACCACCATATCACCGCACCCTCTGGTGACACTTTCTACATCAGTGCTGGTGATTCTCCTATTCTATATCGTAACATAATGTTTCTGTGTCTCTGTCAAACAGTTCTATGTCGCTAAAAAATATGTTTGTGACCTTGATAATTTAACCATTAATAAATCATTGCGTCCAAGTAATTATTTAAAAGTTATCTGTTCCCTGTGATTTAAACCCTTTATTTGGTGTTCTGTCGGTTTTTTTGCTCACTATTGTACAGAAATTGTTTTTTTTTTAGTTTAGTCCGCCTGAATTTAAAGTTTGTGATCCAAAATCTTTGTCAATAAACAAACTTTCTTGCTCCTGAGTTTGTTTAAAGCGGACCTAGAATGGAAGTTCCAATTAACGCTGTTTTTTAGTGTGTATCTACATCCTTACATTGTTTAAGAAGCCCTGAAGGTTCAAAACAAACAGTTCAGCCACTGCTGAGAACGCTGTGTTTTATTGTAATCTCGGGCTCAGTGAGATCTCTGAAAAAAACGGTCTGGTTACGTAAACAGCGGTTCTCCTGAACAGCAGATCCTCCTGCTCCGGGCACTAGCAGGAATGATATAAAACACATCCGGTTGCGTACATTGAACCGCAGAAGAAGAATAACGTCCGTTGTGGAGGTGTTTCACGAGCGACAGTGTCTTCTGACTCTGGGTCAAAGTCATAAAAGGGACTGCGGCTGGGAGTCGTGAAGAAGCTATTTTTAAACATTCTTAAAACAATGTTTTGATAATGAGTAGCAGTGCATCCACCGTTCCAGAGGGGGGAGCTGCGCTTCTGAGAGCAGGTGTACTTCCGTGTACTGGCCAATCACAAGACTCTGTCTTCTGGGTGAGAGAGTTGAGTCTCAAATCTCGCGGCTGGGAAACACCGTCAGAAAAGAGGATTTCTGTCGGCTCGTTTACAGCAACTAGGAGGTTTTTGATTATAAAAAAAAGTTAATGTATGTAAGTAGACCTCCATAACTAACATATACAGTATGTGCAACAGGACCACTCTATGTGAGCTTTAATGCATTGGCATTAAAACTGATTCTGGTTGTGCCACCAGCCACCAGGGGGTGATAACACTCCTCGTCTACTGGGAAATGAGTCGATTTCTTACTTGATTTAACATTTTTCTGAGAAGTTAATGGTCTCAATCACTCATTTCAGGTTTTCTTGAAGTAAACATGATGAGAGTTTCAAAAGTTGTGTTCCCATTTAGAGCAAAATGGAGGATAAAGCACGGCACACACTTGACTATCATCAAATAGGTTGAAATTCTGGTTTCATGAAATGGATGTAACGTGTGTGTATGTAGCATTTCTAATATCATACAACAATACCTTCTGTTTTTTCCCCAAAGAAACTACATCTTATTTGATGCTTTTGATTCCCGTGTGTTGTTTTAAGCACACTTTACTGCAGCACCAGCGAAAACAGTGCCACCAACAGCAGGACTTATTAGCCCCAGCATACTCGCCACCACGGCACCACCATCCATCCATCACAAACGCCATATTTAATTGTCTGAAAGCCATGTTTAGATCCAGCAAACCGCCGCTTAATTCAAGGCAGCGCGCGGGAGCCCGAGCTGGGAAATAATCTGGTGATGGATGACTGTGACCCTCCTTTGGGTAGACTCCGACGAGTGGACAGCTGGATGGATCGAGCAAAGCCGAGGAAAGAGAGAGAGAGAGAAGAAGGGGGAAGGAAAAAAAAAAAAGGAGAGGAGGAAAACTTGGTATTCAGAGACTGGCTGCAACTTTTCATCTGCCCTCGAGCCATGGGCAGAGGCTCAAGGGAATAACAAGCGTCTCCTTCAACCCTTTTCTCTGTTCCCAGGATACAGAGAAGTAAAGCCCTCTAAAAATAGTGTGACTATATTTCTTTGTGTGCATGTGTGTATTTGTGTGTGTGTGCGTGTGCTAGTGTGGGCGGACTACATGCATAATGACTTCCATTAACCTTCTCACTCCTGAAGAATGGCGGGGAAAGACACACGGAGCATGCAGCGTGAAACACATGGCATGATGAAGATTCAGAGCGATTCGCATTTCCGACCGTTTACATTTCGGGGTATCTTCTTATCTTGGTGTAATATGTGTGTGTATGTGTGTGTGTGTGTGTGTGTGTGTGTGTGTGTGTGTGTGTGTGTCTACCAGGTATTTGTGGGGACCTACATCTGTTTGCACAGTCACATTATGGGGAAGTCAGTGTGATGTAAAGCGTTATATTTTAAAGTGAAGACGGCGTATGGTTAAGATTAGGTTAAGGTTAAAGAATAAGCCTCCAGGAAATAAAAGTAAGTCATTATAATGTCCTCTGAAGTCATTAAATATTAAATATAATATAATATATCATTAAATATAAATAAATTATAAAAAATACTTGTAAACAACTCAATGCTGTACTGTTCAATATCAAGGCTTCTTCATATTGAAGTTTGGTTTAACCCTTAAGGTGCACCCTTGGTAAATTGCCGTGGGAATAATACACAACTCCTTATATGGACATCCTGTGTGTGTGTGTTTATAGGTCACATCTTCAGGCTTTAAAAAAATGTTTTTTTCTTCTTATGTGTTGTTGAGTCAAAGTTATGATTCATTTCAGTGAATAGTAGTGAGAATTGTGCGGAAGTCACAAAATAGACTGTTTTTTTTGTTTTTGTGTATATAAAAACAAGCCAAGCGAACTTTGAATTGTGAGAAATGTCCAAATTTCACAAATTCAATCCAGTTTTGGTAAAAAAGGATACAAGGCACTCTATATTGTACATTCATACATCCTCTGTTTTAACATATGGAAAAAAGCATAATTTGTTCATTTTAATTTGTAAATTGCTATTTACGTTGATGGAGAATTATGTACTTGGAGAGTAAGCACATATACCGTGGAGCCCAGCTGTGATACCTACATGCATGTGTTAAAAGATATGCAAGTTCAGAAATAAAGTGAAGTGGACTGGTGATTAATCTGGATTATTGTACCTCACGTTCACATGAAAACAATATGGGACACATTGATAATCGTGAACTTGTGTGTTGATCAGAGTTGTGATTTAAGGTTTGGGCAGACCTCAGAGGATTTTCACTTTTCAAAGTCGGTCCTGGCACTTTTAAGTTTGGGAATGTCTGGTCTAGAAAAACAGGGCCTCAGGCACCTCACAGAGAAAAAGAAAAATGTTTCTCCCTCTGTTCTATTTATAAAGAAAATGACTCCCGCGAGTGTCACCCACTTAAACCCAGTGAATATGTGGCTCCACAGCATTTGTACTTTATCAAGTGAAAACATTTTTGTCTTTAGTTTGCAATAAAGTTGGTGTTGAATTTGCAAATCGGTTACAAAGATGCGTAAGATTGACCAAAGAGGACATGTTTTACTCATATTGAGGTTTATACTTTAATTTTAACATTTGTCACATTTACTGTTGTATTTGCTGGACTTTCATACTTTTATTATGATTTGTTTCTTAATAACTGTTCATGTATTTCTTGTTTTTACTTTGCCTTAATTATATATTGTGGAGTGAAAAGGTCTTTTAAATAAAATGCATTATCATTATTATTTCCTCCACTGCTCCTTTAGGCTTATTCATCCTCGTTACCTTGACTTTTTACCTGATGTGTTTATATTTTCATCTTCAATCTTCTATCCTATAATTGCTAATACTTGTGTTTCTCTTTTGTATTTTTCTATCCTTATAAGAAGCACAACACTTTTGTTTCTGTCCCGTTGTGTTTACACAACAACAATAAAGGTCTTCAATCTAGAATCTCAAAAAGATAATCAATAGACCACAAGCAAAAGTGTTTTTTTTATTTCATTCGCAGCCCCTGATTTATCACAAATGCCAAATTGTTTTTTTGTTTGTTTGTTTTCTCTCTGCGTGTTTGCCCAATGAAGACATTTTATACTCCACAGTGATCTTGGGAAAATAGCTTTTTAACTGTTTTGCACCAAATAATGGGAACAAAAATAAAAAATTACTTATTTTAGAAAGCTTCCATTCGTTATCTATTTTATTCATTATTTTAAACTATATTTTATTGTTTAACTCAGTGACTCTTTTTAACTGAAGATCTCCAGGAGAAACAAACGGGCAGATGACCTTCTAAAGTTCAAAATCGGTCTAATCAGATGAATAATTAAGTGTTTTTGCCATGTCATTTTTTTTTTCATCATGCACTGTTTTTGAGCACCACTTGAATTCTGCACTCACAATCTCACTGTATTCAATATAATCACAATAAAGCTTTCAACCAATCAGTCTTAATGGGTGTATTAATTTTCATCCTGTATCTGTCATACCTACCTTTTTGTCATTTGAATTTCATTTATGAAGTTCTTACAAAATGCTACTTGACTATTTCCTTTCTTTCTCTATCTTTTTTCATAGAATATTGGGCAAATTATTAAAGTATGTTGTTTTAAAGGACATTTTGTTTCGTTTTAGTATAGGTGCACTATAAAATCATCATCTACCCATCGTCAAGTGCAGAGGGAGGTAGGTAGGTAAGAGAGACATTAAAACGTTTTGTTGGAGAAGAAACATGGGTTGAAACACAGTTTAAAAAAATCATTTTTATACTAGTCTGGAAATAATGGCCCTTTGGACCCTGAACTGTGCTTTTCAGAGCTGCAGCATTACATGTCATTTAGCAGATGCTTTTATACAAAGCGACTTACAATTGAGTGCAACCAGCCAGGGATGGAGTTGAACTTGTGACCATGATGTCTCTGCACACAGGAGAAGTTAGAGCCTTAAGCCCAATTTATACTCCCGCGTAAAGTGCACCGCGTAGGTTATGCAGAGTGTCCGTCGCTCCGTCAAGGGACAACGGAGACGGCAAGGGCTGCAATTGGTCCTCAGGAACAGGCCGAGATGGTCTGTGCCGGCCACTGCGCGCTAGTGATGGGTCGGTCGCGAATGAAACGGCTCTTAGAGCCGGCTCTTTGAAGTGAACGACGGGAGCCGGCTCTTTCTTGGGAGCCGTGTTTTTTTTTCACTCTCTCTCTCCCTCTCTCTCTCACTTTTATTTCTCTTCGCACCGCACGTGATTGGTCAATATGCGTGTGTGCCTTGTGTTTGCGCTGAGCAGGGGGGGGAGGGCGGTAGTTACACTCGCAGCAGTAACACACGAACAGAGCAGGAGGGAGAAAGAAGAGACAACATCGACACATTAGAAAAGGTATAGTAGATACCTTTACCATAGTAAGAAAATGAGTGACACCAGGAATAGAAGCAAAATCTGGAACCATTTTGTTGACAACACAGTGGCAGAGTGTAGAGTCTGCAAGAAAAGAATATCCTACAGAGCCGGATCCACAAACAACCTGCACAGCTGAGGCACTTGGTATTTCTTAACCTCGACCTTAATTAAAGATCTGGGTGTTCATTTTTTTCTTTTTGTTTTGCATATTTTAATCTATATTTTATTATGTTGTGGTTTTGTGTTGTTCACTTTAAATTTGTTTAAAAGGAAAAAGTTGAAAATTGAAATAGTTAAAAGTTGAATTGTAAATAGTTGTTTTTGTATTTTATAATTTATTTTTTACATTTTATGTGGAGTGTATAAATAAAAGCATATTTATATAATAAACATATACGAATAAAAAGCAAGTTTTTTTACTTAGTAATTAATTTTGTGCATAATTTTATATTGTTGTTGATAAATTAATGAAAGCAATAAAACAACCTGAAGAGCTGCTTGGGAGCCGAAAGAGCCGGTTCTCTAAAAAGAGCCGGAATTCCCATCACTACTGCGCGTACCGAGCGTCCACAGAGGCGGAGCTGATCATCGCCGACAACATTGCTACCAAACTATAATTACGTCATATCTTAATACACAAACCACATGTTTCAAATTATCTTAAAAATTAAAAATATTTATTTCAGGTGAGAAACGGTTTCAATGTTATTCAGCTGCAACATCAATAACAACAGTCTTTCTCTCTCAGATGCCATTGTTCACTGTAGCCAAAAGGGAAATTGCAGTGCGTATCCGGCACCACGACAGAGAACTATGAAGGCTCGACGAGTCTCCGTGCTAATGCATTACGCAGTTGGAGAAGTATAATGTGGCCTTTAACCTCTGATTCAGCTGACCCTTCACTGGTCAAGGCCTGGAGATGTCAGAAAATGACAATAAAAAGATGACCAGGAAGAGGAAGAACTGCCAGAGCCGGGAGTGTGAAGGAACCTTTGTTTTAGGAAATGTCAGTGCTGATGCGTGAGGAAAGCTACCTGCAGAGTTCCGGCGGTGGAGTAAGCAGCGTAGGAGAACTGCTCCTGCTGCTGCGGAAGGTCGTTCACGCCTTGTTGGTCACAGAGGATCCCGTTTGGCAGGAAACACTGGCGACTGGAGCAGTCAGTGATGGTGTTGGGCGTGGAGCCGGGGAGACTGAGGAGAACCGTGTGATTGGACAAACGGACGTCAGTCAAACCGAGTCCCACCCACTGCCTGTACAGGTACCGGGCTCTGGCTTCTTCACTGTCATCTGGTAGACTGGAGAAAGACCTGGAAGCAAAGCAGGAAGGGAAGAGGTTATGAAAGCAACCAACACGCACAATATATACTCATGTTTAACCTCATTGGACCGTGCGCAATAAAAAGAGATTATCATTATGACATCTTTATTTATATTTCATGTGTTTAAAATTAAAGCCTCTGATGGTCTTGTTTCCTAATTGCAGGAAGGCAACGTCAATAAAAAATTATCGCATGTCCTAATGTGAGTCTCTGCTGCTGCTTTGTCTGCTCCTTCATATTTACTCTTTTTATTGATTTGAGTGAGAAACCCAGTAATGAAGACTCGTCCAGAGCGGAGGAGCCACGACACAAAGAATAAAAATGTCTCCCAGGTCATTTTTCTATTTGTATTTTTCTGAATGGAAAAAAAAACTATTCTTCAAAATGGAACCGTTTAAGTATTAAGGAGTGGGACAATAATGGGAGAAAAACCATAAATGTATGAGTAACTAATGATGCATCAACTTTGGCCCAAAAATAAGAATTTGATCGACAGTCGAT
Organism: Microchirus variegatus; assembly: GCF_963457635.1. Taxonomy (NCBI): domain Eukaryota; kingdom Metazoa; phylum Chordata; class Actinopteri; order Pleuronectiformes; family Soleidae; genus Microchirus; species Microchirus variegatus. The sequence goes on along the minus strand of NC_139805.1, from coordinate 25,126,018 downwards.
GCTGATACTGATTTAATTTTTTTCTTATAATCATGATAAAAAATTACCTTAAGCAGTCCCTCACACTTAAATTCAATTATACAGAATAATTAATTTCATGACCATTTAATCCATTTTCTATCACAAAGAATCTGAGTTTTGGAGCCTTTCAGCCTCTCATTCGATTACTTTTTCCATCAGCTGATACCAAAGCACAGCAGATAAATACAAACTGTATATACACTGTAAATAGAGGTTTTTCAAATTAAAAGACTGAAGCTGACACGGAAGTGTGTAAAACATGTATTCTACTGAATCAGGGGCAACTATTGTTTGCAAATATTATTAACTATTAACTTTTCCTGCTTTGATTGTCTACATGACTATTTTTCTTGAACTTAGCATGGCATTCATTTTGGTCTGTATTGGTGCATGGAGTGTGACTGACAGGCCCAACCTCACCATTCCAAATATAGTTGGCCAAAAGGCCACTGAACTTAAAGCTTCAAAGCGGCATTTTATAAACCAATTAGTGATGGTGTGATTTGTTGGCACTGGGTCCCAAGTCAGGACATTTTGTGCTTTGACTCGATGGACAAATGATCTGCAATATCACATCTATGAGTGACTCCGATGGGATTTGTAATGTTCTCTGTGTGACCTTTTATTTCCCCGCGCCTTCCTCAGGTCATGTGGACTCGCTGCCCCACCTCACTGTTTCCCCCTGCATTAAATCTGTAATAATAATAACAACAACAATAATAAGTACCATAATCTAGTGTGCACCTGAAGTACGGCTTTCTGTGAGTCTCATGTGTGAATGTGTGTTTGATATCTATATCAGTCACCACAGCAGATGGCCCAAACACACAATTCTCCCATTCTCTAGTCAGCAGGCCATGTCTCATAGCTCGCCAGGAGCGGCAGCAGGAGGCGGTGTGCATGTGTGTGTGTGTGTGTGTGTGTGTGTGTGTGTGAGTGTGTGTGCTGGGATTTCATGCCTGTGATTGAGTGTTTGTGTCTTTGCACGCGTGCGCTCACAGAGAGCATCATCTATACGCCTGCTGCAAGAAACGACTCCCTGCGGTTTCAAGGCCTCGCGTCTCATGTGACTTTAAGTGCGTCTGTATTTTCAAGTGTGTGTTAATCTACACAGCTGTGTGTTTATGTGCAGGTCGTTTCAGACCCTGGAAACATCAGTCTCTGGGAATCCAATCACATATTTGGCCTCATTTTGTGAAAACAGCAGGGAATGGAAACGCACTACGGTCCTAATCCTACACTCCCCTGCCACTTTATTAGGTACACCTGTTCACCTGCTCTGACCCACTCTCTACATAGACTGGCTTGTGTCAAACTAAATTTTTAAAGTTAAAATATTTCAACTCCAGAAAATAAAGACAGTTGGTGAGGAGAAAGGAAAAGACACATATTGGAGCAAAAAGGAAAAGGGTTAGCGGGTCCTGACAGCAAGTGCTCTGTAATGAGGAAATTATGCTAGCATAGTGGAACATAACATTTTCAAAAGTACTGCTCAAGTTTGATATTTTGAATAATTTCACACACAGGTATCATGATATATAAGAGAGTGTGAGAATGTGAGAGCTACGCGTTGCGAGACTACGAGAGCACGACAGCAATTATGGCGGGCTAAAATCACAGTGCTACTACTAGCGCTGCTAGCGTTGGTAGCTGATGCAACCAACATTTGCGTGCCTTTTTTTTGCTGGAGAGAGACACGACATGTCTCGTTCTCGTCGAAGGGGAAGGTCAATCTCCGACTGCTCAAAAAGTGTTGCTTGTCGATAGCCTGCCGTCTGTGGCTAGCGTTAGCCATGTGGCTAACTCTCAGCCGTTTAACTCTCAGTCCACAGCTGATTGTGTTTAAACTAGGGCTGTCAAAAGATTAACATTTTTAATCAGATTAATCACAGGGTAGCTGTGGATTAATCCCGATTAATTACCATTCGTAAATATGCCAAAAAAAATTCTAATTTTCTCTTTATATTGTTGTAGGAACGGAGAGATAAATAAAGTAAGTGAAAATATAAATGTAAAAAAACAATAAAATACTGTAAATAACTTGTAAAAACCTATACAAACTTAGTAAAAAATAAATATTACATTGTAAAAAAAACACATTATAAGACAATATAAATAAATAGAAAAAATAAAATGCTGTAAATAACTTTTAAAAAAAACTATACATTGCACTGTAAATAACTCACATTATAAACAAAATATAAAGTATAGAAGTTAAATAGTTTTCTTACTAAACTCACAGCAGGAAATTCCTCATCAGCACTTTGAAGCACTGCTTCTACTAGTTAGCGTTAGCTGCTGTCTGTGTCCCCGTTAGTTACAGTGACTGTTAATGTTATGATTATATCATTATCTGCGCCAGCAGCACCACTTACAACTGTGCATCTTTCTTTCTTTTTTCTTTATCCTCTTTTTTTCTTCCTCTTCTAACTTCCTGATTGATAACTCCTCTTCATTTTCCTTCAGCTTCACACAGGTTAACGTGAGGAGACGTGGGGCCCCTTTAGGGAGGTTTCCTACTGCGATGTCATTGCAAATCAACCCTTGTTGTTTAAGGGAGACGGGGATGTGGCTGCTCACTGATGCATTTAGGCTCCGAGTGTCGGGAGCCCCCCTATCGGCTCGGGGCCCTAAGCAGTTGCCCACCGCCTTGCCTGTTCATAAACTGCATGTCTACCCAAAGCGCGATGAAAGTGAGAAAGTGCGTTAATGCGTTAAAATAAATTAACGCGTTAATTCCACAAATCAATCATCCTGCGTTTACGCATTAATTTTGACAGCCCTAGTTTAAACACTTGTTTGTGACAAGAGACAAAGTGCAGACAAAAGAAGAATATTTGGTTGTGTAGGAGAGAGGTCTTGTTCTATATTTCTAACTAACATTTATTTATGTTAATTATTTAATTTCCTTAAAGCTTTTTTAAATACTGAAAAAACAAGTACCAAAATAAGGTACCAGTACCAAATTCCAGATACCAACCCTATTTGGTTGCAGTCTATCCAAAGCCTTATTTTGCCGATGTGTGTGAATTAGAGCTTAGATCGGGCCCAAAAAATCATGCCCGACCCGACCCCGACATTAACTGTGATTACGAGCCCGAGCCAAACCAGACATTTTTTTAATACGTGAGCCGTAAATGTACACGTACGTCCACGTCCTCCCCACAGCGGGAGCTTGTTGTACCTGCTGCAGCCACAGTCTAACAACAGAGCCGCTGAGATCTGCTTCCATGAACGCATATGTTGCTAATGACGATACACTTCCTGGTTTTTAAATGATGCGTTCATGGCTGCAGGTTTTTACAACTTCACACAATTAGAACATACCACGCGAACAGGACAAGTGAGAAAAAACACAAATGCTTGATCAAGGGCCAGAGGATAGTGGCGGGCCGGGTCGGGCAGAGAATCTAAACTCTAGTGTGAATCAACCATTAGAGTTGTCCACTTGTGATCAGCAGGTTTTGATGTGTCTTTGAGTGCAGGGCAAAGTCGTGACGCCTGGATTTATCGGGGGAGAAGGTAAGATGTGTCGTTTCTTCTGAAGGACACTGGTCACTCGGCAGCGGTTGGGGCCTCAGCAGTGTTTCATGATTCAGCCGAGTAAAACTTTAATGTCTCCACGTGTCAGACACCACTAAAAGCTGTCATTTCAGAAGGTTACTACTCCATCAAGATCATGTGGAGATGTGAGGCAGACTGCTCTTCTGCTTGACATTTTCCTGCAATGAGCCTGGATTCCACACGACAATATATTGTGTATTTATTTTTCAGGAAGGGGGGGTGGGGTGGTGCAATTCCTAAAAGCAGACCTGACGCTTCAAAAACAAGAAAATGTGGGTTATTCCCATGCTGCGCAACCTTTCTCACGCCTGCAGAGATGCTCTGATTGTTTTGAAGTGTTAATAAACAAGCTGCATTTGAAGCCCGATGACTTTCTTTATCTGATGTGGATTGAATGCTGTGCTCTGAAGCTTCACTGTGCCACACAGAGACGTGAAAAAATTCACTCAGCTGCATCCCTTTTTTTTTATGCTTCATATATTTTTTTTTGTATTGGTTTGAACAGCTCTTGTATTATCTAAGATGGAAAACAGTCACTAGAATGTCTCATATTAATGAGATGGAGAGGAAATCATTTCAACACAATCACAATTAACATAAAACAACAACTAACTCATTACTTGGTAATTAATTACTCTATGAATATATCTTTTTTTATTCAAATTAATTGAATTACTTGATTAAATTATTTTACATTTTAATGAATATGTATTTTTTGTATTGATAGGTTACATCTATTGTCTCAAAACTAACTTTTTATCAATTTATCAAGTATAAATAGAACTTAACAACAGATCCTGAGTCGGGACCCACACATATATATTTTGTTGACCTCTAAGTTAATATTAATCTCTATATGTTTTAAATGTATAGTAAAGTGCACGTTCAAAGACATTTAAACAAAACCTCGGCAAATACCTTGAATTTTCAGGTCATTTGAAGTGCACAACATAAAGTGATTAAGATCTCTGTTATGATAACATAAGAGCTTTTAGCAGATAAATCATCACATGTTCTGCATCAACCCCCTTAAAGCAGTAGATCCTTTAGCAGACTTTAGAAGTATGAGACGCTGTTGCCTCTGCTGGCAGCTGCTGACAATAATATATTCCTGGAGCACAATCATTTTAATAGCTCATCCATTTGCCCGGGAGACAATTGATTTTCTCTGTTTCCACACACGTTAGTCACATTTGATTTCTCTCATCCCATTTGCATTAGTCACATTTTCAGAGCGTGGCGCCGTGTGCTCAGGGTCCATGAGAGGAAATCTTTATTCAGGTGCCAGGGCCCGGTGTTAAGGTGGGGTCTAAATGATGGTGCATGGTGGCTGCCAATAAAGAAGATTCAGCACCGCAGTGCTGTGTGGGACAACTAAACAAATGTAGAACTGCTGATAGCAAAAACTGTCAGTTCAGCGCAGTGTTAAGACACTCAATCCAGGTAACATGAATAATCTGCAATGGAAAACACTGTAAATCTATCAAATAAAGCTGAAAATGTTTTGAATGACTCAACCATCACTCATCCAGACTGTTTGTGGGTCTCTCAATCTTAAGGCACTAACTGTTGTCTCTATGTAAAATGGATATTTGTCTTTTGGTTACAAAACTATTTTCAAAGCCTTGAGGTTTGTGGTTTGATGGACGCCACGTCAGTTTTTGAGTCTGAAAGTTCAATGAAGTCACCTGCGACTATACTGGAGGATACATCTGTCACTCTGGCACCCATAGTTCACAAAACTGACATGTTATATTGGAGAGGAGCTGAAATGAGTGATTAAGACCATTAACTCCTCAGGAAAATGCTATAAACTGTGTGTAAATGTAGAAGCTCATTTTACAACAGACTGCCATTCAAACTCACTTTCAGCAACCAGGGAGGTGCCCTCAATGGCCAAACTACTACGTCTGCACTACTTCCTGGGCTAAGTGAAGCTAGAGGACACGTCTCTAGTATCCCACAAGACTTTATCCAGTCTGGAGGCAGAACTAAGCACAAAAAGCAAGGACAGGGGAAGAAAGTGTGTTTGTTTTCTGGAACTGGTCTTGAACTGTGGTGGACAAATGCGTCACATGTTTCTCTGTCTTCATAAAGACACTGGAACGTACTAACGACACTGCAACACGACAGCATTTCTAACATTCTCTCAATAGAAGCAACGCATTGCACAATTAAAGGACTCATATTATACCCTATTTCTCCAAGTTAGCCTAGTTCCCTGGTGTCCTTATGAACATGTCTGTGACATGCTTTGGTCAAAATATGGATGAAGAACCAAAGCAGTTCAATCACCCTGCCAAAACAGCCCTGTTCAGAACGCTCACTTTTGAGAGCCTGTCTCTTTAAATGCAAATGAGACACAGGAGACTACGTCAACATCATTGAGGCTCCGGCAGCTAACAGCAGTTAGCATTTGGAAAAGCCATCATTTGCCGACTCTAGCAGGCACATTGCCATCATATATAAAATGCATCCACTCGACAAGTAAATCCTCTGAGGCTGGAAGTTGTGCGTGGAACTCTGTGCACTGTGCAGCCAAGAATAGAACACTTCGGCGACTTCCGCTCTACAGGATACTATTATTTTTTTAGGGACAAAGCGGAGCTCCGTGAGACAACAAATCCAGTAATGTCTCATTGTGACGTACTCATCTCACTCGCCATATATACACCACCAATCTCTTTACCTCTGGTTCAAAAAATAGCACCAAATAGCATCATGTATTCTGCAAGATTTGGCTGAAATAGCGGTTAATTATGATATTTACATTGAATATATCCAGACCATCGCATAAGAACAGATAAATGGCTTTGATGAGCTGCGTCCTCCAAATCCAAGCAGCGGACACATGAAAGGAAAGGTCTTGGTACTTATATTCAGTCTGAAAACTGGGATTTCTCAGCGAGAGATTCCTGCGTCTGAACGAAGACACAAAGAGCATATTTGCAGTGTTTGTTCCTCACCTCGATATTCTCCACAGTGGATTCCTCTGCTCTTGCCCCCGCTGCTCTGTTCCCTCATTAACCCAGCGAGCCTCTGTCTGCCTCTACAGGCTGCACCTCATCATCTAATCAGTCTGTTTATGTACTGAAAGAGCAAACGGGAGAGCGACTCCACATTTTTTTTTCTTTGCCCCGCTGTCTAACCCTGCTGCTGCATGCTTGCCTCGTGTTGTGCATCCTATTCACCTTTTCATTTGCAGGACAATTACGTTGGTTATGGTTTGTCGGGAGGCAACAGACTGATGCTGTGTTTGGAGAATGTAAAGAGAATCAGGCATTTTTTTCAACTTGAACAAGCCATAAAAACAAAAATAAAACCAATTATTTGGGTCAAATTTAATACACAAACCACTTGAATATAGTGGACACATCTCCAGATGCTTCGGTTTCCGCCCCACCTCTCCTCACGTGGAGGATAAAGCAGTAGCCAATGAATGAATGAATGAGGTGGCATGAGTAGTTTCAACAACTGAGAGTCATTGACAGTGGCATGCAGAGTGACACGCGACTTGAACAAAGACATAAGACGCACAGTTTGTCACCCACCCACCCACACCCACACAGTGTTCCTGGGATGGAAAGCTGCTGGGGGAGGTTTGACTCTGAATGAAGTCAAAGCTCACACTTGGATAGAAGGTTCACAAGAGGGTTCAGCGGGGAATTGCACTAAGGTTACGGTTCATGAAATGGAAACAGGAATAATAACACTCCCACTCTGGCAGAAAATCACATTGTTGTTGTCGCTATCACATACAGTTCATGCTGTCATACGGGAGGGTGTGGGGAACGGGGAGAGAAAGAGAGAAAGAGAGAATTGAAAATGTGGGTTTGTGCTACAGTGAGATGTTTGATGTCAAGCTGGAATCCTGCAAAAGTCACACACTAATGACAGTGTTCACTACGAAGGAACTGTTCCAATTAATGAGCATTTAGAAACCTTCTGTTATTATTGTTGTATGTATTGTTATTGTTTTTTTGACAACTGTCTCCTGTTTATTGACAATTTTAAACCTCACTTCTCTATGTATCTACATGTTGTTTTGATTCTTGATGGAGCAACTGTCACACAGCCAATTTCTCCTGGGAAATTAATAAAATATTCAGATTCTGACTAAATCAGTTCATGAACTTGCAGTGAAGGCAGGAATGCTTTGTCTTAAAAAGACAGACAGAAGCTGAGACGAAGAAGAAATCAGCATTCATTTTCATTACTGCATTAAGTAGACGAGTGAAGGAAAAGCCTTTCATAACCCAACAATGTCAAAGTCAACACTGCACACACCGATGCCCCTGAGTAAGTCACTTGTCAAGTTTGAAGCCTGCCAAGCCAGTAATGTGAGAGAAAGTGGCTGAGTGAATAAAAACAGTAAGCCATGCATGCAGCTGTGACATGAAATAGACATATTGTATAAACCATAGGAAAAAATATGTTTTTCTTTTTAATTATTATTATCTGTGTCAGTATTGTAATGACATCAAGGTTTGGACTCAGGGGAACGAGGTCTTTAATGTTTCACAGGTTTTGAGTCACTGTTTCTAGTTTTGATGACCACTCAAAGCACTCCAAATGACGTACCCAAGATTATTTTGATGCTACACTTAACTCATAACTGCGAGGAAGCAAACAAAGGTGAAAGTACTCACCGAGAGGAGATCATGGCAGAGCTAATGGAGTGAACTGTGGGCGACCTGGTCCTGTTATTGTTGGACTAGTACGTGTAAATAGTTTGCTTGTTATCGAAATTATATTTAGAGCACTGAGCTTCCTGTGTGTCAGGCTGTGTATTATTGTGTTAATACTGTGTATTATTGAAGTCATCTCATCCTCTCATCCCTAAGTGCAAAAGTGCTCTTGCCCATTTTTCCAGACTAACTTTCAATATCTGGCAGTTATTTGCAATTTACTGCATGTTAAAATAGTGTATTAACAATTTTGAAGAAAAACTTTTCAAAAGTTTTATTTAAAATAACGCTGGAGTTGTACAGGAACACCAGATTTTGCATGTTAAATTTGACATTTGAGCAGTATAAAACATATTTATAGTAACATTTGTTTGAGACATTTCCAAAAATGTCCTCTTCTCTGGTGACAAAGGCGTTGCTTACCGAGTGAAATGACCGTAATAATCACACGTTGGCTTTGACGTGCAACTTCTCATCTTTCAGAAACCGTTGGAATGTTTCCAATAGCACAAACCGTTGCATAATTACGGTAACGCAAAGTGCACTTGCGCAAACGCATCGTATGTGATACGCAAATGCATGTTACCACAGTTTTTAACAAATGATATGTTTGATATACAAACTGTGGGGGGAACCCGAGAGCACTTACTTTAAAGTGATATAGTAACTTATATTATAGAGTTCAATGTGGAAGACCATGAAAACGCCAACTGCAAAAACCAACCAGTGCTTTATTTATAGGAAAATAAAACATCAAATTAATCCTGATTTGCATAGAAAACCATATCAGATTGATGGCGAACAGAGCAGGAGAATGAGACAGATGGAGAATTATTATTTTTTTTTTATGTGTTGCATTTCCACATATACCTTCGAGCAATAATGTATAAATTACACAAAGAGGAAATCTCAGAGATATTTTAGAATCTGTAATGAGATTAATCTGCCAATCCCTTCACTTTAATGTCACACCGAAGTTTTTTAAAAATTCAAATCCTAATGGAAAACAATGATTCAGATAAATGGGACATTAATGGCAGCAGGATGAAAGTTTGATGAGCTGGCAGCACATTTACTGTTTAGGTTTATTTGAGGCTTAATTGATTGTTGCTTGAATGATATCGGGAGCGTCTCGTTCTCTCTTCACTCTGTCTCAGTCCCTTGTTTACCACAGAAGACAATTTATGTAATCCTTTAAATCAGACGATTTCATATTAGGATTTAACTGTGTTTACTTTCCTTAATTTATCTCCGTTGATACAAGCGACGTCAAACAAGTTTTCAAGGTGAAAGTCGAACTTCAAAGTGACGATCTTATCAGCACGTCACTTTGCATTTTGATGTGGGAAGTGTCCGAGCTTTGGAGTTTTGGAGGCAGATATGATCGGGGATGATGAACAGCCCGGTGTCACAGGCAGATGTGACTCTTCGCAGTCATGTTCTCGGGGGCCTGTTGTTTGTGGCCTTGGGAGGTCACTTGTTCAGCCATGTATTTTTCATTGTTGATGGAATCGGGTGAATCATAAGGTTGTGGACCAAAATGATTGATGATGACTCAGCAGGGACAAAAGGTGCACGGTTATAAACAAACATCCTGGTTAGAGTCAGAGGGATTTGGAACTGAGGAGAAAAGTAATGCTAATTGTAAAAATGTTAATTCCCGCAGAGATTATTAACCAAGTTTTCTTTTCTGTACAAACAGATTATTTGCAGCATTTGCTGCATTTTCAAAGTGCTAAATCTCAAGCTTTGGTGGAGGACCATATATATACACGATATACGTGATTGGCACACAGCGATATTCAGGTCCATCGCACCTGACGCTCAAGACATAATGACCAATCAGCATTGAGATTCTCCGAATGAAGTCACATACTTGCCAGTGTAAACGAAGCGTAGACTGCAAATTTCTCAGTCGCTGCTTTCTAACATGTACAATGTGTGAAGACAGGATTTTTTTTTTTTTTAATTTACACTCTCACTAAATATCTTTGTTGACATCCCTTTCATGTCCTGAAAGCCACTGTTATACAAAGTTGTCTGGATTGTATCTGAAGCCCTCGTTTAAAGGTGAAGTAAGTAGTGCCATCCAGAGGAGAGGCTGAAATTTACAACAAAGAACTGCTGCTCTGCTCACCCCCTCCCTTCCCTGAGCGCTACGGTATCCGCAGCTGGTCAAATGTCGTCCTCGTTGTCTTTCTCCGTGTCAGCAGATGAGGTTCGTGAGGCGAGGGAGAGGGCGAGCTACCACGGCCGTAGCAGACGAAGCGGAGAGAGAGGAGGCGGGACTTCCGCTACAAGTAAAGAGACGCTTGATTGGTTCTCTCGCGTTTGTCCTTACAGGTAGAAACATGGCGTCTCGCTGCTAACAGTGGCAATGCAACCGCGGCCCACGACCATGTTATTTTACATGACTTTTTGAAACACTACGAAAATGAAACAAAAACTATTATACAGCGACTAGACAATGCAGGAGCACATACTATGTATAAAAAAGTGGATTTTGGGTTATATAAACCCATAAATACTAAACATTGTCCCTTTAACTGCAATAAACACAACCAATCATTTTATTTAGACCTTGCTTGTTGCCCCAATGTCAGCTGGGATTGGCACGTGCATGTGGAGAATAAAGCGATAGACAATGAATGTATGGATGGATTTAAAGAGCTTCACTGTCTGCCAGATTTCCAAAATTTTACTCAACCAAAATCAATATATATCTTAAATTAAACCAATGCCCTTTTATGGTCAACTCTTGTTGTTCTTCCCAGTTGTACCCAGTGTTTAAATGAGCTTGCAGCCTCATGAACTATGCCTTTAGACTGAAGCTGGTGCAATAATATTATGTGCAGAGGCTGACTCAGCCATTCAGGATGAACCCCTTCAACATCAAACACACACGCTCGCTCGCTCGCTCGGATGACGCGCGTCTTTTCTGTTTCATCTTGTGGATCCAACCGGGCTCTGCAGGGGGTTTGAGGGGGAAAAAGCCCAGCGGTTACATACTTGCATCATAGCTAAGCAAGAAGAGTCAAGTGATCAGAGCAGCGGCAAACAGGGAAGGAGTGGTCAAACTGTTTGTTATATGCATAATGTATAATCTGCCCATATGTAAACAGTGGTTTAATGCCCAGCAGATGATTCACAGTGCTGTGGCTTTAATGGAAACTTCAGAGGCAGCGTCCACTCAGCCAAAGTAGACCCCGAATTATGTTGAAAACAGATCAGCCGACAACATAAAAAAGCTTTATTTTGGTATGGAAAAAAATCTTGAAACTAAGTGGTATGGTTTGTACGGAGCCCCCGAAGTGACATGAGGAAAAAAACAAAAACATTTTATTGTATTTTTTTTTCACAATTTTTTGGAAACTCGAAATCTCGACTTTGAAAGTTTCTTCTTTGTTTCAGCTCCGTGCACAGTGGTGAGAGCGAGAGAGAGAGAGCTGCTCCTCATTAGCAAGAAGCAGTTTGCTTATGCAAAGAAATTAATGTGAACTGAAAAGGAATGACGATGCTGCTTGCTTGCGTATGTGCGGGGTCCTCCGTTGTGATCGCGGCGTGGAGAGCCAGCAGCTGGATTTACAGCCGAGGTCGGTGTTCGTGTGTGTGTATAGGCAAACAAACAGCAACCACAACGACCGTTACTCATTGCGTTATCACAAAATTACAATATTGAAAGTTGAAAGCGTATTTCGTTTGTAGTAGGCAGTGGCTATTACGTTTCTTGAAAATGTATTACGTTTGTGGGATTAGCCAGTCAAAAGAAACTTTCAAAGTCGTTTCAAAGAAACTCGAGATCTCGACTTTGAAACTCCGTCATTTTTTTTCTTTCTCATGTCACTTCGGGGGCTCCGTAGGTTTGGAATGGTAAAGCAGCTAAAGTAGCTTTAGTTGGTCCAGGGTGTGTGGGCTGTGTCTGATGGCCACGTAGCGTGAAGTCGACAACAAATGTCAACAACAGACAACAAAGGAGGACATCCAGCAGCTCTTTTCTCTTGCTCTGTTTGTGGCTGTTTGTCTCAACAAGACGTCAAACTTTGTATGAGCATAGAATGCGTGACTTGAAGAAACACCGGTAGCAGGGATTGATTGCCAAATCAAATAACGGCTATAAAGGAGTTTTGCTTCAGTCCCATATGTGAAGTGTTTTATACTTTGGAAAGCATTGTTTTTTTAAGCAGTGATTTGTTTGTCATGTTTTTGTAAGCACTCCACAAAAAAATAATTAAATTCTTATATTTTACTAATAACATTTTCTTCTTATTATTATTTTTATTATTATTATTATTAACCCAGATAAAGTACCTAGACTTCTCAGCACTGATCTAGGTTTATTTCATACTTTCCACGAACTGTCAAATTCGATATTTTAGGCTGTTTTGCTTCCATAATATGTTTTCCTTCAGACAACTGGATTGAAACATCTCCAATACACTTTGAGATGCTTTTTTAAAAAACTCTCCTTTTATCTGCCTGTTTCTGTAAACTTGAATCACTGTATGAACCTTTTAAGTTTCTTCTTCTTTCTTTTCTCCTTTCCTCAAAAAGATTTTTTCTTTTTATGCTGAGCCAGGAATCTTCATTTAAGGTTCACCAAACGTTTGTGTTCACACTCTGAAGATTTCTGCAGAGAAGTTCATCCACCGATCATTTATAAATCATTTCATTGCTCTAAAAACTCTAAGGCTGCTATTGGCACTTTTGGATGCATTTAAAGCAAACAAAAAAAAAAGATTTTGAACCGGAACGTAATCCAAAGTTATTTTTCTGTTCTAGGATTTAATTATTTCTGAAATAAAATGTTAGAAAACTATGAATTAACAGTTTATTAGTGAATATTTGCATTAATGAAAGTCACATACAAAATAACTAACTAACACATAACTTCATGTGGTGTGTATTGTGTGTAATCTGCTGCAGTGGTGATAGGGGGTCATTATAGGGTAATTCCTCGTGGGATAAACTCTTCTTTCATCGCAGATGCTGCATGTAAACAAAATCACTCTCTTCCTTCTCTCATGTTTCACTGTCTCTTGGATTGAGCCAAGCGCCCAATGAGTTGCCATTGATTATTAAAAAAATAAATCAATCCCATTTGGCTCTGAATACTATTAAATGCAGCCACACCTCTAATCGCTCACTCACTGAGAGGAGACTCATCCTTTTCATCCTCAGTATTTCACTTTGAATTTCTGACTTCTTCCCATAGCTCTTTCTCCTTTTACAATTGCTTTCATCTTCTTGCAGATTGCTGGTTTGACAGAGTCACTCTGCATTATAAATGACTCAAAAGCATGTGTCATGTCTTACAGCTGTAGTGCGTAACTTTTACATACATATCTATACAATTACATACAATTGTATAGATATGTGACTCTCTCTCTCTTAGTGTAGCAGTGTTTTTGTAGACTCAGGGATGCTGAGCAGGCAACCCAAAAGAAGAACACAGCGTGAGTGAAGTGCAACAGCGTCATATAGTTTGACTTTGTCTGAAAACACCAAGAAGACCCCATGAACTGCTAAAAATAAACTTAGACATTTACTAGGACTTCATAATCGTATTTTTTTTGGGGCAATTTTTATAGTTCCAGTATAGAAAATGCGTGAAATCAAGCTCTCCCTGAACAACTGCCTGACTGTGTCACACCTGCTGCTGTTTCCTTCACCATGCAGCTCCAGGTCTCCAGGATGCAGTCTGGACAATTCACACTTACAACACATTAAAAGACAGATTTACAACACATAGCTTAAAAATGTGTATGTGTGATACTGGAGAGAGAAAAGAAGGTCATAAAGGCCACACTGTTAAAGTCTATGGAGTATTCGAGCTTCAGCACAGGAGGTTTAATGTCAGTTATCCTGAACAAACAATTTGAGTTCATAATAGCGTTGCAATAAAGTAAAAAATAATGATTTCCAAGTCTTAAATTGCTTCCAAAACAAACAAATACGACTTTATCCAGGGGGCTGCTGGAATCCATCCCAGCTGACATTGGGGCGCAAGGCAGTCTGTGGCAGGGCCAACGCACAGAGATAAACACTCAGTTTCACTCTCACATTAACACCGGCAGGCACATTTAGAGCATTCAATTAACCTCTGCATGTTTTTGGAATTTGGGAGGAAACAAGAGAACCCAAAGAAAACCAACTAAGAACACGCCAACACCACACAGAACAGAAAGACTCACTTTCCCTTAAACAATCAGCCTCTCCCCCCGTGGCAATTCAAAAAGACTGAATGCTGGAGATCATCAAGTCAATCACGTAAAATATTAACAATTTTCTTCATTTAAGGTCATCCTGAAAATGAATATTCACCACAAAACAAACACGATTAGAAAGTTCGAACAAACTTTTAGAATAAATGATTTAGTACAAGAGTTTTGACCTGTGTTTTTTTATTTTCACTTGTTTTGAAATATATTTTTTTCTCCCTTTGTGCTTTTTAAAAAAAGGTTTCTCAGAGGTTTTGATATGAATTTTAGAGATTGAAAAGAATGAAAGTAAAGAAATGGGAAGGACAAGAAAAGTTCCTCACTTCACACCATTCCGACCATTGAATGGCTATTTCCAAAAAATTAACTAAAAAAATCCTATTAATGTTTGAATAAATGCCATTTCAAAAACAATAAGAGAGCTTTTCATCGCTGGAATCATATAGATCATCCCCCCTTTAAGAGACAGAATGTATACAAACCTATACTATAATACAGCAGACCAAGCACAGAAAGATGTATTTGAGCAGTTTCTTCAAACATGTCTTTCAAAGTCTGCATAAATAATCCGGATTTATGAGGCTGTTCACAGTGTTGAATTAAAATATTCACTGATCATCATCATCAGCTAAGTTTATAGTTGCCCCAGTTACTAAAATATAGAGTGCAAAGTGAATAATTAAAACGTGGAAGAAGCAAACACACACACACACACACACACACACCAGGACAGCTACGTTAGTCAGAGTAGTTGTGAGAAATGTAGACGCATTAGATTCAAGTTAAACCCACAACATGATTAAGTGCACAGACGTTTTTCTGGAGTTGAAGGGAAAATGTCATCTGTCTTCACTTCACAACTCACTTAGTAATTCATCTGCAACACAAGAGGAAAGTGTGTGACATTTAAACTGCACCCACATCAAACCTGTGCTGTTGGACGTCGTGAGTGTGAGAGGCCGCTCGGCTGCAAACACACTGGTGTTCGACTTCTCTGCAAGTGATACCAGGACTGTTTTTATAGACCGTGTAGGTGCACGTCATGTGAAAAGGGCAAAGTGTTGATGATGTTAACAGTCAGAGATGAGTCTATAGGAGGGTTTCCATTACCCTGATTTATGTGCATTTTTCTATATACAAAGAAAAAGAAAAAACCTGAAAGGAAGATTTAAAAAAAAAAAAAGTAACAATGTTTTTTTTATGTTCAAGGGAGGTAGAAAAGTTGGTAAATCAATTCAAGTTCTAAGTGAATGAGAGCAGTGGAAACAGGATGTTGTTTAGAATTTTACATTTAAGTGGAAACCTAGTTTACAGAAATACTTCTCAAAACCTGAGCACGAGTTGTCTTTTGAAGTTCCAGATGTTGCAGGATTTAGTTACATTTAATACACTACCGTTCAAAAGTTTGGGGTCACTTAGAAATTTCCTTATTTCGGAGGATAAAATCACCTTTTTTCAATGAATATAACTTTAAATGACTCAGAATTACACTCGATACATTGTTAATGTGGTAAACGACTATTCTAGCTGCAAACGTCTGGTTTTTAATGGAATATGTACATAGGTGTATAGAGGCACATTTCCAGCAACCATCACTCCAGTGTTCTAATGGTACATTGTGTTTGCTAATGGTGTTAGAAGGCTATTGGATGATCAGAAAACCTTGCAATTAAAACTTGTGCAATTATGTTAGCACAGCTGAAAACAGTTTTTGCTGGTTCTTTGATGAAAGAAAGGTTTGAAAGGCAAAATTATTATTTTGAATAAAAATCATTATTTCTAATCTTTTTAATGTCTGGAGTATATTTTCTATTCATTTGGCAACTTTTTTGATGAAATTGTATAAGTGACCCCAAACTTTTGAACGGTAGTGTATCTTATTTTTTTAATAATTGTAATTTTTGTCCAAACAAATCCTACATGGTTTTTGTGACCATTGAGACCTGGCATTTTATTTATGAGCACAGAGAAGCATTCATAGCATTTATTATTTATGATTTCCAAAAGCAAGACATCATTAAAAGGCTACGACTGATCATTAGTCATCGTTTTTAGATATTTTAATGGAGAAATAAATAATTGTATCTCTAAATAACAGCTTCATCGGAACTAATCCGAAGTGAAAGAAGAAATCCAAAGCTTATTGATTGATTATCCTTTTTCACTCAGACAGTTGTCTACTACATGACACCCGTTTGATATATTTGAATATTTATCAATTATAAAGTCAACGTGAGCTTTCACTTCATAGGTGGAATTTTTCAAAATAATAATTTGGCTTTTACTTTTTTGTAAAACTGGTATACTGTTGACAAAGTGACATTAAAACGATAAAAATAAGCAAATATTCACAGATTCCTGACAGATTATCCTTACGTCTGTTCTAGGGTTAAGATAATTCTCATCTCTTCTGCAGGTTCGGCTGGAAACAGGTGTTTCTTTTCTGTTTCTTTTTATTCAGTAAAATGACTGAGTACCAGCTCATCATCACTAGACGCTAATTCCACATTCCTCCCATTGTGGGATTTTTGTTTTCCGTTTCTTAAAATGCATTCGTTTAATTATGTCGTGCTTCATGTAAATAGTGGGGGAAGCGTTGAAATTAACCTCCCAATAATTTGCAATTTTGACTTCCCATTGATGTGCAAAAGTCTCCAGACTAATTCCAGGTTGTTCAAAGACTAATTCACACTCAAGTCTCCGATAGCAAACCCCTAATTTCGGAAGCTATTACTTTTCCATTTTCCTTAATAAAGCTAAATGGATTGGAAATAACTGCAATTTTCCCCACACACACCTCCTGTAAATCTCTCCACTAACAGACTGTCATTCCAACAAATACGTGATGAGACAGATATCGCATTGTTTAGAAAGTTAGAATTCAGATTTGACTTGTTTTACAGTATTTTAGTTTGCACTGTGAAATTGTATTTCTGATTCTAAGTAATCTGGGAGAGAACTAGACTTTGTTTTGTGCCACGATCAAGATACTGGAGTAATGTGGCCTTTAATGGGAGAAATGGACCAATCACAGGAATAGCAGCAGCTGCACGTACATGGGGCTTTAGAATAAAGGTAGCGATTCCAGTATTGGTTGCAGTAGCCACTCATCTGTTCATGCTCATTTGGTGGGAGGAGCTAAGAACAGAGTCCCAAAACACTATCCATCCATCCATCTACCACTTTATCCTCCACATGAAGGTCATGTGCCAATCCCAGCTGACATAGGGTGAAAGGCCGAGTCCATCCTGGACAGGTTTGCCAGTCCATCACAGAGCCGCAAAGAGACTAAGAACCATCCACTCACTCAGAGAACCTGCAGAAAACCCGGAGAAAACCCACGCACAAAGGGAGAACATGCAAACTCCATGCAGAAAGGCCATGTTCCTCATCTTGCTGTAAAGGCAAGAGTGCTAACCGCTACACCGACCATGTGCACCCCCAAAAAACACTACAGTAGTAAATTTTTCTAGCCATCCTGCAGCTCACAAAATTCTCATTAATCATCGATGGTACATCCTTCATGAGTAGGTCAAACTGCAGTGACCTTAAAGCCAAAGGAATCATGTCACAATATGAAGATTTTGCCACAATGAAACTTCTGCTGGTTTTGGTGACCTCCGACTGCAACCACTTGTTGCGAGCAGGCGCTTAATCTTAATTTTGAAATAATTGCCAGGATTAAAAGGAGCCGTTAGAATACCGTACAAATAGTCCGAGCTTGTGTCTAGTTGCTGTCCTTGTACTGCACTAATGCTTTATTCTAGAGTCATAAACCTGAGTCTTCGGGTGAAGTGCAACAGTGACTGCTGCTGCTGCTGAGAGCGTGCAGCATCCTCACAGTGTGTTTGTGATGCCGTGGGTGGTGGAGAGCGGCAGAAGAGGCGGCTGGCAGAGATTCATGGCCTAAGGATGAGTGTGTGTGTTTATTGCTGGGTCTCCCAGGGCAACACATACTGGGCTGGAGGAGCACGGCTATCAGTCAGTGTGGCATAACGCAAACACACACACACAAACACACACACTACAAACAAGTTACACAGACACACCTACAGTGCGACAGGAAACAATCTTTACAATTGTAAAATGTTCAGTTCTAGGAGCAGTTTAATGTAAAGCCCCTTTTATGCTCAGCAGTGAGCCTACACGTGTAGGTAGCAGAGGGTTTGGAATAAAAATAGCATCTTGCTGAATAGATGGATAAAAAAAACAGTGGATGAAAAACTGCAATACTATGATTTTTTGGGTAATCTAATTTAATTAAATGTAATAAAATAAGTCCCTCCACCTTCTGGCGTCCCTTTAAGCAAAGCCCTTTCCCCTGTGAATTTCGGCTGCACATCCTCTGTCATTTTCCTGTGACTCACAGGAACTTCTTGCTATTGTCTCTGCTTCAGTGACTTGTATATGTATATATATATATATGCAACAAGTATCATTTGCTGTGATCGTCTATGCACCCTATGAATAAAGTGGTCTGTAGGTTGCCACAGCAACCATTCCCACTCTCATTACCCCGACAAAGGCATTAAGTCTCTCCAGCATCTCTTTGGTGCATTTATTAAGGAGTAATAGAGCTTGAGTTTAGCCCTCTTGTGTTTAGCTGCAGACATATTATATAGACAACGGTCACCATCCTACAATGTACGTAATATAGTTGACGTTTAAAGACAAGGAGAAGAGGATGAGGAAAGAGAAGGAGGCAACAATATGAAAGCGTGTCAAAACTTATTTAGTCAGACTAAGACAATAAAAAAATAATAATGTCATGTAAACACGTTTGTCAAATTTTTAAACACGTTGTGCTTTAAAATGTGAAAAAGTTGGATGGAACCTCAGTTGCTGTTAAAACTTTCTCTTTGGTGCGAACAAAAAGAAAAACAAAGGGCAAGAATAAACATGGGAAGAGAAAAGAGGCGGTGGCTGTGGACTGGCAGGTGGACCGCTGGATGTTTTGACAGTTTACCCACAGCAGAGCTCAGTCGTGGCAGCAGTCTGTCACTCTCAGATTCTCTCCTGAGGCCCGTTTACATCTGCCTCCTTCCCTCTCCATCCACACACTTATTCATCCCATAGATCCTGCTCTTTTTTTCCTCCCCTCTTTCTTCTCTGTCAGGTTTTAAAGAGAGACATCTAAAGAGAAAGAGAGCCCCCCCGCCTCCCCTTCCGATGCCTCCTCCTGTGCTTTGGAGTTCCTGAAAAGGCTGTAATATCATCATTTATCTCCAGAGATTTTAACCCTTTCACGAAAATAGATGATGTGCAACATTCTTACCACAACACTGTGACAAAAAGTATAATTTCCAACATGTATGGTTTCTCATACTTCACATGGCCAGAAGCTAATTAGCTAATTAGCCTTGCAGGCAAAATTCTGTTACTGAACAGATGGAGAATCTGGTTTATTCAGCTTTTTCCAGTGTTATTATTTTAACATGTAGTTTGATCCAGTGAAACTGATCATCAAGACGAGCCATTTATCTGTAGTGTTTATACATTTTTATACATTCAGCCTGCGGGCGTTTTAGACACAATGCCCTGTGATGCATTCTGTGTCACTGTGTTCATCTGTGAGATCTACCAGATATGATGAATATTCCAATAAATGCTGTTTGAAATACTTGAACTCTTTGAATTCATGTTCAGCTGTCGGTGTTTGTCGGCACGTTACTGCCACCAACTGTTGATAAGTCAAACGGAGTGAAGCTGACAACAGGATGGTGATTAGACACATACACGATTGGTGACAGCGTTGCTCTCAATACCTACAGCAGCGGGTTGAAAACACTGCAGGAGTCCTTTAATGCGGATGTAAATGTCCATGTCCTTGCAATTAAATCAGCCAGGAGACATGTGCAGGTGGTTGGATCAGGTCTCAACCAGGTGTGGGTGCAATCTGTGTCGTTTGGCCACAAGATGAAAGGTCATTTAAGTCTAGGGTTTCGTGCCATCCCATGCTGCAGGTCATAAAGCATCACAGATGGTATTTGTCTTAGATCCTAGGAGACAACATTTTGCATCACAGGTAGAGCCAAGCTAACGCACACCTTGTATCCTAAAATGTAAAACAAAACAGCTTCAACCTGCATTTGCTAGCTTATTTGTCCATGCTTTCAATTTAGTGCATTACTTGTTGGGACCTTTTTTGTTATGGATGATTTTTATGCTGCCTACTTCCTCTCAAAAAACAGGCTTATGTCAAGCAATACTATCAGACCTGACTGAGGGACTGTGAATATTAGGGGTGGGAATCACAGGGTACGTCACGGTAAGATACGCGATACATAGTCGACAATACCAGTAAAATTGTGATAATCAATATATTGCAATACATCATCTCTTAACATAGCTTTCTCCGCTATTATCCCGCTGGAAACTCCCTCTTCTTCGGCCAGGTAACTCAGTAGGGTCTGTTTACTTTAGAGCCTCTTAGTTTATCAACCAAACTATTAATATTTGCCCTGGTCTATAGATATATATATCATGTTGCACAAGGAAGGACGACGATATATCACCAAATTGATATTTTGACCGACCCTTAGTGTGCATACAGGAGCAGCACAGGGGCAGGTGGGAGCAAGAAACTGCTGAACGACCAAGTTTTTGAGCAGTACAATTCACCTCGTTCTTTACTGAGATGAAAAACAAACTTGTATGAAGCTCTAAAAACCACAATACAGAGAAACACCAAGAAAGTTGTGTCGAACTGACGGGCTTAATCAGGATTGTGTGAATTAATTTGACAATGATTTGAATGTAATGGAAATTTTACACTTCACACTGCAGTTTTAGCTGAAAGTCAACGCGATTAAAACTGATCTGATCAGCTTCTCTTTCACTTCTTTCTGAGTTTTTAATTGCCTGATTGGATATTTACTATAGGCCAGACTCACTACCTGATATGATACTTATAGTATATCAGATATATGTATCTTTTTGATCATGTACCAAGCATTCCTACAAAGTCTTTTAACCCTTTTAAACAAGTTGTGTCGATGCATTTACCACAATTAAACACAATGCTCCTATGCAGACACATGTATTTTTTCTAATTCCTATTAAGCACATGGATAAACAGGTGTTTCGGTGCTTCTGACAGTGTGTTCGGGTGAGTGGACACTGTATCTACACAGACACACACTGGATGTATAGTCGCATGCAGACATACATGTACTCAATTTGTTTATCTGCCGTTTGTCACATGGCTTCACAGATCTACTCTTCCCACCTGTTAATAAACCATATGTTCCACTGATTCTATGTTTTATTTTTACACAGTAAAACACAACAGTTATCATTAATCTGCATCTGTTTCCGCTGGTTGGACGTCAGTGGCAAATGAGCGCCTAGTAACACTGTACCATTCCTTGAAATAACTCCACGGACGTTGTTAACCTTTTCTTCATCAGTTTCCATTGTTACATGAAGGAGCAGCTTCCTCTTGTGCAGTCAATACCAGATAAGTTGTTAAAAGGGGGATGTTTTGTAGCGATTTTGACTCGAGGAGCCAGATTTAAACCTTAAATAGAATCCCCCCTCCAGAGGAATCCAGCTTCGGCTACGAACAGCAGTATTGATCAGAGGGACACGACTGCGCAAGACAGTGCTGTGGCAAAGTAATTACCTGTAGGTTTCACACTCCAGGGGACGCGCTTGTGTGTGCGTGTGCGTAAAAAAAAAAAAAGAAGCATGTTAGATGATACATGCACGTGTGCGCAACTGTAATTGAAAGTGGACGGCTTGCTTCGGCACGTTCCACCACCGAGAACTAAACTGCATTAATGTCTTAGTCCCCTAGCTTATTACAAGCTCAGGTAATTACCCAGCTGGGGAGTCGGATGACATCAGGAACCGTGTGTGTGTGTGTGTGTGTGTGTGTGTGTGTGTGTGTGTGTGTGTGTGTGTGTGTGTGTGTGTGTGTGTGTGTGTGTGTGTGTGTGTGGAGCTGCAAGTGGAAGCCTACTGGGTAAGGGTATCCTTGATTAATGTCTTATAGGTATAATCCTTATAACGAGTAAAGAGAAGAAGCAGAAACTCATTTATCTGAATGTCACATGGCCGAAAAAAAAAAATATATATATATATATACATATATATACACCTCTCTGCGGATATATCCTGATGATAAGCATGGCATTTATAGATATGTAAACATATCATGCTTACATTCCATAATTTATGCACAGTTGACCCTATAACAAGTGGGTATAATATTGTACAAGAGCACATTTGTAGTCCCTGCAGCCTGTGGGTTTCAATTTAAGGCTTTAGCGCGGCTTAATCAAAGAAAAACAGTGTAATATGGTTACACTTAGTGGATAAAAAAAATTTGTAGAATAAGAAAATAATAAAATAAAAAATAAAAAAATAATAAAAAAATAACAATCTCAGTGTGTGAGCTCACGTCTGAATGAGGGACCGAGCCTCAGCCGTGTCTATATTCCCACCGGCTCCAGATAAATGAGTTTCCGCTGTAATTTGCACCGAGCTGTGCAAAATGACTGCAACAAAACTTTTTTTTTTGTTTACTTATGCTCTGTGAGCGTGAGAGGGGAGAAATTACGCCAGGGAAATTCCAAATGCTTCCTTAATAAAAAGACTAATGAATGTTAAACTTTGGAAATTACTTTACTGTATAAAGGAAAATGGCCTCAAAAACACAGCCAGAAGTAAAACACGTGCAGGCTGCTGCTATTAACATCCGTCCTAAGTGATCTAATCACAATCAAATCCTGCTAAGTAGAGATTGGAACATTCTCAGTTCGCCCTGGTCGCATTCTCAGATCCAATTAGGGAAACCACATTCAGATCCTCAATTAAGTCAATCAGGATGTAAGAAAATACTGAATAGCCACCAAGGGGGCCACTCTGCTGGTTGCAAAAAAAGAAGTCAGCTTGAAGTCTTTTGATGAATGAGCTTATCACTTATAATATCAGTAATCATTTCCCTGAGGAGTTAATAGTTGCTAGTTTTGACAAAGTAGAAACATGTTCACGGACATTTCTGTTCTCATACAGCAAGGGAAGCTCTGCGTCCTCTAAAATTTGAAGAATATTCTTACAGTGGTTAGAGAACGTACTATACAAATGAAATGTGCTATTATCATTATTATTGTCATCATTGTGCAGAACAGTCACACATGTTCAGATTCAATCAAATAGGGGAAGGTGCAAAAAGGAAAGAAATCACAATGCGTAATGATGCAAAATGGCTTATTTAGAAGTGCCTGAGGATGTGGCAAATGGAAGAATTTGGAGGGGGAGAGTTTTCAGAGACCAGCACATATATCGGGGCTTCATCAGTCCCCCTTCAAATGCTGACAAAGCTGGGCTTTCTAATAACCTGCACCTTCCAGGTCAGGAACATCACAAGCCACCTTCACATTTATGTATTATGCTGGATGTGTTCTGACATGGTGAGTGAACAGCCAAATTAAAATGGCCTAATTTGCTGCAATGTGTGGTTTTCCTAATGTAATCAGTGCTATTGATGCTATTGCTACTGAGAATGAATTATTCTTTCGTGTTAAGAAACTGCAATGTTGGACGCAGGCTTGAGACGGGAGCTGTGGGTGACGGCTGGATTCTAGGTACGGCAATTACTGTATTTAAAAATCCTGTTTCACAAACAGACCACTTTACAGTGTCTAACCCGGTGATTTCAGTACCACTCGAGAAAATATCGAGCTCTCGAAAGTAACACTAAAATACAGTGGTGTAAATAGGTCGTGCAAAGTCAGCTGCATTAACAGCATCTGCCATATTCTGCTACTCAGGTAAAGCGATTTCTATCCTGTGTCCATAAATACATTTCTTTAAGTAAATCCACTTCACAATCTACTTCAAATTTACTTTTTTTTTTACACTGTGCTAATTTCCTTTTTTCTGCATTCTTCTCTCTGCGTTTGCTGTGACTTTCCAATCACTCCAGATCTAAGATTAGTAATTGGGGGCGTTTTTATGAATATGTATAGGCAATTATGGCAAGTATGTATATACAGTATGGGCTTTACATGAAGCACGTAATAGTCCAACAAGTTATTTGTGATTCATAAAGAGAAACTGGCTTTATAAATAGGAATATTAATGTTTGGTTAACCCCTGGGTTAGGTTTGCATTTTCCTTCACTTGTCAGGCAAGGTGTGGCAGATGGCTGTGTCACGTAGCCAGATATCTTACCAGTGTGACGACAACAGATAATGACATTGAATGCGATACAACAGGCAACAAAGGAGGAATAAGAAAGTAAATACAATGAAACTATGGCCAAATTGTCACTCGCACAGTGGTGTAAGAAGTGATGAATACTGGGTGTTAACATACGGAGTATAAGTCGGATGGGGTCGCCTTGAGCCGAGGCAGCAGGAGGAGAGAGATTTTTAACATTCTGAAAATGATAGATCCCACATTCAGAGAACAGACCCTGGCTTCAAACTCCTCAGTCTATCCCCACATGTACAGAGTTTGTCTGAAGCAATGGAGGAGATTCAGTGCATGTCTGCTTTCCGGCACAGTGGGAGCTCACTGCAACAGCATTAACATCAACACAGACTTGGCTCAGATCAGTGAATGTGACGGAAGAAAGCTTTCTATTTAAATGTTCTTTATTTTATTTCCTCTTCTTTTAAATGAACATGTTTTTTTGTTTTTTTGAGACCGTCTGGATTAGCATGAAGCAAAACTGAATGAAATTATTTGGACTGACATTCAGGAGCTGTCACCACTCAGGCTTAGTTTTGAGCAGCTTGTGTGCAGCATTATCTCATTTCTCACTGTTTTCTACTTCACTTTTATTGCCAGTGCAGTTGCAAAAAGGTTGCATCAGAATATTCAAATGTTCGTTGTGAACAACCACAGTCCCAGGAATTGATTCTATCCGTGTGTGACTTTGGAAAGCAATAACTTCATTGACCTGGTTCATAATTATATTCATTGTACCATACCAGCAACCTTATTCCTGCAAGGCAACAGTGCTAGCTCCGTGCGACTCTATGTAGCCCCAATTTAGCTTCTTGTTCTCATTTATCATCATACACGCTTAGAAATAAAGGTTCCAAAAGGGTCCTTCTACAAGTGCTGAGGTTCTACCTGGAACCATTTGCTTCCTTTCTCGAAGAAGGGTTCTTGGTAATACCAATGGTTTCAGTAAGAACCATTTTGATCCAGAGAACCCTTTAAAATCCCTTTCCTGAACAAAGGGTTCTTGGTGGAACCCTCCAAAAGCGTTCTCCTATGAGGACAAGCCGAAGAACCTTATATGGTTCTACTTAGCACTTTTATTTCTAAGAGTGTATCGTCTATCTTTATTTGCTAACTGTTTGAATACTGACTTTAAATTCAGCCTGGATCACAAACTAGTGACCTTTCTGACCACACTGATGTTCCCTTCACCTGACATTATGATAATAAATGGGACAAGACACATGTCACAGTTGCAGCACGGCCCTGCTGCAGATTGTTCGGATCAGTCGTGGAATTTTGACCTTCAACAAAAACCCATCCATCTGTCAAACACGCACACACAAACTGTTATATTTATATCTTTGTGACGACATGTCGTAGACATAAGGCATTCCCTAGCCCCCTTACCCTCATCTTAACCATCATCACAAAATGACAGAATTGTGCAGGGAAATGTCCAAATGGTTTTCCATTTATGGAATCACACTTCATGTTTCAACCACGGCAATGACACGGGTGACACAAGATTCTGCGTGACTGAATGAAGTTACATGATTGGTGTTTCCCTGGTGGCTCCTGGTCTTTCAAAGCGTCATCAAATTTGGCTCAAATGTTCACTTAGACTCAAGAATAAACTTGCCTACACCTATATATAAGTCCCTACACTGGCTTCCTGTGTGCTTCAGAATGAATTTTGAATTCCTTTTACTGTTTTTTTTTTTTTTTTAACTTTCTTATCTCTTGGTTTCACTTTCAAACATGCCAGCCCTCAAGTACCCTCAGGTCTTTTGGTCAATGTCTTATAATGATCCCAATGGTCAGCACAAGTCCTACAGTGAGGCATCATTCTCTCAGGGCTCACAACTGTGGAACAGCCTTCTTGAAGACCTGAGTGTTGACACTGTCTTAAAGCAGACTGAAGACATATCTTTGTAGTTTCACTTTTAATTGGATTCCTATTTTCCTTTTATTTATAGTATACATTTTTCATATATATAGACTTAGTTTACCTTGTATTCATTAATTTGCTTATTAATTAATCTCATTTTCAATCCAGCTTCTTTTGATGATCAATTATCTTAACGTTTTATTATGTTATTGAATATTGAGTGGTTTGGTGTATGTGTGTCGGCAGGAGTAGGTAGGTAGGGTTAGGGTGCGTGTTTAATGAGTATGTTGTGGGTTCTAGAGCTGCATTTCTCTAATTTTTAAGCACTTAGCGGCAAATATAATAAACCTGCCCCCTCAAAATATAGATAAGATTCATGCTTTAATATAATAACAAAAAAATATATATTTTTTGGGGAAAGTAAATGGTCCACCTCAATTTCCTATGCATCGTCAACATTTAGTGCAAGTAAAGCTTTTACGTCTGTTTTCTGTATTTTAAATTTGTGAAAATCTATAACACGGTTATACTCTTTGTCCTTTTATATAATCTGGCACCAGCAATTCAAAACAATAAATATCAGCTTCAGGGGGAAGTGGAGTGGATAAAATGTGTTGTTATCAACACATTATTTCATCCCTATTTTATATCCATGCAGGGTAAACACAAGGTGGTTAAGAGCTGGAGCAACGCATTCAAAAAAAATGACAAAGCAAACCTGTTGCTCTGTACATTCCATATAAGTAAAACATGCAAACAAAAGTGAGTTCTTCATATAGCAGAGAACACTTTTACATGTGCTGAAGTGCCACTAAGCTACATGAATATGTTCCATTTATGAAGAGGCTGAAATTCTCACGAGGGAGTTATCTATTCACGAGGAAACAGCTGTTCACCACTTACAAAGCTGCTGACCTTGTTACTGAAAAATCATGTTGAGTTTATTTGTAAAGTTGGAATTCAGAAACCGCCTATAGGTCGTGAATGGGTGAAGTCCCAGTGTCCCTACTCTGTTACCCTTGTAGTAGGAAAAAAAAAAAAAAGCCAACAGTGCAAGAATTCCCTAATGACATAAATCATGGCACGCACACATTCATTCCCTTGCTGTGAGAGCACAGCTGACAGAGTGACCTTTTGTACCAGGGAAATCTGGGTCTGGGAGAAAGTGTTCAAATGAAACAAGATGCCTCCAGATCTGGAGCCCTATTATGCTGGTTTGTAGTCCAACAGAGGGCACTCTCTACATTTCTAATGGACTAAAAACCTTAAATGAGAAGTCTCAAGAAACGAAAAGTTGTTTCCGGTTATGGACACTTTCAAGAGTGGACGTGTCAGTTGAAAGCAAACATTTCTAATATGTGGAGACAAAGATACTGTAAATATAGACCAGACAGTTCAGTTTTATGGTCTTGCCTTTTTAAATGATTCAGTGAGGTAACCTGAGTTTAATTTCCACCATTGCCTGATTTTCTCTTGATTATATGAAAAGGAAATGGGAGGAAGAGTCATAGTTGGACGTATCAGATACTGACTGGAGGTGAATCTTCATCTGTATGCGTCAGACACGGGCCGATCATCTATCAAGGGACAAATTGAGAAGAATTAATCAAGGCGCTGATCTGACTTGCCCCAAGATGTAAACAGGGGACACCCAACATATGCCGTATGTTCTCATCTATTTGTGATTAGGACATAGAGCACAGTCCCCTGACCGCCATCTTTGGTGTACCACCAAGGGAAGCAGCATTAATTATTAACCAAAGGAAAGCAATAGTGTTCTCCTCATTATTGGTCAGGACGTTGGTCTTAATAAATCGGACAAAAGCAACGCCACCATCTCATAAACGAGATGACTCACCTTAAATTGTAGCACCTTAGATTTCCGACATGAATGGTAAATGGTCTGTATTTATATAGCGCTTTTCTAGTCTTGATGACCACTGCTTCTATGTGCAGCGCAGATGCACAACTCTTGTCTATCAAACCGTAATGAATCTTACCAGGCTGATGTTTGAGTTAACCTTTCAAAGCCTCTCTACGACGTCACACTGGAACTGAGGCAGGAAGGCGCTCTTGTAGAAATGTCAGCATGTCGGTCTTCATTTGCTGAATGTTTCATGTTGATTTAACACTATAACATAGCTTTACAGCATCATATGTGAACATTTGTAAACATAAGCCTTCCCCACACACGCTCAGAGAGCTTCACCTTTAGGTGTTACTCATGCTGGAGCCAGTGATTTGGGACCACTATGGTCCCCGATCATGCTATATGTTCACTTAAGGAACCTCTGGAGGGGAAAAAGAAAGTCCTCGACTTCACTTAAGTCTTCTGTGGCAGAAGTACCTCACAATTCTGTGTCACTCTACATTGCGTATGATCTGGGGACACCTAAAACACTCTAAGAGAGCCCAAACCTTGTCAATATGAGTAAATCATAAGTGAAGTCCTTTAAACTGACATCACATATTCATAGGAGCATAAGAAAGATTCAATGTGTCTGAATATTATTTTAGCCTTGGTACACCCAGATAACTAACAGGTAACATTATGTGTTACCTTACAAGACTGGCAACATTTCATACTTAACCATCAAGCTTGACTGAAGACATAGGTAAATACAGGGTAGAATTAATACATTACTCTGTTATGTGTTATTTTTCCATTACTGAGTGATTCGATTAATATTACATATTAGTCTTATCTTTTATAGATTTATTTTTGTCTAATGATTGTTTTGTCCAAATTAAAGTTGTTGTTGTTGGCCCTGTAATAACCAGGATGCATCCTGCCTCTTGTTCCATGTCAGCTATAGGATTAGCACAATTGAAAACCATTACAAAATAAATAAAGGACAGATAATAGGGGTATAGCTGGGTGGCCTTGTTCTTGTGTACTTAAACTCCAGATGTATTTATTTTTATTGTGAAAACAACAAAAGAAAACAACCTATGTCAAAAAAAAAAGAGGCAGAAATATAATTTCTCATGGCCTCGGACATCCTGAAGCCTTTGTGAGGCTCCAAACCTATTTCTTGATGATAATTAAAGTTTCATTGCTGTCAGGTGAGTGCGCACACGCACACGCACGCACACGCACACACACACACACACGCACGCACACGCACACACACACACACACAGATGTCAGCCATTACATAAGTGTCAAGATGTGTCTGTAATTATAAGCACAAAGATTGCCATTCCTTTTCCAGTTATGGATTCCTATGAGCAAAGAAATGCAGATGTAAAAGCACTCAACGCAACCTCTGAGATAATAGTCGATTAAACTTTCATCAAGGGTTAACACCATTTTGCCCTGCATATATATAGATATATATCTATATATATCTAGATATATAGATATATATCTAGATATATCTATATATCTATATATATCTATATATCTATATATATCTAGATATATAGATCTATATATATATATATAGATCTATATATCTATATAGATCTATATATCTAGATATATCTAGATATATATATATATCTAGATATATATATATATATATACATATATATATATCTATATACATAGATATATATATACATATATATATATATCTATAGATATATATATATATATCTATAGATATATATATCATGTACACATACTGCACATGATAAGTCGTCTTTGCACTCTGGCCTTTATGTAGAAAGTTAGATTGCCTTAAAGTTCTACTTTCACTTACCCTTGGTTACGCTTGACCACCAAAATATCTTTCTTATCGGACAGCTTTCATTGAAAAACAATGTGGAATAACTTCTTGAGGGTGGAATCGGTGTAATTTCCTACAGCCTCAAAAAAGCATCATGAGGCAGTACCGTGAAGAGAACTGGCTAAAAATATTGTCAGTGTCAGTATCTTATTAGTTGGCTATATCTACTTATGTTTCTGTCGATTTAAATGTCTACTGTCAAGAAAAACATCATATCAGTTAGTTGACAATTGGTTGTTTATCTGTTGACAGTCAACTATCCTTTAGTTGACGATCAAGACCATCAAATTAAAGTGAAAAACATCGGAGAACAGTAAATATAAAGAAGTACCTGTTGAAAGTCAACTATGGACTTACAAAATAAAGTATTACCCAGAAAGGCAAGAGGAAAAGCAAATCAATGTACAGCAGATGGTCACGGAACAAGTCAAGGTTTACTGTCAGAAAGGTAATATATACTGCCCATAAGTATGTTCTATATAATCACTTATAGCTTTAGCCTTTTATTTGTGCTTAGAGGACCTGGACGTTGAAATACAGCCAAAGACAAATAACTGTAACTCAGGTGGTTTTCATGTCATAAGTTGTGGTGAACAATAGCTTGGAGATTGCTGTGTAGTGAAGATGTTGAAATAATGAAATATTTGAACTTGAGGCAAATAACCCTGCTTGATGCGATGGTCTGCATGCCAACCAAAAAAGGACTAGCCCTCCTGCTATCCTGTTTGTGATTAAAGTAAACACAAACAGTCCTGCAGCCAAACACGATGAGTAACGGATCGCAAAAGTTGGCTTTGCATTTTATTCAGAACGCATATCGACTGTGAGCTCATGGCTCATTCATGGGTAAGAAAGTAGCCCACATACTGTATTATCGTATTGAAAGTACAAACAAAAACATTAGCAGTGTTCCTTATCATGCTTTTTAAGTAGACCATTTTGGTCATGCACAGGTAGGCCATCCAATCATTTCACTCAAATCAAATTGTTTTTACAGCCCTGCTGCTTCCACAGATGATAGAAACAGATTGAATACGCTGACTTTAACAGAGGCAGACATCATTCATTCAGTCATATATTTTGTTCCAGATTCTGATGCTGCTGCCTCGCATTTTGCACTCAGATTTAATTTTGTGGACAATCAAATTAGTGGCTGTCAGCCAGTGATTAGCTCATGTACCGCTGTGATGTTCCATCCATTTCACTTGCAGATTAAAGCCGTCTGGCTGTCTGTACCAGAGGAAGGAGACGTGGGTTTTTACCAATTTTTATATACTACAGTGAGAAATGAGGCAAAGACTGAGCCATGTAACTAAAGCAGGTATCAAACACCCACAAAGGAATATAGTACAGCTCTGTCCGTATCCCCCTGACTCACATACACACCGAGGTGCGCACGGAAACTCGCTCAACGACAAGAAGACAATTAACTGCACTCAAACCTGTTGGAGTGTGAAACTCCAGGTACTGGTTTGTAAAAAGCAATTAAAGTCAGACAAGCTGAGTGTGTGTGTGTGTGTGTGTGTGTGTGTGTGTGTGTGTGTGTGTGTGTGTGTGTGTGTGTGTGTGTGTGTGTGTGTGTGTGTGTGTGTGCGTGCGTGTGCGTGTGTTCACGAACGCGTGCAAGACAATTAGAAGTAAAGTGAGAAACAGTGCTGAGAGCATTGAGATTACTCCATTGACGTGATGCCGTTTAGCTCCACGACAAAACTCAGCCCTGGATCAGACCCTGAGTTTTTGATGAAAGGGGGAAGAAAAACATTCTAAGGGTTGAAAATGAAAATATTGGCAGATGTGGAGTTTCTTTGATAGTGGTATTTACCAATGAATGTTCTCTTTAAAAGGTTTTTGGCATGATGGCTCAGTATTAATGCACTCTGACCGCTCTTTATACTGTTGAAATAACTGTGGTAACTTCAGATGTTTGTGTGTTTACTGTTCCTCCTGACAATAAAGTACAAAAGAAGTTCCCTCTTTGTTCATGTTTGATGTTTGCGAGTCATTTGAGAAGACAACTGGCTGAAATTCAGTAAACACACGCCTGTGGCAGAAGGTTCCGTTCTTCAGATCTGACTCCTGAGGTTCTGCCCTTCAGTGATTTATTTCTCAACCTTTTTACAGCCAGAAAAATATCTGTTGTTTTTGAGGTCTGACAAAAACAACAGAGAAAGCACAAACCACTGCCAAGGCTACTCAGTTCCCCCACAACACCACCAAAATCTAATCTGCCTTGGGTCACAGCCGTAATTCTTAGGAAATCAACAGATAAAAAGACAAATACAGGCAGGCTAAAGGATCATTTTGGAGTTGGAAGTAATATATTTGAACTACATTTATACAAAACAATGGTACAAATATGTATCTTTAAAGAGCTGTCACCTCACCTGTCACAGGTTGAGCACTACACTACGATTCTTTCTTTTGTTACTTCACCCCATGGAGTGGGAGTGAAGTATTGTTTTTGGTGGCTCCGTGTTTGTCTGTGCTTCCGCACTATATGACCAACAGAGGCTGCCAGAGGCTTGTTGAGTGAATGGGTTGAAGTCTGCCATCTCCGATTGTTTCTGTTTGCTTACCTGGTGCTATTTTGTTACCTGCTCTCGTGAGGTTCCAAGCAAGCTGGGATGATACTAAAATGTATTTTTCGACTTTTAGGCCCCATGTTTCTAAATGTGGGTGTGCACAGAAAGTTTGATAATTGGTCCAGTAGATCGCCTCAGGTGGTAGTTGTGATGGGCAGCGACCGCTGCTGTGTAATCTTACAAGGCAATTGTGCTATTCTGGCTTATATCCATAAAAAGGGTTTGAGACTTCTGACAACATTACCGGAGCAGTAGCGCCAGACACTCAAAGTCTCGCACACAAGTCTGGTGTGATCTTGCGTAGTCTCACAAGGCCTGATTGTCATTGGACACACTACAAAAGTGACTTTCAAGACTTTCTTTCTAACCCTTTTATGGATATAATTCAGAATGGCACAGTTGCCCCATAAGATTACTGTGCAGCCATTGCTGTCTGTCACAGCGGCCGCCCGAGGCGATTTATTGGGCCAATTATGAAACTTTTTGTCAGTACTATTCATGTACACACCGACATTTAAACATAGGGTCCAGGTCAAAACATACCAGAATTCCACTCTAACAGAGCAGTGTATATTATTTAGCGACAGCACTGCCAAAAGCCACCAATCGTGAGTCAGGTCACAACCCGCTCAGCCATATCAGACAGAGTCTGTGTCCAGGTAATACAGGAAATACTGAACAATTCAGTTAACAAATCTTTTTAATAAACTGATTCTAATGATTCAGTTACCCCAAAAATATCTGCTTTGGCAAAAGATCTGTTTGACCGTCACTTGTTTGTGTTTGTGTCGCATATAAAACCACTCCACTAGAATGACGACCCCACCCATAATGAGAAGCTACTATGAAGTAATGGAAAACGATGCGCCTGATACCAAACCGAATACAGTCGAGTAGAGCCGTGCTAGAACTGGCACCAGCATATTTGCCTATAGCGTTGATTATGATCTCGCCAGCTACAGTAGTTGACCCAATAGCCTATAGTGTGTATATAGCTCAAGAGTCAACTCACCTTGACTTCAGCCACTGGTTTGTAAATTCCCAGTGGTTTTTGAATGAATGTTGGTTCTGAATCCTAAAATAACCACAGCCTATGTGGAAGAGAAGGACGTCCACCTACACCTGCGACCATGCAATATACACACATCATCAATTTGACTCTAAATGGATCCATAGTTTACAAAATGGCCACAAAATGTTTACCGACTCCCCCTGGCGACCATTCAAAGAAATGCAAGAAATGCAAAGCTTGACATCATGCATAGACCTACTAAAGAGGCTTCACAGGTTTCAGCTGTGTAACTTCACAATTCGATGGAATTATAATAATGTTCCTATATAATAATCAGCTGCTTTAAATTTAGAAACAGCCTATAAGTTATTCATTATATTTCCTATTGTTTTCAACTTCCTATGCTTGTTAAGGCCTGAATGTGGAGGCGTTATCTCTGAAGCGGCGTTGCCTCCGCTGCCTCTTCATGTCACTGCGGTGGCGCAGCTGTTCCTATCAGCCGCCCAGCAGTCATGCCATGCCTTCAAAGCAATCACCATAATGTAAATGCACATGGGAGCTCAACAATGTAGACTTCAATTATGGCATGCATTTTACTTGTTTATTGAGTTCTTTTGTTGAACTTACTCTGGGTTTTTGCTTTCATTCACAGTCCTGTATGAACAGTCGGATATTGAATGTAACATCCTCAAATATAGGATCCTGTCATATGCAGAGCGGCAAAGACTTAGAGCTTAAATCAAATGTTCCTGTATTATCTTGCGCAAAAACACATCAAAGTCACATGCAAAATAAAATAAACAACATATATTTTCTAATGATTATTGACATTCTGCCATGTTTTATTTTATATTTGACTAAATGTTTATGCTGCTAATGTCATAGTACGTATTGTTGTATATTGTATGTACCTATGTTTTAACTGTAACTTTACCTTGTTTTTCTACATTTTATTTAAATTTTACAAATTAATTTTTTATGATTGCATGTGATGTACCACTGCCTGTCACGCACCGTGTGCTTTTTCCTCAGTTGATCGCATCCTTATGTGACTTCTCCGAGGTTATTTCTAATGTTGCTGATCTGTGGTGATGCGTCAGCTCCGGGCTGAGATGACACGTCGGTCTGTTCCATGGTGATGACATGCATAATCACTGCAAACAGCCACTTTATAATAGGTGATATGCCTTTGGCTACTAGAAAAGGGAAACTCAGGTCATTCGTTTTGACAAGGTGCGAGAAAATGTTGTCAACCGAGATGGAGTCAACTCAAAGAAAACTGGAGAGAGTCCTCATTTTGAGGTGTCTGGACTAAGTGAAAACCTATGTGACGTAATCTGAGTGTAGTATTTTGTTTGTTTGAAGCGAGATTGGAACAGGAAAGGAAGCAAAGGATGAATTTTACAGGACAGTCAGTCATATCATAGCCACACCCCCAAAAAATAATCTGCTTTATTTACTCTTTGAATCTAATGGCTGACTCACATTGTCTGCATTGTAAAGCTGTTGTTCTGATGTTGGCTGTCACCCAAATCGATCAGCAACTGAGAGAACAACCATGCCCAAAAGCTTTGTTTTGGCTGCGTCTTGTTTCAGCATAATACATAAATATGATTTGATTGTCTGCTGCTTGTGTTGGAATATACACTTGTCAAAGCAATGGATCCACAATGCAGTGTGGAAATGAGATGCATTTACCTTGGTTCCTTCAATGTGCATACTTGCAATGCAATCATGTGGTATTGATGCATTTGGCTCAAACATAACTTGACCCAATTAGAGCTCTTACAGTCATTTTTTACCATGTAAATCCACTGCAATGATTATTGAGAGTCCGAAAAAGCACTATAGAAATGTTTGTGTTTGTGTTGACTTGACGTACACAAGAATTCAACGAACTGTTGAAAATCAAAAGACACCTATAGCTGCAGTCCTCATTGAATATCCAATATGTTTGAGGAAACAAACATTGGTAGAATATCATCTTAAGGTTGATAAAAACTCACCAAGACGTGACAGAAAACCTATGGAATGTCGTCTTCCTGACGGAAACCATCGTCTTTACAAGCCGGCTCTAATGATGTTCCCGCCATCGAGCATTGATGACAACTTTGACTGCAGCGATGAAATTTCCAGTAGTAGCAGTGGTGCTGGCAAGCATGCCAATGAGGCTCAAGACCACAGACGAAGATTTTTCTATTTCAACACATTCACATCAGAATGCAGGCCATGTAAGCCAATGCACATTTACAGTGAATTTTAATACAAAGTCAGGACAAGGTCGTTGATGTTTAATCCCTCATGGCCCCTGTGGCTTTGACTTCTGTACATGATTAAGTGACGATGAGTGGATTAAAATTTATTTGGCTGTTGCACATGACTTCAGGATGTTTGAGTGCCAGAGACAAGGATTGATTCCAAAATCGGTTCCTTCTCCCTACGTAGAGGACTTAAGTAGTGGGCTCATTACAAAATCAAAAACACACATTTTGGACACAACGCAGGCAATTATCTTTGTATGGCTGCAAAATTAAAACATGCCATACCTGAGCATCTGATGATGAAGTCCATTGCAAATAAAGGTTATAAATTCATGCACTCGGCAGCCACTTTATGAGATAAAGCTGTTCAAATACGTGTTAATGCAAGAATCATCAGTGAATCACATGACAGCAACTCACTGCATTTAGGCACATGTAGAGATGGTCAACATGACCTGCTGAAGTTCTACTGCTATTTTCATTAATCCACAGAATGGTTCAGCAACAGAAAATATACAGTGAGCAGAACATCTCTGGGAAAAATAAATACATAAACAGTCAGAATGTCAGACCCGTCTGAGGTGATGGAAAGGCAACAGCAACTTAAATAAACACTCCATACTGAAACAAACTGTGAAGAAAACCACACCTCTGTACCTTATTATACTTAAATGGACTGGCAGGTTAAAGAATACTGGGCATAATATGTTCCTACTCAAATACTACTCTGTGACCACTACAATTTAAATTACTTTAAATCAAGCCTTTTCTGTGCAGAAGTTCAGATTTATATGGGTGATGTCATGACTGTTGTCACTTTGTTTTAGATTTTTATGGTCTATAAGACACTGATTGCTTTTTCCAGGTTGTAGGAGTAGGTGGTTACTTCTGGTTTCAAAAAACCAAGACGGCTTTCGACAAAACATCCATTTTTTTGAGACTTACAAAATATGGTGCACTTGATATTATACTCCGTATTGGCATTGGTGTGATACTGGCCAAAATCACTGGATCAGATATCCATGGCGCTAACTGTTTGGAATATATAGATATATAGCTGTATTTATTGCCAGCCCATTAATTGTATCTGACAAATTCTGACAATGATGTATGGATATTTTGCCCCATAACTGCATTGAAGATCAAATCCAACATTGCAGAAAAAAGTTAGCGACCACAAATATAAACAACTATGAGGCATTTCCATGTACAGTAACCACAGATCCACTATAATGAAGCTCAGGATATGCACGCTCAGCAGAAAACCCCATCAACTCTCTCCCCCTTAGTGTCTTATTTATTCTCGCCGCTGTTCTCTCTTTCTTCTCTGTCCATGGCGGGATACGCAAGCTGTATTTTACATTATGCAGATGACCAGTCAACACTTGCTGTCCTCAGATGAATTATTTATTTCAGTCCAGTGTTTCTTCTCGTGATGAAGCGGACGAGAGGAGTTTCAAAGTGTAAAGAACTAGATTCAAGTTAGCAGCAAAAACACGAGCAGCTACAATGTCATAGGAAGTTCAGCGTTTCTCATAAACTACGATTCTCACAATCAATCTGTCATTAATCCTGACATCCAGCTGAACCATTGGTTGGATGGTTCAACACAGTGGTGGTTGAAACCAGCTCTTTATACACACATTCTGAAGCTGAGCTTCCCTGGAAGTGACAATTTGGACACATTTTGCCGAATTTATCCAATCAGTGTTAACAAAAATACAAAATGAGTGCTGTTGTGCTGTTTCATAGAGATTGAGCTTCCATTGGTTTAAATGAACTGTGCTGCTACGAGAATTTAAGAGAATAAAGATATAAATAGATGATAAATAGCTGATTCGGCAACAGGCGAAATTGGGGATGCCACATTTGTTACTTAGACCCCTAAACTTTGGAACACACTACCCTTAGATATCAGGGAAACCAGCTCACTAGATATTTATAAAAAAAAAGACCTTTCAACTCCACCCTGTGGTGTGTTTTATTTGCATGTTTATTTTATTTTAAAGTCAAAACAGGGTTTTAACCTCTCCACTCTAAGCCTTTTCCTATTTTATTCCACCCCATGTTGTATTTTACTGTTTTATTTGCATCTTTCATTTGATTTCAAAGTTAAAACAGGGTTTTAACCTTTCGACTAGAGCCTTGACCCATTTTATTCCACCCTGTGTTGTATTTTATTGTTTCATTTGCATCTCTGTTCTTGGCAAATTTTATTTTCCTTTTATTGTGAAACACGTTGAGCTTCAATCCTTGTATGAAAGGTGTAGTTGTTTTATTATTATTATTATTATAATAACAACATAGTTGATTGTGTTGTCGCAAACTTTTAGTAATGACATGTAAATACATGGTTTATATTTGACCATTTATTTTATGAAATTTTAGAGGATTCAGAGCTTCCTTTGCTGACTTAGTGACAGCATGGCAACGCTAATACACACTATAATTTATAATACCAGGTATTTTGTAAATCACTGTTTTGAAGCCTCATATTGGCAATTTTGGCCAGACATAGCCAATCAATCAGTGTCTATTTGACTCCAAATAAGACATGACATAACAGTCATAATGTCACTCAAAGACCGGAAACGAGTGGCATAGACCATTAAGTCCTCAGGAAAATGTTTGTTGTCTGACAGAGAAGAAAGAAAAAGTTTTTCTTTATCATATCATTTCTGATCCCTGTCACCAATTTCAATCTCTGCCTCAGAAAAACGCTGCCACTTCGTATTGCATCAACCCTGGGCTTGTGTGCCATTGCCTTAGATGCCCTCTCCCTCTCTCTGTTTATATTCTCTTCCTAATGCCTGTTCACCCTCTTCATCTTCATTTATTCATCTCATTCTCCTCTCTTTGCATTCTTCAAACACACACAAACACAAACACCGAGAGCGATCCCTTCACATCAGCCACAAATCATCTCGTCTACATCCCAGCGCCAGACAGTGACACATTGGACACGGAATAACTTAAATGTAATTGCGGCAAATTGCATCATGTCTCAGTTCAGATGCCATCTTACATAATATTCCGCAGATTTGTATTCTGTTGAGCATCATCATCTTGCCATTTTCATTCTCTGATGTTATTGTCATAACGGCGAACGCTGTTGTTGCCCGTGTTGTTGATTTGATGACGGCTGTTTGTCGAGCGCACGCACATAAAAACCCATAACCAGTGATGCAGCAGTCTGTGTGTGCTTAACACAGACAGTGATTCATGTAACACAGGCGTGCGTAACCTGACAGAAGACAGGAAATGATGCAACTATGTTCAAATAAATGATGTATGATTAGAACCAGACTGTATATGAAATGGACTGCAAAACAAACATTTATCATTTATCATCTATTTTCTTCTGAAGGAGAACATAATACACAGAATTGACATCATATTCTGTTAGAGAGGAGCTGAAAGTAGTGATTGAGAACATTAACTCCTCAGGAAAATTTTGCCAAATCAATCTCTTCCATTTGTTTTTGCAAACTGACTAAATTAAAGAATGAAATTCATACACTTTGCTTTAAAAAAAACTTGACACGCACTAGGGAGAGATGGATTAAAGCTGGAATGTTGTCTTTTAGCTGATGTGTCTGGGTTCCTGTCAAAGATACTGCTGTTTGTTCTAGTTCTCACTTCATTTATAACATCAGTAAACATACAGTATGTCCTGATGAGACAATGGTCTTAACCACGAGTTTCAGCTCAGATTTTGTCATGTTCGTGGCAAAATAAATCAATAAAATCTCATCGACAGGTAAGAATGATAGAGACAAAAATGTCCAAACATCTCTGCAGCTGAGAGTTTCCGTCTCTGTAACATAAGCCCACGGCCAAATAACACACAATTAATAATCTCAAATGTACTTAAAGGATTATTATTTATTTAGAGGCGCATATACATAGTGTATACGTGAGGACCAGTGAGGCAGTCAAACCGAGGCATCTCCAAAGATGATGATCGTCAGGAAATTGTAGTGATTGAATATTTAGAAATGAAGAACATATATTGATTATATAGTATAGTCTGACAGAAGGAGAGAGCAATAGAGCAGCGAGCTAAATAAATAATAATATAATAATGACGTTCTTAAAAGCCTGCACGTGCGCTGGAGAAAGAGTCAGTAATCTTTTCACTTTAGTTACCTCTGAGTGGAGCCTCCAACATTTAATCAATCACTCACTTTACTGATTAATCTCACAGTTACCGGGTCAATGAAATGTTAATGGCTGTGACCTCTTCAAATCATTGTGTATTGGTTTGTTTTTTTGCATTGTTTGCTTGATAAATGGCTGAAAAGATTCATTAATACTAAAACATGATTCATTTTCTGTTGATGCACAAATCACTGAACAGTCATCTCAATATTAATTACTGTTTACTGGTACGTGTGTGGGTGTGTGTGTATTTTAATGTAGGTTATTAAAATACTTTATTTTTATATTGATTTATGGAAACATGAGAATTTCCTTTGTGAAGTTTCATTGATCAAATGATTTTGTTTGTTAGTTAGTTTTGTTTTTTTAAACAGCAGACGAGTGATTGAAACATAATAAAGAAGATTCCACACATTTTTCTTTCTTGCAAAAACTGCCGCCTATAATATAGTAATATTATTACCCATAATGAAAAAAAAACACCAGTGTACTTGGCATACACTTTTGAACCAGTGATTCCCAGTGTTGGGCACAAGTATTGGCCGTGAATTGATTATACATGCTATTTGAATGTTGTAACACCTTCATAAAAGTAAATAAATCTAAATAAAAGACTAAAACCAACAGGTATAAAAAGTAACACAGGTAAAGACTGATATATTTTACAGTAAATCAATCAAATATTTTTCAAATGAATCATAAAACATATGATTTTTGGGGTTTTCAGAATTTAAAATGAGCCACAACAATCTTAATTTTGGGCATGGATGCATTAATCAGTTTTGCCATTCATCCATTCACATACATACAACACATGCATGTGCATTGCTTTTTCTATTACACAGTATTGCTCACATTCCCAGCTTCCAGGGGCAATTTAAAGTCAAGTGTTTTCCCCAGAACCTATCAGCATACAGACAGGTAGAAAACAACCTCCTCTGCTCACTCAGCCACAGCTAGTGCTGTTAAAATATATTATAATATGTCATTTATCAGCATTCACAAACATATATATCCAAACTGTCAAATTATCTGACGTTGATATAGATGGGGGAGTTGAACAGAGTATGTAGCATCTGTATTTCTCTTTTTATTAAGCAACAATTCCATAATTATCAGCATTATGTCAAGAGATCAGAGCGAGAATTTGTCTCCTTACTCTGTGTCTCCATTTCCTGCCTTGGAGAAATCTGGCCCTCGATGGCCACTAGAGAGCACTATTGGCTACTCTACTTCGCATAAATGTCCATTTGATTAAAAGATGTCCAGTGTACTGCAGTTAAAGGTGAAATAAGTAGTTTATAGTGACATCTTGCGGAGGGGCTGAAATTTACAACAACGAACTGCTCCTCTGCTCACCCCCTCCCTTCCCTGAGCGCTACGGTATCCTTAGCAGGTCAAATGTCGTCCTCGTCGTCTTTCTCTGTGCAGATGAGGTTCTTGTATTTATTCAGACAATGAGAGGGAGGGGGGCGAGGACGAGGACTTGATTTGTTCTCTCGCGTTTGTCCTTACAGGCTCTAGTAGAAACATGGCTGCTAACAGTGGCAATGCAACAGCGGCCCGTGACCATGTTATTTTACATGACTTTTTGAAACACTACGAAAATTAAACAAAAACTATGATACAGCGGCTAGACAATGCAGCAGCACAAAATATGTATAAAAAGTGGATTTTGGGTCATATAAACCCATAAATGCTACGCAGTGGCATGGAATGGGAAGGTCTCGCAAAGTCTCAGGATTACGAGAAACGGACGGGAAACAAACGGTTCTGTTGAAAACTAATGCAGCGGTGACTTTTCAAGTTTTACCTATGCTGCAGAGAAACATAAAAAAGCTGACGTGACTAAACAAATGTCATAACATTTCAGAGGCAAACAAATAAGACTTTTTATTCAGTTCAGTCAGTGATTGTGTTTAGTATATTGCTAAATGAAATAGATGTGTGTGAATATCCTTGCTATCATAAAAACAAAATATTACGCTTCATTGGTAATAGTTGAATTACCAAAAATACAAATATTTTCATATGGTGGAGATGGAGAATTTGCCGCAGGTGCTCTGTCACGAATGAAACAAGTGCATCCTGCCATGCAAATCTAGTAAGAAGAGTTTATGGGACCATTACCAAATTACTCATTACTACGGTTCTCCTCCAAATTTCACCATAAACTGCTGTTTTAGACAAAGTTCAAACCCAAATACTAATATTTAAATCATCACAAACGAGCTGCATGTAAAAACAAATTGAATTATAATCATACATTTCCTGCTCTTCGAACTTAAAATGCAATGTTTTTACTGCTTCTTAGCCCAAAGGGAACAATGTGTGCACGGAGGTCACACAACAAAAACCGCGACATGACCTCGTGTTTCCCGCTCGACTGAATGCATCTGTTAAAACTAGGTTCTAATGAGTGGATTTAGTCCTCTGCATCGTGAAAAATGTGGTGCATATGAACAGTTTTAGGTCAACCACAGGCCATGGCAATTTAAGGGTAAATGATAGTGAGGGAGTCTGTGGCTACAGCTCTCCCTGCTCAAGCACACAGCACAGACACAAGTCACAGATAAATAAATTATAACAAATGATATTATAATTAACTGAGGATTAGTAGGTGGTGAAAATAACCATTTAATTTCATTAGCAACTCTCTCGCTGTCATCCATCAACAGAAACAAACACTCCATTATCCCTGCAGATGGCAGAGATGCAGAGTGTGTGTGTGTGTGTGTGTGTGTGTGTGTGTGTGTGTGTGTGTGTGTGTGTGTGTGTGTGTGTGTGTGTGTGTGTGTGTGTGTGTGTGTGTGTGTGTGTGTGTGTGTGTATGGTGGGTGTTGTTTCTGGCATCCTTAGATGTAAATGTGGGTAAATAAATAATGAAGAGCAGTGGGAACTCGGGAGAGAAACCACGGTGACAAGATTGTCTCAGTTCAGCGGTAAAGCCAGTTATCACATCGTGACATGTACACCGAGGCATCCCATAATCCTTTTGGCTCAGCGAATCATGCAGTGTTCAGGTTAAATGAGGTTTTTAATCGTTTGAAAAAAAAAAAAAAAAATGGTGGGAATCAATATATCTTGTTTCCACTTCCATCTCACTCTCTTGCCACTGTATCTGAGTCCTTAGATCCCATCATATTTATTGTGGGATATGAGTAAATCAACTTTGGGCAACAAGAAAAGACATATAAAAACAAACAATTCTTGATATGAAGGCCTTTGAAGTGAGGGAGGAAGACAGAGTAAACCAACACAGACACAGGAAGGCCTACACTGGCTATTCGACCCTGGTGGTCACCTTCTATAACTTGGAATTACCCATAGTTCATTGTGTTATAGGTAACAAACTAATCAGTAACGTAATAAAACACATAAAAAGGCAAATCAAGGCATAAAAGGAGCGCTCTAGAACCAGTGACCAACCCTGATGCTGACATAGTGTTAACAGAAAGGGTTTGCACAGCTCTTTCACATTTTCCATTCACATGCTTTCTATTCAAGTCTGTGCAGCCATGAATTGAAAGCAGAACTGAGTGAGGGACGGTCTTTGATTTCACTTTGTGTCTGCAACAAAAGCATCTTCTTTTTCTTT
The DNA here is from genome assembly GCF_963457635.1 of Microchirus variegatus. Lineage (NCBI taxonomy): Eukaryota > Metazoa > Chordata > Actinopteri > Pleuronectiformes > Soleidae > Microchirus > Microchirus variegatus. Next base: position 25,082,109 of record NC_139805.1, on the reverse strand, counting down.
ATTATTCCTAGCCAGATTTGTGAGCTTACCTCTGAAGTGTGTGTATCTTGTCAGCAGTGATTCCTCTCAGCAGCTCCTCCAGCAGGTCCGAACTGTCGGACATGAGCACAGGTGGTTTGACTGTGGGTGTGTGAGTGAACCAGCCAATCAGGAGACCGAGGACAAAAAGACCTGCTGCCGCCAGGAAGTACCTGTGTAGATTAGAAACATACACTTTGCATGAGTAACATCGTAACAAGAGCACAAAGATGGAGGGGCGGGCCTAAAAGTAGGACAGGAAGTGTGTGTATGTGTCTATGAGAAAAATAGCCTACTATACTACTGAATACTTTAAATTGGCACTTAAAGGTGGAGTTTTTACCCAAGGTGCATGTTGGTTTTCTATTTTCAAAATTAGACTGCTTCTCAACATATATTTTCTTTGAGGACATTACGGTCTCAATCATTACACAGCACAACATCCATTCTTTCTTATTCCTATTTTGAGTCATATAGACTAAATATTATGCTGGACAAACAAATAGAGTAGGTTGTGGTGGCATTTGTCTGGACTCTGGAAAATGGCTAATCTTTTTTTTCAAATCTACTCCTCTCAAGGTCAAGGAAGAACTTGAGCTCTGGTGATCTTTTATATAATGGTCTTTCTTAAGTGTTTTATTTTCTCTAAAATTGGAGGAACAATGACTGACTTAGTCTTCCAGACACTTCAGGTACTTCAAAGGTGAGACAGTGCTTGTGCCTGACGTGCAATTTGACATCCGACAAGCTGCTATTTCCTTTTCATCGCAGCCGAATCAGTGTCGGTGCTCGTGGCTCAGTGGCCGACAGCCTTGATTCAAGCACCGTGCAGTTTGTGTAGGTGTCTGGGAAACGTGTTAGCGGCGTCTCAGGCCTCACTCTATTGCGCAGCACCGTCCAGTCCAATGGCAATGCATGGCATGACTTTTGCAGACAGTAATACTCTCTTTGGCACATACACCCACCTTTTTATTTTGAAAAATCTGTTATGGTGAGACAAGAGAGTGCAACAAACTATCTTGAATAAATCAAGCAAGGCCCTTGCCTAAAGAACATAACGATTATTGTTTAAGGCTACAAAAAACACACAAATATATGTATGGGTATTTTATTAAATTTCTACCAATAAACCTTTAACTGCACATTTAAGTAGTTTATCTGTAATTCTGCTAATAAAGAAACAACCTACAGGAGTTCAAAAATAACCGGTAGAATTACCTGAGAAGGAAGCAGTGGAGTCGTCGTTGGCCTTTATGGGCTGGAGCCCTGGTGAAGTGGGAGATGTAGTTGGGATCCTCTTGGAGCCGCTCAAACCGACCGTGTGGTGAAACCGACACCGACGGCTGGATGGGTTCCATCAGCTCAGGGTCAGGATCAGGGCCGGGGTCTGAACATGCTGAGAGTGATAAACAGAGTTAATCTGTGAAAAACAATCCCACTTTTTTAGATGAGACTTGAACTCTAGATGAGTCTCTTCTCTGGACTAAATTATTCTTACAGTGAGTTCAGGCTCAACAGCACTGTGTTGTTGTTGTTGTTTTTGAATCAGAACCCATTGACTAACAGAGATGGTGACTTTTGACATGGCTGTATTTTGTGGTAAGATTTCAATGAATCAGCATCAGGTAAATTCTGAAAGTATCTAGTAAGATCCGGTACATTGGTGTAATTGGTTGTAGGTCTATCCAATTGCATACGGAGGCATTTTGATCTACGTCTGTTGGTCACACCTCTTGACCCTCTTAAGTACACTCTTTCCAGACTCATACTCAATCTCAAATTAGATGGTGTGTGACAAAATATGACAAAATAATGTCAAGCATATACATATAAGTTGGCTTAAGTGTTTTCATTGGACAAGTTTTACAATATAATCAATATCATGTCATGTCAGTAGAAAACTGAATATCAAAATAAATAGAGCTACAGTCAGAGTTGGTTATAACTTACGAAACTCCAACTGTTGTGGGGAAACTGAATGGAAAAACGGAGTAAATACTTAATGCTGAGTGTTGAAACAATCAGCCTGCTCACTTCAGAAGGCTTCTGTGAGGCTCGAACACTGCCAATGACGCACAGCTCCAGGCACGATTCAAAGCTGAGCAACTCAACTCCAGCTTGAGGGATACTTATGAAGTTTCTCTCTTTTGCAGCTGCTGTCAGTGGCAAGCTTCTCACATTTAATGCAGTATTATTTTTTTTCTTCACAATGACATGTTGCAAATTATGTGTAAGAGTTTGTGGAGAATTTCTCAGCAAAAAAAAACCATATTTTTAGATCATTAAAAGCACGAGACAGAAACTTGTTTTGGCATAATTCTACCATTCTGAGCGGGGAAAAAAAACCCTCAGCCTCAATAAGACAAAGATCATTAAATGTAATGTGGATTACAAACATGATTAATCATGCAGTACATACACCAGGAAGAATCATGCACACAAATTGTATGAAAACAACAAAAAAGTTATTCCTCCATATTATATTAAGATATGTCACACCAGGGATTCCCATATTATAAATCAGATTAATGTTTGCTGTTATGAGCTGCGGGATTATCGTGAATGTTTTATAAACACATTAATTATCATGACATAATCATTTATATTTCATGAGTTTAGATTGTCCCATCAGTAGAGTAAACTAATCACCTCCTTATAAACATATGATACTGATGCACTTTATCTAGTACACAGGAGCCTATTTAAGTGGCACCGTGATTGGTCTGCTGTGGTCTATCTAAGCAGTTGAACAGGTGTACCTAATAAAGTGAACAGTGAGTTATTTAATAAGTCACATATTAACTTTTATTATCAACAGTGAATGAATGGTGAAATATGACTCCAACCCATCGATCAACATAAAACATGCTTTAAACCTATTACTGCCTTTTCCTCATTTGAATGCATTATTTATTAACCATTTCTGGTGTATACATTTTTTTTGTTCATTCTCTGGTACGGTGTTTCATTCTTTTGTCCCTAAACCAAGCGAGGAGACGCTGTACCTGATCTCTGGCAGTCTATGTGCTGCATCTGCATGCGGTCCATGCTGGGTCCTGGCTCCTGCATCTCCTCCTTGTCCAGATCCCAGTCCAGATCCAGACCTCCAGAGCAGTGCAGAACCTGACCGACCATCGCGCCCCCCTGGGTGTCACACACCTTTCTGTAGGCCATGATATATCACCTGAAAAGACACATACTTTTTCTTACTTTCATAAACAAAGCCTTGTACATGGGAATCATTCTGAACATAGACAGTAAACAAAATGTCCTCACAAGGTTTGGTCAGTGTAAAACAGAAGCTTAATAAACACAATAGAACATCTATGTGCTATGACACTTACAGGAAGTGCTTTCCATACAAACCTTTCAGTGTGAATGTCTGGTATTAATGACCAGGGTCAGATTAAGACAGCTCACTGGACTGGAGGTAATGAATGTTGCATTAGTGTTGGATACAGAGAGAAATGTGATAAATGTGGTTAAAAGCTACTTTAACTAAGTGACTGATCAGAGCCTCTCAGCACACAGAGATGAAGAGTAAAAGCACTGCAGGGTGCTGCACAGGCCGCAGTTAAACACATTACTGTGTTCACTATGTGTGTGTGTGTGTGTGTGTGTTCCCATCTTTGTCAGGACTTGTTTCAGTTGAGTGGAACAAAATGTTTTAATCAAAAAAAGGGAGAAAAAAAGTGGCCATCAAACACATGTATGGGCAAAATTCAGCGTGTCACATGACAGCTGCTAATGAGGCGGTCTTCAATGTGTCCAGATGACAGATTGTGTTCATACATGCATTAATGTAATTTTTGTTGTCAGATCTGAGGAGTATTCAGGAAGCATTTGGTTTTGCGTTCAGACATGTAGCACATGATGGGAACACTTACACCACCTCTCACAAAGTGATCACTAACCTTGAGCTTGGTTTCCACCAAAAGTTGTGTTTCCAATAGTTCACTTTGTTACAGTACGGTCCATTTTTATTTTACTTTTTTGGCATTTCCATTAGGAATAGTACTAAAATAACCAGCCCCAACTGCTCCAAAGTTTGGCATCGTACCCTTGGGATACCAGAGTGAAATGGTACAGTACAGTCAGGGCTGACTGGGCGACAGAACAGACATTTTTTTTTTGCTTTTCAATTAGTGATAGTACCTGGTACGTCTTTTTTTAGTACCTGCTCTGGCAAGGTTCTAAGCGAGCTGAGCCGATATTAAATGTATCGTCGACAGACGACAGAGTAAGTCATGAGTGTGACACACGAATCCAACCAAAAAATTCCAAACTGTAGATTCGTTAAAAGGACTTGAACATCCTGAAAATATGCTTTAATCTCCAACACATAGCAAGGAAAGCTCAATATTTAGCAGAGGAATCACTGGTGTATTTAGCGTCAGCACTGCCGAAAGCCAGCTAGCGATCGAGAGCCGCATCACAAACCCTTCCATTGTATTTCAGTCCTACAGGAAGTACTGAAAGATTCTGTGAACAAATCGTTTTAATTAAAAACAGCTGCTTTACAAGTCACTAATCAATATTTTTGTGTCGAGGCTAAAAAATTGACGTCACAGCAGTTTCATGCAGCCATGCTATGATGACTCCGCCCACGTTGAGGAAGTACTAAAGTAATGGAAAACAATACCAAACCGAGTTGTAAGAATGTCTGGGAAAGCTAAAACTCAACTGATCCCATCTGTGGAGGAATTATGAATTTTAGATGCAAAACTTCTGCTATTTTTCACTCACGTACGTCTGGCTATTTTATCTAAGTTTCACTTATGTCTGTAGTGTACGCTTCTACGACTTGTTGTGAATGTCATGCATTAGAAGAACAGGCGAGTAGTCAGGTTGATTAGTCACAGACAGCTACACCAGCGTGTCATTCAGATGAAAACCTTGGTTAAAAAGCAATTACAAATTCTTAGCCGTAATGGTGCACTCACCCTGAATACAACACAGATATTTTTTTTAATGATGAGATTACATTCAAAGTCAAAACAAAGACAAAAGTGGATGTCACATCAGTATTATCAGGCAAAGAAGCAGCACACCTTAAAACTTGGCTCTAGGGATTAGCATAAGAACAATGTTTAGATTAGGTTTGGGTATTAGATTTATTTTTTCTCATGATTAAGGTAGGGGTGACATTTTGTGAATGATGTCATTGAGTGTGTGTGTGTCAGGTGTGTAAATCCTCTCGAGTAGTATCTTGACATGTCATCAAGTCCAACAGTCCATTTTACATGCTCAGTCATCCAAGTCCAAATTAACTTTCCAATCAATAACTGCTCGGGTATAAAAATTAAAAAAAAGGAAAGAAAAGAAAAACAAAGTTGGATCAAACTGACTACATGAAACTGTAGTGAAACTTAAAGGCTGCTTTGTTTATTCAAATGACTCGAGGCGAATGTGAAAAGAATCAAGGAGGTGAAGAACAAAGCCTTCTTCAAGTCTCGTCTTTGACTCTAGTATAGTTGTTGTGCTGTTGTGCTTGATCACTATTAAACCCCACTTTTCTGATTGCTCTTGAATGTCTCAAGTATCAATTCTGAAAGAAATTTGGTAGGAATTTCCATAAAGTGCATTCACACGAGTATGTGACGTCTGCCTCTCTTTCCCTGGAGGAAGCTGTGCAGAGCTGCCTGGGAGCAAACACCAGTTACAAAAGGTTGACACCAACTCGTTGATTGTCTTCTCTGTGATCTTTGTTCATGTTAACTGAGAAAAGCAGCACGACAGAGAAATGTCGCCTGACAAAGGTGAAGGTGTGAGGATTGTTCATTGTTCAGTCAATCCCTGCTGACATGGGGCGAAAGGTAGGGTAACCCCCAGGAGAGGACGCTCCAGTCATTGAAGATCGGAACTGGATAGACAGTGTTTCCTTGCAATTCAATTAAATGTAATTGCCTGCAGGGGGAATTCCTTCTATGCATTTAACTTCTAGAAAGCTTACTCCAATTAGGAGTTGCGGGCAGCCACTGAGCAGCAATGGAGGTTGGGTACCCGGTCCTTTTTTGTCCTGGTGGGGACTTGAGTTGGGCAACCCTCCAGTTATAAGTCGAGTTGCCTTTCCACTTGGCCATGGGCTGCCAAAATGATCCCAATTGTCCTTCAGGCTCCCTTTTACAGGGAACACAGCCAAATTGATTCCACTGATGCCTCCGATACCTTTGTTCAGGGGAAAGAATAGTGGCTGGACGCAATCTAGGGCTGAACATCAGCTTCTCCATATTGGAGTTTACCTTCCCGTAAAAATCAAGGAGAAAATGATCATTAAAAATGTTTGACTCTTTCCCAAAAATGCAAGACAACACATTGCTGTTAACTAAAGGTAGTCATGAATTTTGTGTATTCAACACTGGTAAAGAAATCCTATCCAGAAGAGAAGGCCACATGGACATGCAGAATTATTCTGTGTTTTCCCATCATTTCAAAGCATTCGTGTTTTGCCATTCCCACCGTTTTTACGACCATATTTTCTGCAAATATGACATACTTTGAGCCACAATGTTGGCTACATAAATGGCCAGTTGGTGGTGATACCAGGACATGAAGTTTTGTGTCTGTGTATGTTTCTATTAGTTGTAGCACATAAGTTCTGCTGAGAGTAGGTCACGTGTCTCAATGATTGCTGAATTGTTTCGACAAAGATTGCAGATCGAGGATGAGATCGAGATATAAAGGAGGGAAGAGGGGCGGAGAGACAAACAGATGGAGACAATTATATGAAGAGTCCTGGAGATGATGGAGGGCAGAGAGGGAAGGAAAAAAAGATGGAGATAATGGCAGGTACACAAATAAAACAGTAGAAAACAGCGAAGGCAGGCCAGTCGTGGAAGTGTGTTTTCACAAGAAGGAGCGAGGGTAAAAAGCAGAGGGGAGAGGTCTGGGAGTTCCCTAACATCAATCTTCAATGCTCCACCGCACTTTCATTACTTCTAGCTCAATGCAGATGAAGGATCCTCTTAGGAAAATGGAACAAAGGTTCATTTAGCTGCTGACCTCTGCTCGCAGCTACTGCAGTTGGCTGTTAGTCTGATACCTATCACAGGCACAGAGCAAAAGTCTCCATACAACATTTTCTTCCTGTTCTTCCCCCAAAATGATATCGCAAAAAAATGTGTTCATGTGCTACTTGGATTTTTGATAAACTCTTTTATTAAAATGACACAGTTGCCCTGGAACCACAGGCCTGGTTCATACCCATACCTATGCATTTCCACATAGTCCATTTCATTTAAAAAAAAAAGGGTCCAAGTCAGTCTAGTGTTCCTCGCATGCATAATAAATCTCACATTCCATTTCAGTAGCAGTGATTTCTCACCAGGAGTTTGTCTCCATTTGTGTGCCCTTGTATCCTTGAGCAACGGGTTGTTCATGTGTGAGTACCAGTGAACTCCCTCATAAATCATAGATAGATAGATAGATAGATAGATAGATAGATAGATAGATAGATAGATAGATAGATAGATAGATAGATAGATAGATAGATAGATAGATAGATAGATAGATAGATAGATAGATAGATAGATGAGAGTAACACTGTTGTCCAAACGTGCACACATCACATCACAATAAATGTTTCTTCTACTTTTTGGAATGCATAAAAAGCTTTCAGTGTGTCTTTTGATACTCGGGCCAAAAAGGATCAAACCAGTCTTTGTTGACACTGAAATCAGCTTTGAACCGCCATCATTCAGATCCTGGATCAGATGGTGAAGAAAAAGGATATGCAGACATGACAGATCTTTTCTTTCTTTTCCCAGACACACATCGAGCAGCAAATCAGCAAAGCGGCTGCAAAAAAAAATGCTATGCTGACAATCCATTGTCTTTGAAAGTGGGCAATGGAGTGTCTGTCAATGTTTCAGCAAGTACATGCAAATTCCACACAGAAAGGTCCCAGGAATCTAAAACCAGCACCTACTTGCTGTGAGTCATCAGTGCTAACCACTAAGCCACCATGCCGCAACATAAATGCAATGTCGAAAGTGCCTTGGTTTAAAAAACAACAACCAAACTTTGGCTTCTTCCATGCGTTTCTCACATGTGTACAGCCCCTTACTCTACAATTAGCTATGAAAATAAGTCTATGTCATTGAGCTCAATCTGGACCTTTGCCGACTTGTAAAATATCAGCATTCTGGGCTGCATTAAGAGCCGTAAATGCAAACTACTTCACCCCTCATAAGGTCCGGCTGCTGGAGAAGCTCAAACCAATGAGTCACCAGATGTTGACTGACAGCTGGTATTTCGGTGCCATCCACCTTCTCTATCATAAAATGTGACTCAGCCTGTAACGGCCAACGACACTCACCTCATCTACACTGCCTCATTACTGAAGGTGAAGAAACGGCACTCTCGGTAATCGCAGTGACACCCAAATGCTCTTTCTATCACGATTACAGACTTTGTGAAATTACTGCTTTCATCACAGCGGATTTCTTTATGAGTTCAATGTTTAAACTAGCATTAACCCTGACCCCCTGACTCCCTGTCAAGTGTTCTTATTATCGGAGTTCTTATGGATATATAAATCACAAGGTCAACAATGTGCTGGATTTTTGTATAAAGGCACGGTGAGTGACTGCACACTTAAAGAAATGATCACGATCAGTGTCATCAGTATAATCACCTTTATACTAAAGTGAATGCGCACAAGTAATCTGCCAAAGAGATGTAACATTATTGTACCTGTGTGACACTGCAGGATTAGATTATATGCTTTAATGTGAATGTCAAGTGAGAGTAAAAGATAATATACAAATACGTGTGACCTTTCAACGTGGTTGTTTTCAATGTGTTTAAAAAGCTGATAATTGAAATGACAAAATGCTGAACAACAATGTTGAATATTTAATTTAACTTCCTCTCGAGTGGATCAAAGTTGACAATAATTAATTGAACAAAGTGGTATTAGATCATTTGTTTGGAGACTGTTGGTGCAGTTAAGTGAACAGCAGCGTTTTTTAATTGAATTATATTTACAATTTGCTTTTCTGACACCAGAGAATCCAAATTTCTCTCACGCTAAGTCCCTGCAGGGACAAGTTCTAAAATAAGGTATTTGTTAATCTCCTGCTGGCTGCTGTTCCACTGCCTCCTTGTCATATCCACTAAAACATGGTTGACTGTTGATTTCTGTGACCGTAACACCACCATTATTTTGAACCCCCCCTCCCTTTTTTTTTCCTCAATAAATCATGTGTCGAGAGGGCAACTTGTGCCTGTCATATCTTGGCTGGATGGGTCACTGAATTTTTCAGGTGCTTACCGCCCCTTTTTGGTGGTTTTGGTGGTAAAAATAGACATTTGTTCTTTGAGCTCGCAGCTCCATTTCAAAATGACACCATGTGACGCTGAGGGTTCTACTTGTGTGCGGCTATTCCGACTTGATTTTTGCCAAGGTGACGGTCCCAATGTCTCAGAGGGCTTGGACAGAGCAGCTGTGTCAAATAGTAATCATAAAAAAACAACAACTCATTCATGTGTTAAAAGTCATTTTGAAATACAAGAGCTGCTGCAGGTCTGGTGTTTTTTTATTGGTAGGCATCCAAGACCAAGACAATTTTGAAATAGGGTTGACATTATGCTGAGATTATTATAGAATTATTGCCCAATAAGGAACAAAACAAACATACCCTGGTTAACCCGGCTATAACCAGAGATGTAAGGTCAGAAAAAGAAGTAGGCACTGACGACACATCATTATTAATAAAGTATTCTAAACATGTATTCTATAATATGTCAACTGCTCATCTGTTACAACAATTTCAGTTTTTGTATTAATTGGAGTGAAGCCATTGGCAACCATTTGGGCTTAACATGGAAAAAAGCCAGTGAAGTTGGTTTTATTTTGTTGCCTGTTTGGGGGGGGGGGGGGGTTGTTGCACTATGTTTCATTCACCTCGTGCAGCTCTTAATAACATTCTTCAGAAACATTGTGGAACTAAAGTTTATTTTTAATATGCAACCCTCGTCTTAGTTTAGTCCTATAATCTTCCATATTTTACTAAGCAGTCTTTCTAAAATGGTGGGTGGTGAATCAAATATGGATTCCAGAGCAAATATAATTATTATTGAAGGACACACTCTTTGCCATGTGACGGTATAGAATATATGACTACATTAAATGTTGTTTTTCTTATATTGAGGATAATGGAAAGAGGCAATGTGTAACGAGTGTTGCCATGTGAAAGCAAACATCTATAAAAAATGAAATGCCTTTTAGAAACACATCACTCATGGAGACAAACTTAACTTCAGAGCACGTCTGTTGCACATGTTCTCCTTATTTCATGGTTTAAACACTGCAGGGAGGCACGGTTACCGCACTGATTGGTTCAAAGGTTTGGGGATAAATGTGTGTCCCAAGACTGGAGTATGCGAGAACCTTTGTTCTAAAGTACATTTGACGAAATACAACCTCCTTCTAATGTAAATATAAACAAACAAAATATCAAGAAAATAAAAATTGGGCCATCTCTGATCCTTATTAAACAGAAAAATACAACTGTTATAGGCTTCTTTAGTTCCTCTACATCACTGAACTAGGACGCTGAATGAAGACAAACATTAAATTGCCTCTTTTTAGCAGATTCACTCAGGTGTACTCCTAATTTCAGTGTGAGAGTAAAACATAAAAATAAATCAGGTCCGAGGACCAGTTCTTGTTTTGTTAAATCTTGTCTCTTGTTTGGCTCCTAACAAATTGACAGCTCATGTGCTGCGTCTGCTCTGTCTTCCATAAGTTATTAAACCATATTTACCTCTCATTCATAAATAAGTGCGGTGCAAGCATACCGATACTGTGGCCGTGGAGCTCAGAGAGACAGAGAAACCTGAGAGGGGGAATATTTTCCCCAAACACTCCACCTCCACCTCACCAATCATTTCATCTGACAAGACCTTGTCAGCTGCCGTTGTTACAGAACATGAAGCGAGCTGTCAATCATTGATCTGGCCTCCTAACCCTCAGAGGAAGGGGTGGCTGAGGGATATGCTTGGAAAGATCAAAAATTATTCATAATCCCAAGTAAATTATACATTAAAACAACCTCAATGTTACTGTCTTTTGTATATAATGTCATACGAATGAATAAAACACAGGTTATATATATTAATATACCATCACCAATTCCTGATAAGTTTGAAAGGATAAATATTCAAATAAATCCTAAGAACAACGGGGAAGAAATGTCAAAAGCAAACTGTGGTGTAATGAAATGGAGCGTCTCCATGGAGACTCTCAGCGAATGAGGTGCAAGCAGAGATACAGAGTTTCATCTTCATGTTTGGAAGTGTGAGAGTTGAACCGATTTGCTGGCCACATGAATAAAAATGTACTTTCATTGTGTTAACAGAAGTGAAAAGGACTAGTAGTAGTGTTTTTCAGACAGTGTGACCACTTTACCTATTAATCACTCCTATTTTTTTTTCTGTGCTGCCGATAACAAATGGGTACCATGCCCTTATATACTGCATATGTGTTTTATTTATTAGTGTGTCTTGTTTTATTTATTTTTTTTAGTTTTCAGAGGAAGCCCTAAGAATACATTCATAGTCTTGATCAGGAGTCGGTAAACCCATTCATCTCAACGGACCTGTTGATCTTTGGGTCTTATAGAGCTCCCTATGGAGCATGAAAATCGAAAGGAAAACAAATATGCAATCACCTTATGCCTGATTAACATTCACAGAGGTTTCGTGAGCACCTTCCTCTCTCTTGAATCAGGTGTAGTAGATGTTACTTCCAGGGCTGGAACTATAGCTGCTTCACTGGCTTCACATGTTTAATATAGCAGAGTTTGTCAAAATAAAAGGATCAAGTTGGAGGCCATGCTTCACTCTGTAAATGTTGCTTTTGTTCAGGGATCTCTGGACTTGATCAGCCACTTTATTAGGTACACCTGTTCAAATGTTTTTTTGTTTTTTTTTAATTGCAATTAATGAACTAATGAACCAAGCACATAGCAACAGCTCGACAACTAGACCTGATCAAGACAATATGCTCAGAAGCTCAAACCGAGCATCATTATGAGGTGTAAAGGTGGTTTTATTGCTGTAGTAAAAGCAGGATTTTTTTTTCTGTGACACGGTAGCTAACTTAAGATAAGATGGACTTTTATTGGCAGACAGAGCTGCTGTGTCTGAGCTGCTGCACTCTCGCTTCTGTCTCTGCTTCAGTGGTGTACACCGCGCACACTGGTCACAGACAGGTACACCATTAAGTCTACATATGACATAAAATGATTTCAACAAAACAGAAAAAAAAAATCTTCAAAATGTATCTAGAATGTGACCTTTTGAAAACTGAATATTATTTTCTATTAAATAATTATGACATAGCATGATTTCCAGTAAAATAAGAGGCAAAAAACCCTACCGTTCAAAGGTTTGGGGTCACCTATACAATTTTTTTGTGTTTTCCATTAAAAGTCACACTTTTATACATCAAAAGAGTTGAATAGAAAATATAGCCAAGACATTGACAATATATTAGAAATAATTATCTTTTTATAGGTGGGTTCTCCAGGGTTTTCTAATCATCCAATAGCCTTCTAACGTGATTAGCAAACACATAATGTCCTTCGGAGTAAGGATAAGGACATTTCTAAGTGACCCCAAACTTTTGAACGGTAGAATAAAAAACTATACTCCTAAAGAGGAATAATCTGTACCAATATCTCCACAGCTGGTGAAGTAGAAACATATAAATTGCTAATGAATCTGTGACCATATCTATATTCAAAGTGTGGTACATGTAACCACCAGGCGACTGCAGCTGCTAAAGGAATGAGTGAGTTCGCTGACAGCCATTTGCTTCATTTAAAATCTGTCTGTCATGTCTCTCTCTCTCTCTCTCCGCTGTCTGCACAGAGGCAGAATCAACATTCAGCTTATTGGGATCCATTTAACTGCACAGCCGAAGGAAGAGTCTGTTCATTTTAGCATAAAATATAAAGCTGGGTCTTGCAGGCTGGAATCCATCCATAACCACAGCATCGACATCTGCCTGGTGCTGCGATGCTGCGAGAGTGTGTTACAGGCTGCAGGGCCATCACGGAAAAACCTTTATTTTTATAGTGTTCATGAATTAAAGATGGCTTCCCCTGGGGGGGTTAGGGGAAAGGAGAAGGTTTATGGATCAACCCCACCATGCACACACACACATACACACACACACACACACACACACACACACCTTCTCTCTTTCCTCCCACTCTCCGTTCTGCATTCAATCTCCTGAATACCACAGGCCATGTCTCAGGATGTTAGACATATAAAACAATAACAGAAAAACATTCTTATCTAGCGTTTTTTTTTTCTTTTTCTGCTAGTTCTTTCTCTTAATACCAGTTTTCTTTTCGACCCTCGCTCCGGCTCAGGAAAGTTCCAGGTGTAGTCCATTAAAAACTACATTACCCACAAGTCAACAGGTTATGTTCTATATTATGGCTAAAGGTCAGGCTTTCCTTTAGCTTTCTCTCTCCAGTGAAAGTAGTCAGTCGTCTCCCTTAAAGAATACTCCATCGCAAAGGCATTTCAGTTTTTTTCAAATGATAGCACTGCAACAACTATACATTATACTGAGGGTTGATAACCTGCTTGTTTACTGTCACTAACCTGTCAGCAAATAAGGTGCTGTTTGAAAGGAGCATGATACTGAAGTACTTGAATAAGGCTGCGGCTGTGACTGGACTGTGTGATGAACTACTTTATATTATAATGAAAAACTCGACAAAAATCATTAAAAGTGAATAATTTTGATTTGCAGACAAAATAATACATTTGCGAACATCATCATTTCCACGTTTGGTAAACTTTTTTTTTTTTTTTTTTTTTTTTAAATTACATTCAAATACATGACATTTTTTGGACAACAAGTACTCAATTAATCGAGAAACATCCTTAGCAATCGTGCACACATGCAACTTGCAAATATAACTGAGCTTGAAATTTGGCTAACTTGCTTGTGGCAGAATAACATTAGCAAAGATGTGGCTGCTAAGATATTAACATATTTAATTACTTCCACAATCATTAAATAAGAACATGCCAGGCTGACATTGGAATGATGAAATCTGATGATGCAAAAACACGACTAACTGTGGAGAATTTCCCCCCAGAAGCATCGTGTAATTTACTGCTTTATTAGTGCTGTTGATAAAGGGCCCCGGAATCTAATTTTGCTCGGGCCAGCCCTGGATAGGAATCACAGCTGATGGTTCTGCGAAAATGTGTAGAACGTGTACGTGACGTTTATGACAAAAGCGAGGATCTCACAGTGGATCGGCTCTAATCAGCTGAGACACAGATGTGTGTCTGAAATGAATACAAGACGGCTTAAGAGACACACTGAAGGTTATTTGGAGGTTAGTTCAAACACTGTTTTAATTACATTTTTATAGTGCTATGGTGTGAAGTGCTGAGAGACACTTGTATTTGCACAGGATCATAATATTTTGTGAATTATTAATGAATATTATTACATGTCGGTTACAACATGGAGTAAATGTGCTCATGTTTACATCAGACGGAGCGTCTCATGTATTGACACCGATTCAGTCCGAGTGAATCGCGTCGTCTTCCTGCTGAGACTCTGGAGTTGACAATGACAAGTTTCCTAAGGGCTAGTATCCAGTGATTACAAACCTCTGTGTGTGTGTCTGTGTGTGTGTGTGTGTACACAGCTTTTTTTTTTTTCCTCTTTTCATGACAGCCAACATCGCCCCCCCTCCGCTGCCAATCCTTTTATCTGACAACAGCATCATGCATGGCTGAGGGGAGCTTTCCACCAACATGCACATTCACGGTAGTAAACACCTCAATCTCTCCATCCCTCCGGCCTCAAACACCTCTCCTGTTTCATCTCTTCCATCCACCCCCTCCCCTTTTCAACAACCCCCCCCCCCATTCTCTTTTTCCTCCCGGCCTCCACAAAATGAAATGCAAATAGTGCAGCGTAACCTGGGGCGTCATTTATCTAAATTAGAGCTCCAAGTGTGGATACCCACGGGAAGCCCGTATGCTAGCACAGTTAGCGTCATTAGCTTCATTAGCCTGTGTCACACCATTAATTACACATCAAGCCAATCAGTTAACTAGGGCTGTGAGGGTTCTCATCTGCTCTGGACTTTCAGCGAGCTGGAGAAGAAAAAGAAGATGAGCTTTTGTCAACGATTGAGTGAGAAGAAAACTAAACTGTCTTTGTGCTTCTGGTGCCATGTGGCAAACAAAACAAAAAATCTAAAATATATATATATTTTTTGTCAGTGATAATCACCATTTAATAAACTTTGGTTCCATTATCCTGAAGATAATAGGTTAGTCTCTGTTGTTATTATACATGACAGGACAAGAATTCAAAGAAAGAAACCAGATGAAACGCATTAATTAACAGACTGGAAACAAAATATGGCAGCCATTGTAAAGAACACATTTTTAATCTTAATTTTGTACAAAAAGGAAACTTGTAAATATTATGTCATGCTGTGAGCCTTCTACCACAGCACTCACTGTCGTCGTGGTTACAAAAGGCAGTTACAGATAATTGTTTGCTCCCATTTTTACACGTTTTAATGAAGTTATTTTTAAAAAACGTGGGCAGATTTTTATAGTATCTAAAATAAATCGAAGCTCACTGCGTGTGTTATATCATTATCATTAATCATTCAATGTTTATCATTTAAATAAAAGTATGTTGAACAAAAACAAATGCAGTTTACGTAGGTTATTGGTTATTCTTGCCTTTTATTTATATTTTATTTCTGCTAATCTGTCTAAATAAAAAAAACTCATCCATTCATTCATTCCAGTGAAACTTTCCAAGTGACCTCGGCGAGTCGTAGTGTGGTGGAACAGTTTACAGGTGACACAGCCAGGTGAGATGTTGCCTGCCATAAAGTCATAAACCCAGAAAACTTTGTATTGTCACTTATGGAGCAGTGTCTCGTCTAAAACCTGCAAACAGTGCTGACATTAGCCTCCAACCATAACCGATCACTGCAGTCTTAGGACGCCTGCCAAGGTGAGGTAGAATTATCAATTTCCCAGGTTATTTTTGCCTCCAGTAAAGCTGCAGGTGAAACGTTCACAACCTCGCTTTCTCTTCCCGTGTCAAGGCTGGAAAGTTTATTTTTTTTCCCTTCTCTTTTGCAGAATGTTACATAACAATGAAGTTGAATTTTCACCTTTTGGATGCTGAATGTCACCATGTTATTAGTGCCTCGCAGTTGACATTTGTTTGGAGATTTCTCTGAGGCTTAGCACATTCAAGGTGGGGGTGAGTCATGTTGCAGAATAACTGTTATGATATTTATCTCAGCAGTAAAACAAATAAAACCAGCCTTTCCTTAACTCATTCACATTTGGATTGTATGTTATCCCAGGAATTAGTTCCTCCTCACCTTGTTTTAGGTGTCAGCTATTGACAAGTTTTGCGACTTTCTCATAAATCCCTAATGAGCGTACAATCAGGTCAAAAAGCTCCAAGTTAACAGTTTGGAATGGTAAAACCCAGGGCTTGTGTTTTCACTGAGAAAAGTGCCTTTACTTGTTAGGTGAGGTGTGAGCTGTGCCAGATGGCCGTACCAGACAACAAAGGAGGCCATCCAGTCGCTCAATTTTTTTTCTGCTTGGTTTGTGGCTGTTTGTCTTAACAAGACATCAAGCTTTATATGAAAATATACTGTAGGGGTTGAAGAAACTGCTGTTGCAAGGGAGTGATGTTTTTATGACGCCTGATCAGCGGACTTTTGTGGGTGGAGATGGACTAGCTCCACCATGACCTTACCGTACCATTTTACTCTGGTACCCCAAGTGAAAGACACCAAAAAAATACGGTCGGGGCTCATTATTTTGGTACTATTCCCAATGGAAACACAACAAATACTGTACCAACTGTTGGTACTCTAATCAGATTTAAGAAGCAGGTAAGCAGACACATGGAAAGGAAACTACAAAAAGACCTAAAAACACATTTGCTTGATAACAACTCCAGCTAGCACGTGGGTAATGTTAAAATAGTGCAAGTAACATATCGATCCAGTAGCCAAGGTCAGGAAATCCCGCAATGCAACAATCGAAAACAAACAATGCCATTTTGCCAGGAATCCTTAAATGTATATACCAGGCAATATGTCAAGCAATAAGACTTTTTGCCAGCCTTATTCATATAAAGTGAGTATTGTAAGTAACTGTTCCGATTGTGAAGTGATCCCATCATATCAGGTACAGAATCCAACACTTATTAACTTTAATATCCCGCTTATTTTACATAGTAATGACCTCAGCCATTTCTAAAAAAACATCAGCACACATGATTTTTCAGACTCAGGGAGACATCCAAGCCTCTGGAGTTTCTTTATCTTTCTCCTCACGGTGTGTTCTATGTCAAAAATGTAGCATTTCCTACGACGGTGACTTTGAATATCCTGTGAATTAACATGCACATTTCTCTTTTACGAAGTATGAGGAATTCAGAGAGAAGGACGTGATTGTTGTTTTGCTCACCTGCCGCGTGAATCCCGTATGATGAACTTCCCCTGTTGTCGAAAGTATCACGCCTCTCCCCAGCCCTGTGTACAAAAAAACACAATTAGCTCTAAAAATAGCCCGCGTCACACTGCTCGATGGCTACTGCAGATCACTCATTATCGCTCGCTACTGTCACAACACACAAATATAGCGTCACCTGCCCTCCTCCCTTTAAATGCAGTGAGGTGTGCTAACATTACGGTGTACTATGTTGCCATAAATAAATATAATGTAAGATTATCAGAGCATACACAAGACTTGTTAAATGAGTGTGGAGTTACTATTGTGCGTGTTTCAATGCACACTAATTAAAAGTAACTTTATTGTTTTTGTTAATGTGCAAGACACACATTGAAAAAGAAAATGGCTGACAAATGCTTAGGAAAAAAACTTCAACAAAACTTTTATAATCTCTAAAGTGATAGAGAGAAACATTGAAGAAAAACAGCTGAAACACATGCAGGAACATCATTGTTTTGTAGTTTTCTTGAGTGACCTTGATTTCCTTGGTTCACCTCATGATTCCCTATTTGTCTGTTAGACTCTCTGGTCTCCTGAGCTCACCCTCGCCACACACAACAAACCGCTCTATAACCAGCTGCCGGTGAGTCAACATACTCGCACAGCTCACACTTCTTTAGATCCATCCTGAAACTGCCATTTTCTATTTGCCTGTCAGCCTTTCCCACTTATCTTGAACATTTAAGCTCAAACATTCAAACATGTTTCCGACTGCCAAGGCTCCAGCTTTGGTCTTCTACCCAATCCACATAGCGCCCATATATCATCCTGCAGAAAGCTAGACTTAATGGATTAACTACTATTTATAATTAGGTTGCCTCTATACAACTATATACATGTATTTGACATAGGTGGACTAAAAAACTAATACAATTTCTATGTCAGAGTAGCATCAGAAGCCAACAAGTCATTTTGTTGTTCAGACTCTGGGCCTAATTACATTTAGCTGTGCTGATGAACCACTTGGCTGAGAGAGAGAGGTCACGCTGTGTACCTGACACATGCACACGCTGCATGTGCACTGGCTTCCTCTGTGTGCCATGATGCAGAATATGTACTGTGAGTATAGACACAAGGAAGCAGAAATGCACACACACTTGTGGCAAAACACTTCCCCAGCTCTTCATGGGACACAATTATTGTACATCCCACATCACAACTGTGGTCCAAACCCACCTGGCACCCTTCAGGCTGTGTGTGTGTGTATGTGTGTGTGTGCCTGGCAGAGCTCTCCGCCAGCCTCAGTGAGCAGATGGTCCTCCAGCAGGTAATAATGACCCAAGACAAACTCTTAAATTGATTATGCCTTAGTAAGGGCAGAGAGAGACAGTATCACTGATACTGAGACAGACAGAGAGACCGTCGCAGAGCTGCAGAGGGAAAGTGGTGCATTTTAAAACAGCCTTTATTTCTATTATCCAATGATTTGAATGTCACAAATTAGAATTAAGAAAAAAATATACATATGTATACCAGGACTGTAAGAGAAAAACAGTATTAATTACGTGAAAGGAGCATGTATTTTTGTCAGTGTTGCCTGTGATGCTTTTGGCTGAACAAAGAAAAGACTGTATAACCACTTCCTGGTTAAGGCCCAAAAAGCACCTTGTTCTAGAGCTAAAATAAAAGAAAATGGTTTTGCAAAATTAATTCATTTTGTCACTTCTAACACACTTCCTCCAGGGGGAGAAGTTTCCCCCAAAGTACTTAAAAGGAACCCCGGCTATAAAACTTGTAGTTCTTAAAAGATAAATGTTAGTATCAGTTTTAATAAATTGATATAAAAAATCTTCTTGATGTCTTCGTTTTTATAAAATTTGTAAAAATAGTTTAACTCGTATGTCGCCGTTGTTGTTTACGTCGCAATGCACTCTGGGTAGTGACGTAAAAAGGTTGTACTGGGGGCTTCGGGACCCTGTTGTGACTGTTCAGCACAAACATGTAATCTGTTCAGCCTTTTCAATTTGAACCCGAGCGAAACATACAGCACTGACAATGTTTCACAAAACGAGCATCAAAATGAAGCGCAAGAAAGACGGGATGAGGCGAGAGTGGGACAAAACCTGTGGTGTACGTGCGGCAACTGCGTCTCCATATATGGATATACAGTGACGCGGCGACTGCAGACGCGGGTTGTCTGCTCAGGAGAGCATCCAGCGTCTCTCGTCTCTGCCGCTTTTTAACGCGGATTTCACTCGCTTCACGCGGGCGTTTAGGCTCCTTATGTGGGAGAATTGTCGGACAGGCATTTGGTTTAAGTCTCCGTTTGTATCCACCCGCTCCGGTGAGGTCTTATAGCAGCTGTGGTCGACTAAAAGCCTCAAATGCTTATGGCGAAAAATGTCGAGAACACAGCCGCGGATCTTTAGGAAGTTGTCCTTCCACAGGCATCTTCCCACTCCTTTCACCTCTTGTCAGTGGGAAAGCTGTGTAAACTCACAGCACTTCCCTTGTTGCCTTTCGATAAAAGCCAATCGAAAGTCGCCCACAGCTGCTAAAAGACCTCACCGGAGCGGGTGGATACAAACGGAGACGTAAACCAAATGCCTGTCCGACAATTCTCCCACATAAGGAGCCTAAACGCCCGCGTGAAGCGAGTGAAATTCGCGTTAAAAAGCGGCAGAGACGAGAGACGCTGGATGCTCTCCTGAGCAGACAACCCGCGTCTGCAGTCGCCGCGTCACTGTATATCCATATATGGAGACGCAGTTGCCGCACGTACACCACAGGTTTTGTCCCACTCTCGCCTCATCCCGTCTTTCTTGCGCTTCATTTTGATGCTCGTTTTGTGAAACATTGTCAGTGCTGTCCTCCTCCTGTATGTTTCGCTCGGGTTCAAATTGAAAAGGCTGAACAGATGACATGTTTATGCTGAACAGTCACAACAGGGTCCCGAAGCCCCCAGACAACCTTTTTACGTCACTACCCAGAGTGCATTGCGACGTAAACAACAATGGCGACCTACGAGTTAAACTATTTTTACAAATTTTATAAAAACGAAGACTTCAAGAAGGTTTTTTATATCAATTTATTAAAACTGATACTATCATTTATCTTTTAAGAACTACAAGTTTTATAGCCGGGGTTCCTTTTAAAATACTTTAAAATACAGAATAAAATAGGGATGGGACTTTTTTGTTGACAAATCGATCGACAATCGACACGTGCGCACCTCGACAAAGTGCAGTGCGAACGAGGATGCACTTAAGTTTAGGAGGGGGGTGGAGGACATAACACAAGCGCTACACAAATGAAGACGACATCTCACCTAGTCAATGTCCCTGTACTTCAGAGTCCGCTTTTGTCCCTTTTTTTTTTTGCCCCTCATTTTTATTAACACTGTTCTGATGGTCAATAATGGACATTACAGCCATGTTTTTGAGCCTAAAATGAAGTAGTACAGTGTAGAATAATTTACACCCCCGCATTGCTACTGTTGCTGCTGTTTAAAAAAAAAAAAAAAAAAAAATAGACAAAAAATTTGACACATAAAATATGGCACTATTGTGATTATATTACGTAATGTTTGCGTCACAGGGTTGGAAGAAGAAAAAAGAAGAAAGTTATTGTTTCTTTATACCACATAAAATAATACATATTTTCTGCTCTTTCGTTATCGTTTTTTCAGGGGTTTTTTTATTTCAATGCTGAACGGTACAGTATGTTTGACAAATAACCTATTATGTTAACTTGACATTTATGCCAATAGAGCTTTGGGGAAATTGAAAATTCACAGAAACTATTCACGTCAGTGGTAACAATTTCCAAAGTTTGACTTTTTCAAATATTTACTTTTTCCTGTTGATAAAAAACTACATTAAGATGAGGCAAGAAACACAAACGGTTGAGCAGAAGAGCTGTAAACAAACAAACCATCCTATCGTGCTGTGTTTCACTGAGGCTTTAGTCGGACTGTCTTGGTCAGATCTAAAGAAGCTCATGAGAAAGTTCTGCAAATATGGTGCAAACTTTCACTCAGACTGGTACAAGGTCTTGCTTATTGGCACCCTACTAGGAACAAGTTATGTGAAACGCTTGGGCAAAATAAATTATACCCCAGTATATTTTGGCTGAATGGTAGGATAGCTGACATAATAGTATAGAAAAACCCAATATGAAACTTGTACTTGATTAAAAAAATGAAAGAGGAAATTCTTAGATGTAGTGGCTCAAATGTCACTGTGACCTTCCGAAAGTTTGATCTTGTGAAAGCAATGACTCAGCAAAATCTGGAGAGAAATGATTCACATTTGTTGAAAATATTTATTTCGACTCAGGGATAAATTAATGAGAATTTGATGCCCATCTGTCAAAGACCAAGGTCACAGCAGCCGCATAAATCCCTCAAGAATCTCTTCAAATTTAAAAACAAATGACTCAAAGATGAAATTGCTATTTAAATTGAGTTAATAATGAAGCATAGTTGGTGAAATGAAAGCAACAACTCAAGGGAAATTCTTCATATTTGGTAAAACCATTCATTTGGATTCAGAGATGAAATGATTAGATTTTGGTGTCCAACACTGTGACCGTGTTGTGAATGCATTTGAGGAACCCCTTCAGGTCATCATTTAAAATTTGGCATAAAATCTTCACTTCGACTCCTGGATTGAATCTTGAGATTTGGATTAGTCTTGGGTAAAAAGTCAAGTGCTGGGTGATGATTATTTTCAAAGTCATGCGTCTGTGTTTCCATAAACTTAACAAGTGTCGACAGAACCATCAACCAAATCTTCCAATACATCTGCATTTTAGTGAAACAAACTTGCATAAGAACTCTATTGGTATAGTAATGTTTCCTCTTCTGGTGACAGAAGAGAACTTTATTTGTTTATTTATTTCCTACACATCTGATTTTTTGGGGGAAATTTCCTTGACAAAAAAACAAGAGACAGAAATGTGGACAGAGAGCTTTTGACAGAGAAGGAGAGGGAAAATAAAGTAATCACAGAGCTGACAGAGAGAGAGAGAGAACATCACAATCTCAGTCAACCCTGAGGCAATGGGTAATTTAGACATGAACACTTTCCCTCAAGTGTTTGGAACAGAAATGAGGCAGACACACTCTCTCATACACAGGTTTGCACAGCTATATTTCTTAAGAATCTGCATCGACTTCATCATTAATCTTAACCAAAACCAGTTTAAGCCTAACCTTAATCTGACTGACCACAATTCAAATCTTAGCTTTAAGAACTTCAACAGTTCTTAACCAGAAATTAAGTTCTGCCTCATAAGGACCAGGTTTTGGTGTCCATGAGGATGACTGGCCCTTGCACGGTCATGTTTTGATGCCAGAAAATGTCCTCAAGAAGCAGGAAATGCCAACACACACCCCCACACCCACACACACCCACACCCACACCCACACACGGCTGGGTGCCCTTCCTGCAGGGCCTATTTGTGGCCACTGGCAAATGTGTGTGCAGTGCCAGGGCTGAGTGGTGATGTCGCAGCCAATGGCTTCATAAAGAGGACCCGCGATGACGCTTCCTGACATCGACAACACATTAGAAACGAGGACTGACTGTTGTCCAAATGTGGCTTTAATTTTGTCTTGATGCACAAATGAACAGACAGTAATGGTGCCGTCTGTGGACAAAAACAAACAAGCACAATCTGCTGCAGTTGTGTGTCAAGTCAAAGGGGGGTGGATAATTTGAAAAGAGGGGCTTTCAAAGCTTGATAGTGGACCAATACCAGAGGGGGGAGCAGTTTAGACTGTTTGCTCATGTACTTGAAAGTGACTCAGTAATTATATGAATCATTTGATAAATGCCTCCACTCTGGATAAAGTGACTGACCATTGGTGGTGATTTGTTTGCACTGCGGTGAGCAATCGCCTCGAAATGCTCACAACTAAACAACAGTTTCAGTTTGAAGCACAATTACATTACTTATGTGCATAAATGTGCATAGCAATGTGATTGTGTTTTACCACTCGGGGTGAATGTTGTTTGGACTCTAAACAGCAAACAGAAGATCCCACACAATGGTTGTTCATCTCCATATGTTGGCCCAGCAATGAACTGGCGACCTGTCCATGGCGTACCCTGCTTTTAGCCCTATATCAGATGGGACAGACCACATACTGTCGACTGTCGACTGCATGTCGACTATTCACGCTCCAAGCAAGACGTTATATTAGTATATGCAACTACCTACTACTGTGATGATCTGTTGAAACTGTGGCTCTATTACACTATTATATTTTATGTACACATGCTTTTGTCAAAGAACCAGCAAAACTGCTTTCAGCTGTGCTAACGTAATTGTGTGCAGGGTTTTCTAATCATCCAATAGCCTTCTAACGCGATTAGCAAACACAATGTACCATTAGAACACTGGAGAAATGGGCCTCTATACACCTATGTACATATTCCATTAAAAAACAGACATTTGCAGCTAGAATAGTCGTTTACCACATTAACAATGTATAGAGTGTATTTCTGATTCATTTAACGTTGAATAAAAAGTGTTTTTCCTTCAAAAATAAGGACATTTCTAAGTGACACCACACTGTTGAACAGTAGTGAAATATACAGCCTGGAAGTACACCGGACTGTTTGAAGACAGTGTCTGTAGTGACAATGATGGACACAAACAGGATAAACAGTCGTAACACTAAGGCGTCAGAGAAAGCACTATTTTGAGTTCTATGCTACAGATGGCAAAGTAACAAACACTTTTATAGACTCAGCTCTTTGCTCAGGGAGCTGAGGTATCAAACACAAACATGTGTTTTGCTATGTGCAACTCTCAGCAAGGATGGGTAGAAAATTATGACTCACTCTGTAAAAAAAAGATGTTACAGAGTCCCACAGCTTGAAAAATACTAAAATAATTATGATATAACTGACATTTATAGATGTGACTTTGATTATCAAAGCAGGTGCAGGATTTTTACCATAATTTAAAAGCTTCAGAGTCATTGTGATGGTTACATGTGATTTACCCAACCTGTGCCAGATTTCAAGCATCAGCCCACAACAGGTACTTCTTGTCTTCCGTTTTTCGTAGCCTCAGCCTCTGCTTAATCATTTTCTCCACTGAAAATCCTTGCACAATTCTTCTGAGCTCAGTTAAGAAATCTTCTCCAGGATGTTTGTGAGCATGACCACGGGACCAGGTGGGAAGAAATCAGCAGAAGAGCCGTTTCATAACATCAAATCTAAGGCCAGACAAGATTGTTCTTCACCAACTACACTGATCTGCTAACTGTCATGCCTCCCATTTCCAATTTTACACCTCTTCTTCACTCATTTCAGTATGAAACTGCCTGTTATTCTCTATTCACTGTATGTGATGGTAACGGCTTTTAATCATCTCTCTTGCATCTATGTAAAAACACATGCTCACATTCCCTGGTATAACTACACAACAAAAATGCAATCACACAAACGCACAAATAACCCATACATGTTTTCTTTGGATTCCCAATTATTTGTATTCTCCCACATCATTGCACACACACACACACACACACACACACACACACACACACACACACACACACACACACACACACACACACACACACACACACACACACACACACACACACACACACACACACACACACACACACACACACACACACACACAGGCCAATAAATCAATGTGTGTGACATTTTTAAACACATCTCTTCCCACCATTAATTCAACATTATGAAGTTATTTGTCCCAAGAGGAGAAAAGATCAGACATCAGCAAGAAAATATATATACACCCACACCTCTATATTCCTTAAGGTTAAGATGGCTAGTATCTGTACTCAGTGTTCCCCATTACAGTGGCAATCTGCTGTTCTCTAATCCCTGCTCACATAGTTTTATAATTCATTTCTGAAACATTTTGTATGATTACGTTTAAAATGCAGCAATTTAATTCATACTGATCCCTTTTCTAAGAACATGTTATGAACATCTCATCTGATCACAAAAAATGTGGCAATTGAGGAAATAGACGTCTAATTATTTTTTTCTGTTCCTCAATATAGGTTGTCAATATTCCTTGAATTAAATTAAGTTTCCATCACAAGAGCTACTATTCGTCATTGTCTAGCAACAGCGTTCTCAAGACTTGATCCTTTGAACATCAAGCATGTCATGATTAAAATCAGACTTTTTCAACATGAAACCAACGTTTGTAAACCACTCACTCTCCTGCACCAAATCCCCTAGAGAAAATTTTTAATTTTATATCACAGCACAGGAGTTGTTCATCCACTGCTGCCTCCATCATTAAGTTCAAATGTTCAAATCCTTCGTTCAGATTAGCCTCAGTGACACAAAGTGACCACACGAGGCAGCAGTAGACAAGCAGCTCCTGTGTCCCCGCGAGTTAAAATCACTGATTTGCTCTATGGACTTTGGTGTGGGAGAGTGAGTGGTTTACAAACTTCAGTTTCCTGTTGAAAGTCTGTTTAACAGTGAGATAAATACAGATAAACGTTCTCAAATTCAGTCTTAAGATATGGCCAACAATGACAAAAAAAAAAAATAAAAAATAGGTTAATGCAAATGCAATCCCTTAAATTTAAGTTGAAATTCCACACCTTAATTACATTTCGATTCTCTCATTTCAAATTCATTCTGGTGAATTCTTTGTCTAAATACATATATATGACCCTAACTAATGATTTTATCTTTAAGTTCTGCTAATAGAAAAAAATCCCCTACCTTTTACAAACTGTAACTTTAAGACACAACAAATCTCCGGCTGTGAGGAACATTATCTGACAATGTGAGGATTAAATGTAGAATCATTTACTACAAACATGTACTTCCACAGTCAGCTCTTACAGAGTCATGAATCCTGCCCTCAAACTCTCAGCTGAGTTGAGGCTGTAGATCAGTGTTTTCTCCCCAAAAAAACTTCTCCCTCAGTGAAGTCAAGGCCTCGGCAGACAAAACCAATACTAATGAAATTCTCTGATACAGCATCTCTACCACATAACTCTAAATTGTCCGCTGAAATGGGCACAAATGAAATTCCATGAATCAACATTTAGAGTGTGTGGCGCTGGGGCCTGCCCACTCAAACCAATACTAATGAAATCCTCTAAAACAGCATTTTGACCAATAACACTCTATATTTTGCAATGTCACTTTTTTGCCTGGACAGCAGTGTGTGTTCAGAGCTGCTGCTGCGGGGCCATAAACTCCCGACTGTACAGCGCAACAGTTTTCATGATTTATTCAATTCACCTGCTTTCAAAAGCATTTTGCAGAGGGAAACAGTGGAAAGCAGACGGTGTTTAGGTTTTTTAAGGCTTAGTCATAGTCTGTACATCTGCAGAGGTCAACATGATATTAATGTAGGAATTCATACAGAGTGGAGGCACACATAAAAACAAATATAGATATATTTTAAAACATATTTAACACTAATGAAGGCAGCTGGGGAAGAAAGGTTTAAAATGGTTTTAAAACTTTAGCATTTCTTAAATATTTAAACATATTGACATATTTGAGACTGGATTTCTCATCCAAGGCTTATTTTGGAATGTCTGTACCTGCAACTTTACATAGAATTAAACTAATTGCAGTACATTTAATCCTTTGATTTTATACAATCATTTTATTTAAAGGTGCATTATGTAATAAATCTAAAGAAACTGGCCATAAAATCCTCCTAATACGTCACAGAGACTCAGGAATAATGTTCATATAACATACTGAACTCACCAACAACAGTACAGAAAAAAATATTTTGCATGCAATCATGTTTTGGCATGTGGCACCACCTACCGCCGTCTACAAATCATTGCAGTCATTAGAGTCTCAGCTGCCGAGCAACGACGGGTTGCCAGTTACGACAGAAAACGAAACCTAAAAAACCTCTGTATTTTGAATTTGAATGTAATAACCGTTTTTTGGCCACATTCTTACATATGGCACCTTTAACGCTGTAAGACCCAAATTAAGAAAAACCTAAAAAAAAAATTATTTGACCATTCAGATGTTGTTGTAGGAGGCCTTAGATGCAGAAATCAAAGAGTTTTTGGAAAAAAAATGTTTATGTACGTTTTTAGAGAAACGTAATTTTACAACGTTGGGCTTTGGTGGTAGCAGAATTTCTGTCTTTTTGCTCACTTTGTCTGAACAACAATTCACAACAACTAAGGGTTTATTTGCAAGTTTGATTGCTTACTTAGCTCCATAATTGTATATAACATTTAAAAATAATCACACAGTCATATTTTTATGAAATCATTTATTAAAAATAAATAAATAAACAGGATAAGACTATCTTTTTCTAGCGACTTCTTCATTCCTTTTTTCTTTTCATGACAAACTTTCATTGTTAGTGAAAGTCCTAAAAACAGTTCTTGTCCTCTGAAAAGCAAAGGTGAACATCACACTTGCTGCATTTGTGTGTTGGTGAATCATTTATTGCAGCATCCTCTCCCTGTCTTCATGTCCTTGTGTTCATCCAATAGCAGGTGTGCACATCTCTTGGATGGTCTCTTCTGATCATTCAGAGGCTTCATGATGTCACTGTCTGTGTTGCTGGACTCTCTTTGCCTTAAGATCATATCCAGACCAGAAAAATCTGTGTTGGGTCTGATGAAATATTTCTTCGGCCAGCGACACCTGTCACGGTGCATGATGTGTTTGTGTGTTTTTGGCTCAAAGTCCATGTAATTATCAGCTGGACAGTCCATGGGTGGTTGGTTTTCTTTGTCCACTTGTTGACAGACATCTTCATCTGAGTCTTCATCACTCTCATCAGTGTCATTGAGTTCCATCTCATCTTCACTCTCTCCAGTTTGGATGATATCAATCACATCCTGCACACTGTATCGTGGCTCTCGCCTTGCTGGTGGCATTCTGGAAAAAAAAAGCAATGAATTAACACGTATAAAAATGCTTTTTATATTGTAGTACATAACCTGAAGGAATAGATAGGGTGGTGGACCAAGTCCTCTGGGTAGAAATGCTTTCAAGGCAGACAATACTGTCTGCTGATTGTAAGACACTTTGGACTAAAGCATCTGCTAAATGCCCTCAATGTAAATGTGAATGTTTGAGCCTATGGTCTCTACTTATCATACTAAAGAAAAACATGCAAACCCCCACTTATATCAACACCCCACATTCAGGAACATTTACACCTTTCCCAGAACTGAATTGTCTGTTGATATCCTCTTTGTGGACAAAGACATGGGATTTTAGCTCAGTCTGATCAAATTAACTATGTATTTTTTTAGACATAAAACTTTAAAAACAGTCAAATTTGACCAGAACACAACACAAGAGTATAATGTATGTAATGTATACTGTTCATGTATAAAGAAAATCCTCTGTTTCAGGCTGTGGTGTAGTGGAAGGAATATAACCTGTCTGTGTCCACTGTAACAAGCCTGCTATTTTTGCTACCACCAAGACCCAGTGTTGTAAAATTACAACAAATATGTAACAAGCTCTAAATGAAATTTGATGCATCTATTTCACAATAACTAAATATGTACATGTTCTACACATTATAATAACATCCCAAAAAAATATAAAAGACATTTTACTTACTTAAATCTGATTAATCCAGTCCAATGAAACAAAGAGATTTTGTTCAGAGGAAATCTTGAAAAGTTGTATGTGTTCATGGCCATAAAGTGGGACTTATAAACAAATGTAACATCCACTAACATTGTTAGACTGAACACTAAGACCCAATGACTATGTACATGTGGTAAAAAACCAGATAAAATATAACAGATAGTTTTTAGGGATGGCTAAAGTTAACGTTGTAAATTTACAACCGTGGGTCTTACAGGGTTAATGTAATATGCATACATATGTACAACTACATAATAAATGGTCAGTGATTGCAGGTTTTGTTTAAGCTAATTCAAATTATCAGATGACTTTATTTTTTTATTTCCGTTGGTGGTGCAGGTGCAATGAAGGGTTGCCCTTAAACACTTGACTGATGTAACACGTCTTGAGTGATTACAGCTCTTTATTCATACAGCCTCAGGCTGGATTTCCACGTGACACAGCTTTCCTTCTTGTCTGGGAGTTAAAGCTGCATGTACAGCGCTTTATCCCAGCGAAGGAGAATATTGTGCCAAAGATGCTAAGCATTTCTGGTTTACATTTCCAGAGCAAAGAAGGATGAAGATGTACACGTTCTTGGTGTAGTATTCATGATCAGGGGCGTCCCAAGAAGTGGGGCAATAAAGCTCTGTGGGAGGGGCTTAGAACCTACATAGTTGAATATTTTTGCCCACAGATTCAAACCCACTTTGAAAAATGTCAGAACACGTGCATTCTTATTTACTTAATTCATTTTTTAATTCCGTTTTAAGCATTTACAGCACTTCGCACAAAATGGTTGTTTTTAATGTGCTATACAAATCAACTTTGACTCTGACCTTGATAAACCATGTTTAAAAACCCCTCGAATATTTGATTATACAGATCCCTGTGTCCCTTTTCGCTTAGGGCTCCCAAAATCCCTTGACACGCCAGATTGTGAAGTTATAAAATAGGTTTTAGATTGATATTAACCTGTAGTCACCCCTCTTGTTGTAGTGTTATCCCTTTTTAATTGAGGTATTTACTGTGTTGTTTATTATAAAGGAGAGCTCTTAATCGTGGCAATGCTTGTGTAGTTTTGTATTGTGTATAGTGTGTGTGTGTGTGTGTGTGTGTGTGTGTGTGTGTGTGAACAACAGCGCACTGCTGTGGGGATATTTTTAAGTGTTATTGCATGGTTTGATTTGTTTTTATAGTTCAGCTTAGAGCAGAGTCGTTTATTACAGTCACCCAATAAATTTGACTGCATGGGCGTCTGGTTATCCTTTTAATATGAGGGAGTGAACTGCCACCTGTCTACTGCTGCTGCCCCTCTGAATGTGCACAGACAGTGGTTATGAGCTCAGAGATGGACAATCAGCCTGTGATTACATGCCACTTTTCACAGCAGTACTGTGGGTTAGGAAACCAGTCTTCGGGCCTCAACCTCCAGCACTTCTCACCTAGTTCAGCTGCCCATTGTGGATGTCAAGTAGAGTCAGATCAGTCGTTGAGGACACAGTTGGGTAAGTAACTGCTGTTCCTTCAGGTTTAGATGAAATTAATCTTAGTGAATTAACATGCCTCATGTATGCCTTGCTTATTTCATTGGGATTACTGAATAATAAAACCGATTTAAACTTATTTGTTGCCAACTCTGTACAGAACACTCTGTTCTTGTTATCTTACATCCAAGCTTGATTGTCGCCCGTTCCCAGATTGACTGTTAGAAATATTCTCTACCGAGAACGGCTCTTTGTGAGACCGAACCAGACGAGTGCAGAGCTTTGTATCGTTTGACCTCTTTGGAAAGATTAAAATAAAAACACACAACGACAATACATCTCCATTCTCTTTGTTGTAATCTTGACCGTGTACTGCACGTGTTTGTACCTGAGGGCCCCAGGGACAGATGAAGGCAGTGAAACCTGAATGAGAACACTTGAATATCATTACTGCACAGCAGTGGCACAAGAAAGGTTCAGAAACTGGCTTGAAGATAAGAATCTGAGCAAATTTGACCCTTATTTTGTGATTTAATGTGGTTTGGAAACGATCATGTAATGTTTGACACCTCACCTGTTGCGAGTCAGTCTTTTAGTGTGAACCAAGTGGCGACCACTCATGGTGTCAACCCATAAGGGTCTGAATTCCTGTTTTGAAGCTTCAAGATCAGTGATTTAACCGGCACGATATTGATGTTTTATTAGTGGACGTTCACAATGTAATGTACCTCTAATCAGGCAGTGATTGAGAGCATTAACTCCCCAGGAAAATGTTTATTATAAATCAAAAAACGAGTGCTGGGCACGTCAACAGAGTCAGCATTAATGCATGACGTGCTTTCATGGCGACTGACCGGAAAAAGATGCGTGCGACGTCATGTTTACGTGCCGCAGCACCGGAGTCGAGGCACCGTTTACCAGTTAGCTTCTTTAGCTCGGTTAGCTGTGTTAGCTCCTTTAGCGGCGTTAGCACGCCTACAGTCGAACTGGAGCGCTCTGTTTATTAAACGAAAAGAGCAGCGCTACAAATAACCAGCATACCTGTGTACTGCGTATGTGTGACTCTGTTTTTAAAGTTTACCGTTACTTTAGAGACTCATTATAACAAATCGGTAGTCACATAAACATGACGTCATGCGCATTTTCTTCT
Source organism: Microchirus variegatus (assembly GCF_963457635.1). Taxonomy (NCBI): domain Eukaryota; kingdom Metazoa; phylum Chordata; class Actinopteri; order Pleuronectiformes; family Soleidae; genus Microchirus; species Microchirus variegatus. The sequence continues at coordinate 25,050,355 of NC_139805.1, read as the reverse complement.
GCTCAATCGTCATGGAAGCACATCATGGGTTCACATTGCCCAGCACGATGAAAAATAAAAGCTCATTCTCCCATAGACTTCCATTCAAAGAGAGTTGAAACCAGCAGAGTTGCCATCCGGTGGCCAATCACTATCATGTTACTTTGTGATTGACTACATTGGGGAAACTGGAAGACATCGGTGTCCATGGTGACTTCACATTATGAGTCACGTCATGTGAAATGCAGCGTCCATTCCACAACTGTATTCTTGGATTAAAAAAATGGCCAGCCCCTCTAAATAATATCACACACATGCAGCTGCAGAGCGTGTTTCTATCAAAAACACACACACAAGTGTGTACGAGGTCCAAGAACGATCAAACTCAGACGGTGATTGTGTTGGTGTGATCCATCTCCCAGGCTGCAAAGGGCTGGCATCCACAGTCAGCCTGCTGAGCTGCAGGGCAGTTGGCTGTTGGTGAGATTGGCTCTGTCTGGTAATGTGTTGGCTGGACTACTGTTAACTTGGGCTGGGATCAGTCTCCGCAGCCATCTGGACTGCTGGTCCACACACACCTCACTCTCCCACTTTGATGTCTTTATATGCATCTGCCTCAGTGATTTGACCCACTGACTGACTTTATATGCTCTTTGACAACAAGGCTGACTGACTTCACGTGTTTCTGTCCGTCAAGATTCACAGACTCACAGCCGCAGCTTGTTTTCGCCCAAAATAATAATGAAAAAGAATGATGAAAAAGTTTGTCTTTTCTTATCAACACAACTAATTTTTATTGACCTATTAATTGTACAGTTGCAGCTAATTATTATTTATACTTTTCTTGATTAATTAATACAATTTAATAGTCAATTAACTGTGTGTATTTGGTATATTTTTTATTTGGTCTTTAAAATGTCAGAATTTCAACAAATGTTGATTGTCACATAAATTACAATGTTGAAAATTCAGTTTACTGTCAAAACAGGAACAAAGATAGAGGGAAATATTCACAATCAAACAAACAAACAAAAAACAACTACTGATCAATCAAACTGATTGTTGTCTCCAAGTAATAAAATGACAGCTCTCTCAAATGTCTTGCTTTGTCCACGAAACAAAGATATTCAGTTTACTGTCAGAGTCTGAGAGGAGCCAAGAAACCAGAAAATATTCACATTTAAGAAGCTGGCATCAAACAACTTTTCATTTGAATTAAAACTATCGATTTAGTTGTGAAAAAAGTTGGCAGTTAATTTCGTAGTCATTTGCTAAACTATTAAGTGTGGTCATTTGATTTAGGAGTAATCTGGTTTGTAAAATGCCAGAAAATTGTGGCAAATTGTCACTTAAATGACAATGTTCTAGAAATGTCTTTTGTCCAGGAATTAAAAATATATTCAGTTTACTGCCAGAACAGGAACAAAGACGGAGGGAAATATTCACAATCATTCTTTTTTACTGAAAAATACGATCGATCAACTGTCCCGAGAGAGGGAAAGTGGAGTAGAGGACAACTCCAATATATTTGACTAAAGTAATAGAGCAGAGTTTCTCCTCTTAACACATTATATATGTTATAAAACTGTGGCATTCATTTAAAATTCCTTAAAGTGGACCTGGAACGGAAGTTCCAATTAACGCTGTTTTTTAGTGTTTATCTGCGTCCTTACCTAGTTCAAGAAGCCCTGGTGGGTTCTAAACAAACATTTCAGCCATTGCTCAGAACGCTGTGTTTTATTGTAATCTCGGGCTCAAAAAAAAAAAAACCCGGTCCGGTTACGTAAACACCAGTTCTCCGGAGCAGCAGATCGTCCTGGTCTGGGCACTGGTCCGGGCACATCCGGTTGCGAACATTTAACCGCAGAAGAAGAATGTGGAGGTGTTTCACGAGCGACAGTGCCTTCTGACTCTGGGTCTGACTCTGAGTCTGACTCTGAGTCAAAGTCATAAAAGGGACTGCGGTGGGGAGTCCTGAACGAAGCTATTTTTAAACATTGTTAAACAATGTTTAGATAATGAGTAGCAGTGCATCCACCGTTCCGGAGGGGAGAGCTGTGCTTCTGAGAGCGGGTGTGCTGAATATACTGGCCAATCACAAGACTGTCTTCTGGGTGAGAGATTTGAGTCTCAAGTCTTGCGGCTGGGAAACACCGTCAGAAAAGAGGATTTCTATCGGCTTGTTTACAGCAACTAGGAGGTTTTTGACCATAAAAACAAGTTAATGTATGTAAGTAGACCTCCATAACTAACATATATGTGCAACAGGACCACTCTATGTGAGCTTTAAGATGAGGAAATGGAGTAGAGAAGTGAAACAGAAAGACGATCTCTGCACTGCAGAAACAGCCCTATTTGTAAAACTAGCCTGTAAATCTGCAGCCACTTTCAGACTGTAATGTGTATAAAAACAAGGAAAAACAGACCAGAAACGAGACAGAAAGTTGAACTTATCACAAGCAAATTTGTAATTGTGTCATGTTAGAAATGTCTAAGTAAACTTGTTTCTTTACGCCATAAGCATTTTAAGAAATGTGTCCCTGAGTTTTCATATAGTTGCTATTTGTGATAGTGAATGTTACTTCTTTAATAAAAACTACTTTAATCACAGGTTTAAATAATATTAAAAAACGATCTTGCCTCCTTTGGTGCTTCAATGCTACAGTACATAATGAACCATTCATCAGAACAAAAGAAACTAACATTGACACAACATGAAAAATCTATTTAACTTGATGAAGGCATTAATAAATGTGAGCTCGAGGTGGGGAGTGGGACTTTGTTCCATGTCGCAACACAAGTTTGGTTAATTACCTGTTCCACTGTGATTGAAATGGGAATGAAATATTCTTATAATTAATTGACGGGTATTTAAACCCTGGTCAGAGGAAATGTCAATCAAATTAATGGAGACACACACGTACACAAAGACACAAAACTATAATCATCAGCATTATCCCTGATTTGCGTGGTTATGATGCAGATCTCCTCTTTGGCAGCAAATGTGTTGATTCAATCCAAGTCAAATTATTTTATATTTAAATCCTCTGAGCTTTGTTTAACCCTTAAATGTCTCTTGGCAGATGCTAAAAACCACTGCGACACCAATCTCCCTCCGTCATTCAGGTTTCCGATACAGCAGATTGGTATGTGAAATACGTTTAACCCTGAACCTCAGACTTTTTAATCATCGCAGCAGGAATCCTCTGAAGTGCATTGATTGGACAGTCTGCAATTCATCTCCATGGTAACTGGAGCAAATTGTTTAGTATAATGCCGGTGAGGACCAATGGTTGGCAGAGTGTACCTTCTATGAAGAGAACATTTGGATTCATGCAATCAGTTTAAGGCTACAAGATCCTGCTCCATGACATGTTGAACGAGACTCTTCCTATTTATGCCTATTATAATAAAATCTAGATTATCTTGAATGTACGCTGTTTTAACAAAATCTGAAGTCTCTGTCACTTTGTCAACTACTAATTTCCCTGGAATAGAGAGCATTCATAAAGCAGCAGTTTAACTTAACACAGAATGAAGGAGTTCCACTGCTGCCTCCTTGAGTAAGTTTAACTGTTCATTTGTCAGTTTTCTGCCTCAATGGCTTTGTTTGGAGTAACACTCATTTACTGATGGAACCAACCAAACCTTCAGTTCCATGAGCTAAAATTGTAGTAAGTGGAGTCTTGTTTAGGGGATGAATGGCAAACAAAGCAACATTTCCTGTCAGAAAAAGCTGCACATCTATTTCCTTCCACTTTGTCATCACTGTCTTTTCCTTCAGCTGCCAACAGTTTCTCTGCTCCTTTTTTGTCGGCTCTGCCATGATGATTTGTCTAAAATAATGCTATCGCTGCCTTGATCTTGATGAGAATCCTTTGATATCGGACCATTGTCTGATCTCATTCGAGGTTGTACTTACTAATGTTACTGATCCTAAACAGCAGCATTATTACAGTCGCTGTTTATCCGACAGTTCAGTTGAAAAATTCACTGAACAGCTCTCGTCTGCCCTCCAGCCATGTTTTATCACAGAGGATGACTATAGAAACATCACTCCCACGGAACTTAATGGAATAGTGGATAACACAAATTTAACCTTGCAAACAGTTCTAAACACTGTTGCTCCTCTTAAGAGAAAGGTTATCACCCGGGACAAGTCTGCCCCATGGTACACAGCCCAAACTCGAGCGTTAAAGCTCAGTACACGGAAGTTAGAAAGAACGTGGCGTTCCACACATAATGACAGTCACTATGTCTTGTGGAAGAACAGTTTTGATATATATAAAAAAGCTCTTAGACATGCAAGAACTTCTTATTACTCAGAGTTAATAGAGAAAAATAAGAGCAACCCCAGGTTCCTTTTCAGCACTGTAGCCAGGCTGATGGAGAGCCATGATACAACGAATCCATCGATCCCTCGATCGCTGAGTAGTAATGACTTTATAACATTTTTTAACGATAAGATAGAAACGATCAGAGATAGAATTACCAACCAGTTTAGTACAGCGAGCCTAGACTTAATTGCGGCTCCAGCTTTACATGTATTGAATCATTTTATTCCTATAAGCCTCCGGGAGCTGACCTCACTGGTCTCCTCCTCTAAACTAACTACATGTCAGTTGGACCCTATACCAGCTAGACTCCTTAGAGAGGCTCTACCACAAGTTGGAAATACTTTACTAGATCAAATAAATATGTCTTTACTGAGCGGCTGTGTCCCAAAGGCCTTTAAGATGGCAGTAATTAAGCCATTACTTAAAAAGCCTTCTCTCGACAGTAGCATTCTGAGTAACTATAGACCGATCTCAAACCTTCCTTTTATTTCAAAGATTTTAGAAAAAGCTGCAGCCACACAGTTGTGTAATCACCTGTGTAGCAATAATGTATTTGAAAAGTTCCAGTCTGGGTTTAGAACCCACCACAGTACAGAGACTGCACTACTTAGAGTAAAAGATGATATTCTTATGGCCTCTGAAAAAGGACTGGCTTCTATACTGGTTCTGTTGGATCTCAGTGCAGCATTTGATACTATAGATCATGAGATCCTGCTACATAGACTAGAACAAGACGTTGGGATTAGAGGATCGGCACTTGTCTGGTTCAAGTCCTATTTATCGGACAGATTTCAGTTTGTTAGTGTAAACGAGGAATCCTCCATACTCACTAAGGTCAACTACGGAGTTCCTCAGGGTTCTGTGCTTGGACCTATTCTTTTTACCCTGTACATGCTGCCATTAGGCAACATTATCAGGAAACACAACATAGATTTTCATTGTTATGCAGATGACACTCAGCTATATGTATCTGCACGACCGGACGACCCAAACCCATCTATTAAACTCCAGGATTGTCTCATAGACATACAGACGTGGATGACTCGTAATTTTCTGATGCTTAACACAGAAAAAACTGAGGTCATGGTCCTTGTGCCAAAAGATATAAGAGCAGCACTTGGAGCTCTAAACCTAGGCAGTAACACTCCAGTCCCTTGCACTACAGTAAGGAACCTAGGAGTCCTGTTTGACCAGGATTTATCGCTGGATGAACATATTAAGCATATATGTAGAACAGCCTTCTTCCACCTTCGCAACATCAAGACAATTAGAAATATTATATCAAGACAAGACTCTGAGAAACTTATCCACGCCTTTATAACCTCTAGGCTGGATTACTGTAACTCCTTACTGTCTGGATGTCCTAGTAAGTCCCTGAGAAGCCTTCAACTGGTCCAGAACGCAGCAGCACGGATACTGACTCGAACCAGACGACGTGACCATGTAACTCCTGTCCTGGCTTCTCTTCACTGGCTCCCAGTGAAAAGTAGAATCGATTTTAAAATACTTCTACTTACATACAAGGCCCTGAACAATCAGGCACCTTCTTACATTTGTGACTTAATCACTTTATATCAGCCGAATAGACCGATGCGCTCCTTGAACTCAGGTCTACTGGTTATTCCTAAAATAACTAGAAGTAGAATCGGTGGTAGAACATTTAGCTACCAGGCTCCTCTCCTGTGGAACCAACTTCCGCTTTCAGTCAGACAGTCTGACTCGGTCTCTGCCTTTAAGGTGAGACTGAAAACCTACCTTTTTAACATAGCCTATAGTCGAAGCTAGATCAGGTATGTCCTGATTAGAATAGTCTATCTTATGCTGCCATAGGCTTAGACTGCTGGGGGAATTTCCCATCATGCACTTAGAATGAGCACACAGACTTTGCACGAGCCGCACTTTCTCTACCCCGTCCTCGATTTTTCATCCCTCACCACTTACCCGATGTACCCCCATGAGATGTAGCACATAAATCTACATATAGCACATCTCTAACTGATTTTAATCTCTTACAGGTCTGCTGACACCAGTGAACGACATGAGGTCAGGACAGGAAAGAAGACTCCGTCATCCTCAAGTCTCTGACCACAACAGTCTTCACTACAGGCTGTGATAAACCCAGTGATCCAGATGATCCTGGCATTTAAAGACTTTTTTTTTTTTTCACTTTTTATTCTTGTCATTGTGTATTGTATGTTTTGGATAACATCTACTGCACGTCTGTCCGTCCAGGGAGTGGATCCCTCACCTGTGGTTCTCCCTAAGGTTTCTACCCTTTTTCCCTTTTACAAGGGTTTTTTTTTTCCCTGGTAGTTTTTCCTTACCCTGGTTGAAGGTCTAAGGACAGAGGATGTTACCAACCCTGTGAAGTCCCGTGAGACAAACTATGTTTTGTAAACTGTGGGCTATATAAATAAAGATTGATTGATTGATTGATCTGGTACCTGGCTAAGACTTCGACAACCGTGATCGTGTAAGGCTGGTTTTCCCGAAGTGGAGACAGCCACCAATCTCCCCACAACAAGACATTTAACCATCACAATGACTCTAAAGCTGTTAAAGTTTGGGGCTTTTGTTAAGTGGCTAACATTTGTTTCCTGTTGTCCCCGCATATACGATCATGTTTTTACTGAGCTTGCAGCTGACCCTTCCAGGAGGGAGTAGTGTGCGGTCTGTAACAAGCTGACTATTTTTTAAGTAACCCCTTAACCCCCCCAAAAAGTAAAGTAAAGTAGTCCAACAGCAGTTAGCATTTAGAAAAGCCATAATTTTCCGACTCTAGCCGGCACATTGCCGTCATATATAAAATTAATCCACAGGACACGTAAATCCTCTGAGGCTGGAAGTTTGTGTAGAACTCTGTGCTGCACTGTGCTGCCAAGAATAGAACACTTCACGGACTTCCGCTCTTCAGGATACTATTGCCCTCGCCTGCACTCTTGCGTTTTTTAGGGACAAAATGGAGCTCCGTGAGACAACAATTCCAGGAATGTCTCATTGTGACGTAGCAATGAGCATACAAATCACCATTGCGTGTTTTAGGGCCTCCAGAGTCCCAAATATTTATTAAGTATTATAATGATTAAAAAGTTGATTTTTCATAATATGTCCCATTTAAATATTAACTTGTTAAATTAACGAGATTTACTTTTGCCAATTTTTAAATGTCCTCAGTGCTTGTATTAAATGTACATATGGCTGCAGTATTTTATTAATGCTGAGCTACTACTGCTGGTGTGGAACAAGACAATTGCCACATTTTATCTATCACTGTCCCTATTGTCACTGTGATTAAGTGAACAATGGGGTAATAAAGTGAGAAGTGAGAAATTGCATGAACTGTTTTTTTTGCTCAGATATTTACCAGGACATGTGCTCCAGGAGATAAGACATAATTTTCTTTCAGGGTTAAAGAACAAACTGAGACATAGATGACAACTCATTTTTTTTCCCCTTCACCACTGGGAGGAAAACAAATAACGTCCACATTTCCGGGAGAAAAAGGCTATGATATCATTGAGTTATATATTTTTTTATGGGTCGTGACCAAGAGAGATATGTAGGAGATCACCATAGACGTTGGAGAGTGTGGTCTACAGAGCCAGGTCACCACACAACAATTGTTCCAAACCTTGTTAGTCTTGAGTTGGACTACTTTAATTGTTAGTTTAATGAAAAAACAATTCCCAGTCTTAAAATTCTACTTTACGCAACTATCTATAGACCGCCAGATATTTCTGGTCTTGACCCTGGAGGTTAAACCAAATGAATTCAGTTAACAGTCACAATTACTTTGAATTATCTCTGTTGTGGGACCATGCATTCATTCACTCATTCATCCAGGAATGCTGTGTTCTCAGTCTGTTTCCTGAAAAACCAAAGAACAACTTGTTGCAACGCGGCGTTGAAATCTCATACAACTGCAGTATCGTTTCTCTTCACCCGCTGAGAAACCTGGACCCTCCGGCGATCCTGCAGGCTATTGAGCTATTGACTACAAGGGTCATGACCCAGACTTCACGACCAAGGCTCACTCTATCACACTCTCTCTGAATGTGTGTATACACAAATGTAAGAGAGTCAAAATGGGTCTTGACCTCGCTTGACCCCCATTACATTCAACACTCGTTGCTGACCACAGTCCTGGACAGAGAAGGATTTCGATTGACAAAGGGGGGGGTAAAAGTCTGTGTGATGTAGAAGTCAATAATGTGAGCTTGTGCACAGACGTCATCCTCACTGCATTTAAATTTAAAGGTGTACTCAGAGAATCAGTTCGAAGTATACATTTTACAGCATTCATTTGTGGTAATTCAGCTGGACTTCAAACACTCTTTCTCAAAGGTTTCATTTGTGTCTGTGTAACGCCTAAATATTTCAATACGTGTACATTATGTAAGAAATAAACAGCAATAAGTCAGAAATTGACATTAAAATATCACCAGAGACTAAGGAAATGTGTTAAATTGAAATACTGACTATACTGCCAACTGGAACAGCCACTTAATTTACAATTTAAAATTTCAAGTGCAGCCTGCAGACTTCACGTACGAGTTTGTGCCTTGACCTGTTGTGCCACCCCAGCAACCCACATCGTGCACTTTGACTCCATGAGTTAGTCAGACACAGCGAGCTGTAGATATGGGTCTGAAATCCAGAATGTTACCAAATATTAAAAAGGACTTAAGCTGCTCTTAAAAACATCTTTTTAACAGGAGAAAAAAAGCAAGGGTCTGCAAATGGCTGAAAGTGGAGTGTAGACCTGGATATACAGTAAGTGTGATTCCATCTCTCTGTCTTACAGAAACAGCCTTGAGTCTGAAGACGAGGGATCGACATTCATTCATTTCCTACTGCTTTTTCCTCCACATGAGGGTCATGGGGGCAGCTGGAGCGAATCCCAGCTGACGTAGGGCGAAAGGCAGGGTCACACCCTGGACAGATCGCCAGTCCATCACAGGGTCAACATACATAGACAAGCATTCACACACAACTACAGTCAATGATGTGACATGACGTCAGGTTTACGCGCAGTGACACAGGAGTCCAGGCTCCGTTTACTAGTTAGCTCTGTTAGCTGCATCAGCTCCTTTTAGCGCCGGTTAGCGCAGCTACTGTCGAACTGGAGCGGTCTGTTTATTAAACGAAAAGAGCAGCGCTACAAATAACCAGTGTACCTGTGTACTGCGTATGTGTGCCTCTGTTTTTAAAGTGTAGCGTTACTTTAGAGACCCATTTTAGCAATCCGGAGTCACGTAAACATGACGTCACGCATGTCTTTTTCCGGTCAGTCGTCATGGAAACGCGTTGTGTGTTAACGTTGACACCAGCACTAATTTAAAATGTCCAATTAGCATAATCTGTAAATTTAAGAGGTAGTCATCTGTACTATAGTTTTCTACAATGCAACGACAACTATTCTATATTAATGTGTTTCCCTCTAAGACAGAATGTAGCATAACAAACTGACATGAATGAAATGACGGCCATTAAATAATGCAGGGACATTTCACAAAGGGTTAAAAAATAGGTCATTAACATCAGAAAAGTACCTCGCTCTGTATTTTGAAGGCATAAATAAGGCATAAACAAATGAGACGGGCTGATGTTTAATGTCGCTACACTGGGACTTTTTCCTGTGATAAATGGGGTCTGAATAATGCATGCAGGTACAACGGAAGGGCTACAACCTTCAGGTTTACCATCTGCTGTCCTGATACTGAGTGAGGAAACACGAGAGAAGAAATCACTGCCGAATATGTCAGATAGTAAAAGTATGAGAATGAACTATGTGCAATGCAGGATGAATGAAAGAGCCAAGGGAAGCAGGCGCGGGGAGTTGACTTTTTTAGTCCGACTCTGAAGGAGTGCAAAAAAGAAACTCAAAAGGAAGATCCTGTTCCAAACTGATATTAATGAATAATATACCCTGAATATCAATCATAAGTGGACAGCTCTGTGTTTAGGTGTGAATTAGATACAATCACTACAAACTCTTTTGGAGATTCTCTTGACGTCTTCTGACTTGTGCTTGTTTCAAATGAAATCGAAAAGTACTTTCCAGCTCCTTACCTTCTGGTTAGTTGTCGCTCGGTGGAAATTTGGACTTTGTAAGGTAAGGTTAGTGATTAAAACCTAATATCAATCGAAAAAATTATATTGTCTTTTAGCAGTTAGCCCATAGCAAGAATTCAACATTACAATGAAAAAAGGTTTTCACATTGCATTGTTCTATCCCTCTGTGTACAGCTTCTGCTAAATTCTATAATTCGACAATAAGATTTGACACACTTCATATCAGAAGACGTCATTAAGACAGTGGAGACTGACTGGCTTATATTATTTTAACTGGAGTTATAAGTGACGCTCTGTGACTACAGTAAATTGTCAGTGTTTGATTATTCACACACTAGGAACTGATTGAACAAGTAGTATCAAGCTGTTGACATAATTTTGCATGCTGGTATGATTACCCCTGACATAATTTAATGCTTAAAAAAATTACATTATCTGAGAGATATGTCAAGCACTGTTGAGGACCTGAGTCGCCTCTTATAGTTCACAAATGTGATGGACAAAAATGCGCTCGATTCTTGAAATGATTCAAATATGATTGGATCACTCTGAGTTTTGAGGTCGAGTTATCAACCTGCTTGTGATTTAAGTTAATTAGCAGTCTGACCCTCATAATGGCAATTTGGACATGAATGAGGGTAATATGGAAATAGCCAAAGAATAATTCTGGTGGATAATGGTGGTCTGTAGTGTAAAAAGGAAAAAAATCCATAAACAAAATCCCGCATTTTAGGTTTTTATGAGTATTCTGTCAGATACCTTGAGGGATCATTGTATGATTGTCTTGCAATACACCCCTACTAATCCATGTTGTCATATAATATGAGCCAATAACATGGGATCTACTCTAAACCAACAGCTGTAGAAAAAAAAGGAAAGACAACTTACAGATGATTGTCATCTTGTCCATCACCACATCAGTGACCCTTCAACCTCCCTCCTCAGCTATAGAAAATGGACAGGATGTATCCAATAAAAATCCAGGTATGAGCTCTCTATCTTACACCATAGACAGGGAACCATCTACTCCAACAACACCCCCAACCTGACATTTCTAATCTCTGAGGTTGCACTAGGACAATGAAAGACCCATTTTGGATGTGCACATGTTCAGTAAAGATCATTGAGTGCCTGCTTTTCCTTTTCGCACAAAGCCCAAAACATGTTTCTGTGTGTGCATGAAAAAACCTGCACAGGTTCTCAACCCATCAGCTCCACGTGGCACTGATGGTGAGGTAATGGCAGGACCTCTTTTTTTTGCTCTCAAAATACAGAGGAAAATGGCTTTGCACAAAAAGGGGTCAAGCCTCCGCCGACAGATATATAAATGCTTTATGGTGGCTCAACAGTGTTGTCTGCCTTGTTCTAAACAAGGTTGTATAAAGCACTTTCCATACCTCGATACATGCATGGATCGCATTGCACAACATGCTATTGAAAGCAGAGTAGGGGAAAATAATGGGACAGGAAACCAGAGGAGAGGAAAAAAAGGTGAGATGTGAGCCTATAATCAAAGAAGGAAAGGTGAGGATAAAAGCGGGGGATGATTAAAGGGAAAGGAAAAAAAAGAAGAGATCTGAGTACAGGACAGGAAGGATAAAGGCTATAATAGGACCATAAAAAGCCAGAAAAATTGTGTTGTGCGCAGATTCTGATCAGAGGATAGCAGAGAGGAACAGAAGAGTATGATAAGGAGAGCTTGTGAGTGGAGTTTCCATGTTGCTAAGAAAAGGTTCTCTCTTAAAAAAAAGCACTGTTACATACCTTGTTCTCACTTTTACAGACATGTTGTTGCCATCCATTCTCTAAATTGCACCAAGCACATCTGATTAACTAGCTTTATTTTATTTTATTTTTTGAAATGTCATTAATGCATGACCCATTTCTAATGGAATCATGGTGAATAGAGGTATGGTTAGAGGCTGCAGATGATTCCATCTTACTGAGTGAACGAGGATTAGGGCGAGAAACGATGGGATTTTCAATGTCGAAAAAAACCACAACTGAGAAGCGACGCAGCATGAGACCATGAAGCATGGCGGGGGAGAGGAGGCGCGGGCTGGGTTTCAACGTCTCAAACAGACAATGTGATGTCTCCTACGCCAAAGAGCAGTATTGATTGGTGGAGATTATGGACCTCAGAACATTGTTTGGATCTCCCTCGCCAAATAATACACCTGGTTAATCAACAGTTTTATGTCCACATTTTCTTTGAGATGCCATCATTTGCAGAGGTTGTTTTACTTCCTCTGCTGTCATTCCTTAACAAATACAAAGACTGTCAGGTCATCCTTGCGTCCATAGAATGTTTGTGTCAGATGTGATCACATTTTGTCCTTGACCTATATGTTTGAGAGCAGGTGAATGAGCTTGCAACATTTTAGCACATATCCTCAGAATGTTCCTAAAACACTAGATTCATACAGATAATTTACATCTTCATAAGACAACAATGACCTTGGCTTTAAACATCCAACCACCAACATGAATTCAGTTCATACACTCTTAGAAATAAAAGTGCCAAGTAGAACCATATAAGGTTCTTAGGCTTGTCCTCATCGGAGAACCCTTTTTGGCTCCAGGTAGAACCTTTTTACAAAGCTTCCACCAAGAACCCTTTTAAAACCCTTTATTCAGGAAAGGAATTTTAAAGGGTTCTCAGGATCAAAATGGTTCTTACTGGAACCATTAGTGTTACAGAGAACCCCTCAGAAGCAGATCGTTCCAGGTATAACCTCAGCCCTTGTAGAAGGACCCTTTTGCAGTGTATTTGAGTCCACGTGCATCTTAACTCATTACCAAAACAAACTAACCAAGTGTTCTTGAGATATTTAGTTCACAAAAACGGGAGGTAAATCCCATAAAATTTGCATTTGAACACGGTGAATACAGAAAGAATCAATGTCCAGCAATAATTATGAAATACAAGTACGGCAAAAACGTTTCCATCGTCATGATTGATTGTCCCCTCAGACATATGACGTGCACAGAAACCTACGCACAAACTCACAACCTGCTGTGTTCACACACAAGGTGAGGTGTTGATGCTGGGGTTGAGTGGTTTACATAATATAACTGTGGTTAGTTCTGCTTCACTCCGTGCGCTTCCTGCCATTAATGTAATGTAATGAGAGGCTGCTGCAGATGGTGGAGCTGTGTGCTATTATAAGTCACTCAGCTGATAAGGCCGCACACCATCACCATCGTTGCCTAACCGTTCCCTTTTGTGGCTGCTGTTGTCACTGCAAAGAAAAGCTTAAATAATACAGTTGCTAAAAATAACAAATCCCTACGATTGATGATTTTCAACTTTTATCCTTATTGTTAGTTCTCTTTGCCAATGTTCACCAACAAAACAGGGCCCCACACAATAAGAGCATAAATAATCTACTGTAACTTCAAACCCCAATGGCGTGCTATAAAGACTCTGATGTGTCTTAATATGATTGAATTATTCTTCAAGACTGTGTTGATGGGGAACGGCAGGGGAACCCGCTATCACAAAGCCATGCATGAAATCTACAAGGAATGGAAAGCCTGTTTTTGGCCTTATTACAAGCAACAGCATGGTTATTGATTTACTTTGAATTGGTTTCAGTGGCGATATGCGTGTTTTATCCAAGTAATGCACTGCTTAAATCATCTACTGTAAATGAAAACATGGATGATGGATGAATGAATTGGTGAATAAGGGAATTTGTGTCATAAAATAAAAGACATTTATGGAGAATGGGGTTTTTTAAAAGTTTGAATAATTGACGTAATCTGCACAAGCCCCTGGGTCTTTGTTTGCTTTTATGTTTATGTGTCAGATCTGCTCTGCAAGCATATGGTGCTCGCCTGGCTTGCCCATTAGCAACTCATGCATTAGTTTTAGAAGATGCACATGTGTTTACATATGGAACAAATGCAATTATGTCTTTTTTTTTTCCTTCACGTGTACCTTATCAGTTTAAGATGGATAATGTGCAGGACATGTACTGAAATGCTATAATAGTGTTTTTATTTACATTGCATATGTACAGACCAGGCAAATAACACACACCACCCAGCTAGTCTCAAGACTTCCCTCACAAAATCCTTTCAGACAGTTCCTCCAATCATCATGTCTGAAGCCCAACGTCCAGTTCCATACACTACTCCATTGACGCCAGAGAAGCTGAGCTTCCATGGAAGTCACGTTTTTGTCGCATGTGTGCAGTCACTGTCGAGCTGACGGCAGCGGAAAAAAACCTTTGAGTTGTTGCCATGTGTTTGGCTGATTAGTTATTTGCACATAGAAGCAGCTGAACAGGTGGTGTACCTAATAAAGTGGGCGGTGAATCTTAAACATACCTGTACAGTTGAAGAAAGTTTCATTATCTGTTATCATCTGTAAATGTCATGTAAATGTTTCAGTCTGGGAATTTGTAATAGGTAAATATCCAACAGAAAATGCTGTAGTTCCTTGTGAAAAAAGAAATCTACAACTTACTGAGCTGCCTGGTGGTGTTCCTCAGCTAATAATGTGAGTATTAGACACTGAGCCTGGCGGCCTCAAGTGTATGATGAGTAAAGAGTGGTCCAGAGGAGCCAAAACCTGCAGCAAATCCTCTGTCTAATTCACTGCCCAGCATAAATCCTATTCCCTCCAGCTTTCCTCTGGCCCTCTGGGAGGATCTGGATCAGCATCTAATGAACCGCCTTCAATTAGCCCTTCCTCCACTATTTGCCCTCTATAGCTAACTGGAGCACACCATCAAGTGCCTCTGCCTTTCGATTTTTCTGCAGACCCATTGGACGATTTCACTGAGGTAACCGTGAGCACGCAAAGCCCAGCAACAATTCTCCAAATAAAGACTAGATTATGAATCCCCTTCTCTCCTCAGACTTTACGCTTAGAAATAATGTCTAGTGTGAAAAAACTCTGACAAGAGCATGACTTCTAAAAATGTTAATCATAATACTTAAAGCACAAAGAGTAAGAAATTGCAATTTTTCTCCCATGGAAGGATTAGGTCAAGGAGACGTGAGCAGCAACAAGCGTCAGTTTGACATTGAAAAAGCTCCAGTCATCAGTTTACTATTAATGTCATAAAGTTTGGTTTGTGGATTTAGCTTTAGATTTACTTTAATTCCAGACCTCTGTAACCATAAGGATTAAGAATTTTGTGGGGGGAAATTAAAAGATTATGAGGTTGATGAAAATATATATACCGTATGTATTATTAATGATTTTATAAAGACTAATACAACACCATGAAACATTCTCAATTGCATTTCTGAAACAAACCTGGGTTACAGTTATAGGCATGGATATTATCAACAGGAGAGCTTGTATCCAGGTTATCTGGTTAGATTTAGAAACAATAGGCAACTGTTTATGACTCAGGAACAGATCATGGATTTTCATCAGCCTCCAATATCCAGACAGTGGCTTTTCTTTTTTTTTTTTTCTTTTTTTTTTAAACATCCACAACGAGGACAATGTTTGGTATCAACTGGGTCTTGAACTGTAAGTCTGTTGCTTTGCCGGAAATCTTGCCGTGACTCATATGTCACCACTGCCTCTTCCGCCTCCAGAGTAAGAATTATAGCAGTCTGCTATGTAGCAGTGTGCTGTGTGGGAACACACTTTTTGTCAGACAAGGTTTGTTAAATACAGGAATCGTAGCCCTTTTGTGCTGCTTTTATATATTTATATATACATATATATATGGTCTATTCCTTTTCCCAAGTGTGTCAGGGAACTACGGTGGCCTCCACTTATCAAAAAGAGCTGCCAGTCTAATTTGTAAGTGCAAGCTTCTGCTTCAAGACACACTGAACCTTCAAGGTATTTCCATTTGTCAATTAATGAATGAACTTATTTATTGTTTGTTTAGTATTGCTGACAATTATTGCTGACTTTTTTCTCCTTCACATGCTGACAGACTCTGAGTCTCGTCCTTCCTCAGATCCATTTTGTTCTCATGGAATGAAATTATGGCTGCAGCTCCCAAATCAATTCTCCTTACCTTAGAGTTAGATATGTCACACTCTGACTACAATTACATGCCACCACAAAAATGCTTGCTAATTTTAGTGTAGCTGCTAACTTAATAACTTGTTATTAAATAAATTCAAATTGCAGATGTTTTGGTTTTTTTGAAGACAAACACATATTTTTATGGTAGCTTAATCATATTTTGAATGTTTTTTTTTTTTTAACAAATTGGATCTATTTTGCTCTTTTTGAAATGTTTTATTTAACACCTCTTTCAGAGAGTACACCACTGTCACAATGTCAGATTTACACTTTGCAACTAAACCCAGAAATTGAATTCCCAGACAAATCATGTCTATGAATATTTGACTATTAATACACATATTTAGCTTTGCTCTACGACTGCAGTTCATCTCTCCAGCCTCCAACCAATATAAGTTTTAATTATTTTTTTTCAATTGTCAGAGCCAGGGGAAATTAAACATCTCATTTTTGTTGGAGGGTTAATTAATGGAATTAATGTTTGAGGAATATCTGGTTATTAAAGTGCTAATTTAATCCCGTTAGTTATGTGGGCTTTTTCTGTGAGTGACTGTACTCTCAGGGAGAGACAGAGAGAGGGGTATCAGAGTGGTAAATGCAGTGTCAGCCTTGCGTTCGTCGTTCAGTCAGTGGATCTGAGCTCCTGCATGCCGAACAGATAGCCTGACAATAAACTAATTATGATACAGTCAGATGTGTCAACAGCTGCGCGCTTCACACCTGTGTGCTTGACATTCCATGATGTCATCTTTCACAAGACAGATCCAAGGAGGCAGACGGCTCTGATAGGGCTTTGATTCATGGTAACGCATTCTTTCATTCCAGTCTATAATGCATTATGACACATCTAGGGTGCTGTGCAATCAACCTTAAAAGCATTCATAGCCATTTGTACTGCTTTATGTAAAAATCAAGTCATTATGATGATGATTTGTATTAACCCCACCTATGGTTTGGAATGGTAAACCCTGATTTGTTGCACTTTAATCTCGGGGTGCCTCAATGGGATGGGGATAGCTGCATCAGCCTGCCAATAAATTGAATAAATTAGATGAAGACAGTAAAAAAAGGGGGGCAACAATGCAGGACATAGAGCTACACTAAGGCCTGGACCATACTTTCAGCAGTGTGTGGGGACTTTTTTTTTTACAGACAAACACGAGGACCTTCACATTTTTCAGGAGATGGTTTGGCTTAGGAAGGGACAACAAAGAAAATGCATGGTACCCAGGGATGCTTGCTTGAAATGATTAAAGTGCAGAAACATCTGCAACTCAGTGGTCAAATAGTACAAGGACATACATATTGAGGTGAAGATTTGCCGTTATTGGTATGGAATGGGAAGCATGCTTCACTGACTATGACATGTCTCTTATGGCCCATGACACGTAAAAGTATGACCTGGCCCTGATGGCTTTGAATCCTCTCTGTGTTGTAACGTGTGATTCATTAAAAAATTTCCTCCTGTCACATGATGACGACAATTCCCTGTTGACCAAAAAAACAAACTGCAGATTGTGTACCGCTCAACCGCTGTGTGAGGTACCTCAACAGAGGGGTAGCCCTAAAAGTGGTACAATTGGCTATTGTGGTACCACTAACAACTTCTGAAACACAACCAATTGTGTGACATGGAACCAAACTCTATCAGTTGGTGAAAACTGTTGTTTTTTATGTGTGTTGTGTATGAAGAACACGTTTGCCTGTGCTCATCAGGAAGGAAGCGACTCGCGATAAAGAGTCGCCTAGAGCTTTAACGCCATGCAGCACTCCACTGATAAACAGCTTAACACTCTTTTTATTGATCATAATCTAACCACATATTGACAGCAAGCAGTTTTGATCATGTGGACTGAAGAGCTGTTGCGGTGATATACAGCATGAAAATCAGCAGGTCAATAGATTAGTGGGTTTTGGTTGATGTCCTTCTACGGTACGGTCGGTGTGATTAGTGGTTAAGGCTCAGATCTCTCCAAGCAAATTCACTGTAATTAGAGAAGGTTGTAGAGAGCGTAGACAAGATTAATGGAACCTCTGCCACAGCAATATGTGCATGCCTCTCCCTCTTTTATTATCCCACCATGCTGTATCCATCTTTCACCGCTGCATTCATAGACGCTGTCTTTAAGTAACCTTCGTTTTAACCTTTGCAAAAACGTGAACCCCTTTTACACAGAGGAGCATTGAGATGACCCTGTGTTATACTATACTCAACATAAAAGCAGGAGAGGCTTTCTGAAACTGGGGCATATTCTGGTAACATCTACGCGTCTCATCATTCAGGCTCATCCCTTTATTACAGACCTCAGTAAGCTTTACAGACGACGTCTGCTTTCAACATGGAGGTGGGACAACAAGGATGAATAAAGTTGAATAAAGTCTAAAGACTGTCACCTTGAAAAGGCTGTTTAAAGGAAAAGGTATTGCTTTGACTCATTAAAGTTACAGTTGTTGAGATGTTTTGGAGTGGGGTTGTATGAGATATTGGCAGTATTAAAAACACTGTACCCCTCTGAGAGCGGGAAAATCTCTCTTACACAAAACAGTCCGATTGTCTAATTTGCGTGAAGTTTAACCTACAGTTAAACCCTGAGCAGAGCAATACAAACATCAACAATGTTAGCAAACAAACGTAGCTTCAAATGACTGCTGTCCGCTGCTACGAGTCATAAACAGCTAACACGTATGAAATCGTGAACTCAGTGGCACTGGTCAAACTACGTGTACTTATCCGTTCAGGCTGGGACCGATTAAACGAGCCTATCCTCCGTGTATTTTTTTAAAACGGTGAGCTTCGCTTCGCTGAGAACGCCGCAAGCAGAGACGAACAACTTATCGAGAGACGTGAAGTGAAGTGAAGAGAAGTTATCCCCTCCTCTCTTTGCTCAATTTACATATGACGTAAGCACGTTAGTGCATGCACATAAATCCTCATTAAAAATGCATTGGAGGGTATGTTTTTCGAAAAAAAAGTTTTTAACATGAGAGTCAATCGGAGAATTTTTGGGCGATTCTTCACGTCAGTCAAATCACCCCAGAAGAGGCGGAACCATAAAACGTGACTTGAATCTGACGATTCTGATTGGACAATGACAGACAATATGTCTGGAACACTGATAATAACTACATTTGCTGGCAGAGACGGCTGAAAGGAATATTAGTACTAAAGATCTTTGGAATTGCTGAGGAAAAAAAATTATCTTTCTCCTCCTAGTTGGGAGGGCGTCGCCCAAATCGTCCCTATACACCGGCCGCCCCTGCATAAAATGCTGATTTTCTTTGGTGTGAGTGAGTGAGCAGTTTCCAACCAAAAAGAGCAGTCAAATCGCAGGAAAAAAATGTTTTTTTAGGTGGAGAAACTTGTTGCTGCAGCTGGAATCTCACTATGCCTGGAAGACTTCTCGTCACCACTGAGCTTGTCTGAATCCTGTGGATCCCTATATAACAGCAATAAGGCACCTCTCTGCAGTGGCCGGGATCCTATGTAAGCTGAACTGTTTTCCCCACAGGGCCGCTCAGCAGAGCTCATTTAGCAGCTTGATGTTTTGTAATTAAGAATAGAGCTGTATAGTATCACCGGTGCCCGGTTTAGTTTCTTCATTCCCCTTTTTTCGACTGGAGAATGAGCTAATGAGTCTATTAGTCTCCTGTGAGGGATGGGGGGTGCATTGGGGGTGCATTGGGGATGGGGAGTAAAGACTTAGCAGATGTTTGTTGAGCTGCAGTGAAGAGGGTGTTAACATGCATGTGTGTCACAGGATACAGTTTTGAGCGTCTTATGATGCTTTGAATCAGAAAATGAACTCTGGTAGCGTCTAAAGAGGACCTGACATTATTTTTCATTTTTTTAGCATTTTGTGAAAAATGTAAAGCTTTTTTTTTTTATATCTGACATGATGAATATCAAAGCTGGGTTAAGCACCATACAGTATATAATACTAATCATATAAGCATAATCTAAATCAGGTGATCTAGGAGAGGCTTTGACAAATCCTGGTGCAGTTTAGAGAGTCTCCTATACTGGCAGGAAAAGGTCACTATTTCAGTCTTGGTAACTACTGCCTGTGCTGCAGAGCAACCTAAAAAAGAAAATACAACTATGCATCAGTCTGGATGGAGAATGATTTTTACTGTAAAGACAACATTTTTGAGCAACTCACTCTCCTGCTCCATAGAGCATATGGAGAATCACTGATTTGTAGCTTGCAGGAAGACAAGAGCCAGTCTCTCTACTGCTGCCTGATTTGGTATGATAGTGTCACTGCAGACAATTAGACTGAAGGGTTTCAAACATTGAGTAGCATTACTGCCTCACGGTAAGAAGGTCATCAGTTCGGATCCCAGTTGGACAAACAGCCCAATTGCACCACTTGCAAAAGTGAAACACACTTTAGCAAACCTGAACTGAATAATTTTAAAGAGGCTAAATCTCTCAGACTGAAGAGAACTTTAGAGCTGGATGATGGTTAT
The DNA here is from genome assembly GCF_963457635.1 of Microchirus variegatus. NCBI lineage: Eukaryota > Metazoa > Chordata > Actinopteri > Pleuronectiformes > Soleidae > Microchirus > Microchirus variegatus. The sequence goes on along the minus strand of NC_139805.1, from coordinate 25,029,487 downwards.
AGACACCTTGGTTCCTCAGTATGAGTGACACCTACACACCACAATTAAATAAGTGATTTGTTTTGTTTAGTGATGACCAGAAAACCTGAATCCAGATAACAACCAGCGTTTTTCTCAGTCACCAAACTTGAGGCGGCTCATTCCTCCGTTATTTAGCCTCGAGCTGAACGAACACAATATCATTCCATTCCACGTGACTGCATTCATCTCCCAATCTCATTTCACACTTGCATATCAACGCAGATGCGGAGAATAATCCTAAAATCTATTCACCCTGTGATTTTTCCCAATTAATGTCTACGTTCATAACATCCAGGCATAAACCGGCAAACCTCCAGCTGCTATTGTGAAACAAAGCACTGGAAAAGGCATTTATAGCATTATGGGATGTATCCTGCATTGTGAAAGCACGCTGTCAGCCCATTGTTGGGATGTGCATTGATTGAAGTGAAAAGCCAGAGCCATTATTCAAAGCCATCCAGCACTCAATTAACACTCCATTTGCATTATGGCAGAGCTGCGCGGCCGCCGCTTGATTAATATGTCTCCTTCTCCCTTGCCAGTCAATCATGAATCATCCTTTCTGCCACAGTGCAACGCTACACTTCCCTGCCCACGAGAGAGGGGGGGACAGGAGGAAGGAAAGGATAAGGGAATAGAAAGCAAAGGTGTAGGGAGGATGGTAGGAAGACTGTGAAGAGAAGAGAATGGACAAAAAGGAGGAAGAAAAGGTGACAAGGATGACAGGAAAAAGAGGAAATGATGGAAAAAAAGACAGGATATGGAGGCTGAGGGAGTCTTATATGAGTGTGAGGTGGGGAAGGGAAAATGAATGGAGTCCATGAAGGATGGACGCCAGAGAATTGAAGAGAACAGGCTAAAGGGAGATGGATGGGGAGGACGGCTGATGCGAAGATGTGGTTATAGATTGGGTTAACGGATAATAATAAAACAAAGGAACAACACAGTGAGGAAAGGAGAGCGAAGAGAAGGAGGTGGGGTCATATACACACTGATCAAACACTGATAAATACTGATCTTTGCAAGAACAATTAAAGAAAACATCAGGTAAAATCGGGGCTGGGTGCATTTGTGTCGAAGAAAGATTGAGGATCTAATGCATGGATGAGGATGGGAGTGAGCAGCAGAGGCTGAGGATGTGTGCATTTTCTGCAGTGTCAGCAGTAAAGCAGGGGTGTAACGAGACTGGTGAGGGAGCTGAGTCTGAATGGAAAGTTCTTGAATCGTTAGTCAATCTATATCACAGGCCTCCTGTTTTAGAGGGAAGTAGTGAAGTAGACTTTTGCATACTTTGCAACTGTAGATTATTCAGGTATGATATTTATTTCACTGTTGAAATTTTAGTTTTATTGCCTAAATATCTGTACTATCTGCCCCTTACATTCTCAAAACTAGTTTCTTTAATATTGAGTAGAGATTTTGACCAATCACAGGGAGAGTTCAAAGATAAATCAGTTATATAAACACGTCCCAAATGCCTATGCTGCAAAGCAACCTAAAAAAAGTATTTCTAATAAATGCAAATTTTAAGAGGTGATTGGTTGGTTTACACTGAACCATATGTTTTCTGAGGTTGTTTTTCTTCATTTCCCAGTTGCACTGGCACATTCGTGTGTGTTTCACTCTCATGGTCTTAGAGCTGCAAGCAACTAACACTTGAGATACACAAAAACGCTTGATATTTTTAGAAGGCGCCATTTGTTGGATACTGAGGGATAATAACTAGCACTTGAACATCATAAGCACGAGACACAAGCTCAGACACTCAAGCCTCTTCATTTTTGAAAAAGGAGCCAGTTGGATTGATTCAGTCTATTATGGCGCCATGTGTCTTCTGTGGTGTGTTCTTCAGAAGGGACCAGAACATGCTGTAAGGATTAAACAGCCAGTCTGGCCTAGAAATGAGGCCGACAAGGCTGAAGAAAATGATATCTGCGAGAGTGCCACCACTGTGAGCCAGATGAGATGAGCGGCAAGAAATGGAGAGATGGATGGTGTAATGACCAGGTCATTAGAACCTGACATGAGCTTATGCTTTTTTCTTTATATATATAGTGTTATGTATAGTGTTAACCTAGTGGGGACTCAAACCAGCAACCCTGGTGCTCCAGTGTCTGTGAACACTCAACCATGTGAATATTGACCTGTGTTCATCTGCAGGAGTGTGGGGGGTGTTGGAAAAAGAAGACAGGGAAGATGCTGATGTCATCTGGCTGAGATAAAAGACAGAAGAGTGAACGATGACGGACAAAGATGAATGGTTTTGGAGGAGGAGTAAATCAGGTGTAGCGCAGGAGGTACATCTCTAATACAACAGATGAGTGACAAGCGAGGAAGAAGAATCAAGAAATGTTGCCTTTTATCACCAATTTATTACTACTATTATTATTATTATCATTCAAAGGAATAAATCCAACCAGAACATGCTGGTGATGAGCAGTTTATATCAGCAACCTTGCCCGATTTGCTAGTTCAAAACCATTTTAAAACTCCTGTGAAGTACACATTCAGAAAAAAAAAAAAAAAAAAATCATTCTGGTGCTTCAATTATGCTGCGCAGAGGTGTACAAGCATACAAATGAGCGGAGGTGAATCTTGCCCATTAATGAGCACAGAGACAGACATAGGAAAAGCACTCAAAATCCCTGAAACCAAATTATGTTTGCAATTAAAGTCAGTGATCTAGCTTTTACTTTTTCCCCAGTGTTGGGTTGCTGGGGTAACCGTGTTCCTTATCGGTTATTTTCCACTGAATTAGGCTGGTATTTATATACATTAACATGGATCTGGAGGACTCACAATATAGCAAAAGAGGGGTCAACTACATTACCTTCAAATTACCAATAGAATAGCCACATATTCTGATGAGGTTATAAGAAAATATAATTCAGACAGTCATTCTTGTCTGGGTTAGAAAAGGAGATTTTCAGTCCAAGTGAAAGGTCATCGAGTAGATTTAGATCAGTCTTCCCATTACTTACTTTTTGTTTATTCCCTCATGATAATGATGATTTGAGTCTTACATTTTGCACAGCCAGGTAGATGGATTTATAATATTATTTGCTTTTCTTCATGCAAAAATTCAGAGCCATTCTGAAAAACGATAAATTGAGACAAAGCGCAGTTTAAAGACACTAGTAAAAAAGTAAAAAAGCTTTTTCCCCCATCTTGCTTTACATAAAACAGCTTCAAATGCAGTCGTAGAAACATCCGAACCACACTATAAAAAAACTGTATAATAAAACGTGAGCAGTCATCTGGCTGCTCCTGTTCATATTTTTGTAAGCTGATTGGTTCGTTTCTTCTCTGTTTTAGTGGTAAATGGACTGATATAAATGTGTTATTATTGGTTTATTTGTTTAAAAGGCTGAAAGACTGATGGAAGTGGTATGAGTGGCACATGGAGCCATTTCTGTACACAGTGAAGAGTGCTTCAAACAGCATGGAAGAATATTCCATTTTATAGATCAACAAAATACAAGCCCTGTGTTGTTTATAAGTGACAAAACAATCAAACCCTTTGTTCAGACGCATATCTCGCTCGATTAAACTTGCAGTTGATACAGTGTGATAGAAACAGGGGAAATTACTTCATGTTTAAATGAAATATGCAAGCGCATTTTTTGTTGTTGTTGTGCTTGCCAGATTATTTCCAGCATACATAAAAAGAATCACACACTAAGTGAGCTGCCATTTCAGCTCCACGACAATAATAAGATTACATGCTAATGTAAGGTTTTAGCAAGTGTTAGACTAATCCACATCACATTTCATATTTTCACGCCGGTTCGGTGCCCACATCGAGTCTATTTCTTCATCTTGTCAAGCCTCGCTGTTCTGAGCTGAGTAATTCATGTGAAATGTCAGAAGAAAAAAGAAAACAACCCTACACATCAAGGTCGGCAGTCGGGAAGAGGATCTACCTGACAACAAATTAATGAAGATTCCAGTGACTCACACCTGATTTGCTGAGCACATTAACACAGCAGCTACGATGCTTTTATTCTTCTGCTTAAGCGTCCTTCAGTCATGACGTCTATAGTAACCTCTCCTCATCTTTATGGTCTCCTTCCTCTAATCTCCTGCATACATGTTTGAGTTCCCGGTTTGAACCTCAGGAGCTTGTTTGATTAGAGAGAAGCACGGGGGCCTGTGTGAGGCCTTGAATGATCTTTTACTTTATCTTGACATAACAGAGCCATGGCCCTGTGAAAACAGGAACGGCAGGTTAATAGGAGCCGTGACAGCCAAAGCCATTCTATCAGCGGTGGTGGTCCAATGGAAAAGGTCAAACTCCAAGTCCAAGCTGGCAACTCAACAGAAAAAGCAAGGTTGGAGAGTTGGGAAAGTAATGAAAGGAAAGTATATATATATATATATACACATACACATATATATACACATACACATATATATACACACACATATATATATATATATATATATGAAAAATAACAATAAAATAAACGGATAGCTCTGTATGCAAACAACGTCCTCAAACCTTCTATTTAGAGTGAAAATGTCACTCAAATTGCTGTGGATTCATGCTCGAGGCAACACAAGCAACAGAAACTTGGACATACATTAAGTTCTGCTGTATGTCCAATCAAAGTTGCACAAATGACCTAAACAACACATTCCCAGTGGGACCTTTCCATCCAGATAGTACCTGACAGGAGCTGACAGTATCCCAAAGGTTGGACCTGCCTTGGACAAAATGTTAATATTTCCAGAGTTCAGTTTGGCCATGCAGGTTGTGTGTGATAACCGATGGGGTTTCTGTAATTATTTACTATCTATAATTAATGTAACGGTTAATAGTTGCTATATTTAGGGCATTACAAAAATCAGGTGATGTTAGCCTGGCTGCACACGGCAGATGACGTAAATAATTACTAATTCAGGAACAAAAGTAATTGTGAGAATCAAAAGCATAACAATAGCATAAACACTACAACTAATATGTCACATAACTGAGATTTGAGGCCTACCACGACAATGGTGTGTCTGCTTACCTCACGGGTAAATTTAGGGTAAAAATTTGTTATTCATGCAACACAAGTCCTAATAAATCACGCAAATACACATTTAATATCACCATCACCATAGTAAATTCTCTCATCACCGGAAACCAAAATAAAACATAGCCACAATAAAAAGTTACATCAACTCGAAACACTAATTTAGACCATTTCGCCACTACCGGTGTGCAAACTGTGCAACCCAAGACTATTTATTTCCTGTTTGCTCACACAAGAAATTAGCATGTTTTGTATATTTCGTACAGAGCTCACTACTGGTGTACGTTTTAAAAACACCACCACAACTATGCAAATAATACGGTTTATTTGAATACAAACACATAATAAGTTAAAAGTAAAAGGTGCGATGTGGGACTATGCCATTCTGAACATGCTGGTGTGTGCACTCACCACGCATATTAACAATGGCCTTGAACGCTTATATGACGATGATACAGCGGTGAACCCTGAGGTTAGCACATGCAGACATCAGTCCATCGGTCACTTAATTATTAAAACAGTGCATACTCTGAGTACTAGTCAAGGTGCCGGAATCTGGGTCACTAACACCGTAGCGTATCATGCGATCCACATTGCGTGATGTTGAGATGCCAAGTCGCGGCATCACAGGTCTGTATTTACTGTACATAGTGCTTTTCCGACCACTCAGAACTGCTTTGCTTCTCCAGTTTTTGCAAACCCGCCATTCATACAACGCATCTATGTATAGCACATTTTTTAGCACACATATTTCATACCCATTCATGCATACAACGAAGTTCTAGCTGAAGCACAAACAAGTGAATGCCTGACAGGTCTGTGTTTTTCTTGGGCTTAGTTAGACACTTAGTCAGGGTTCCAAGTATATGATGATGAAGATAGAAAAAAATTATAAGAGGAGGTCTTGCATGTTCTTGACAATCTGGACCTCAAGCTGATCTGGCCTTTCACAAATCTTATAGTCTTTAAACTTCCTGTATACAGAGTCTGAAAGAGCCCAAATTATTATTTTTTTCCACCTAACCTGAAAATCAAGACATTCACTTTGTAAATACTGTACATAGCTGCTTGTAGCCTGGTTCCGAGGCAGTAAAATCCCTGTGTTGTTTTTGGGTGAATTACAGAAAGACCAATTAAGAAGATTCATTTGAAAGGAGACCAAATGGTTATTATCCAGGATTTATTTTAAAATAGCACTGCATTTTGTGTGCTCGGTTGCACGTTCCAACATAGAGCTAAAAAACAAAACGTATGAAAAAAACAGAATAATGAATGACAAAAAGAAAACCGGCATGTTTTTCAAGTTAATGAAGCTATAGTAATTCATGTACCAAGCACACACACTGCATTGTGGGTTTAAGTGTGGTTAAAGGCCTTTCCTGTTGCTCGTACTGAATTTCAACAGATATATATAGACATTGCATCATAGTGAAATTGATGAGTTCACTGGACTGTGGAGAGGTAGCCAACTGGGAATGCATGGAAGGTTCAAAACATTCTCATTTTCTCAAAGAAAATAAATGCTTTAATTGGGTCTTTCCTTATTCTGTGTAAATTATTTTCACCTCCTCGCTTTCATGTACTGAAAGTGCAACTACCTATTGGTACCTTGCACGGTGCAATTGAACTAATAAAGCTAAAATGTCTACTCTGCCAATCTAAATGCATTGAGACGGCCTGTTGAATTTCAAAATGAGCATCAGGATGTAGAAGAAAGGTGATTTTTCCGACTTTAACCCTGGCATGGCTTTTGGTGCCAGATGAGCTTCACCTATAAGAATCTCTAAGATTTACAGAATGGTCAGACTGGTTCAAAATGATAGACAGTAATGCAACTGAATAACCACTTGTTACAAAGGTATGCAGAAGAACATTTCTGAACATACACACAAGTCAAGCAGATGAAGCTACATCTGCACACCTGGGGCCACTCTGCTTTCATGAAGTGTCCTCTGTATGGGGGGGGGTCCAAATGCCCAAAGACCAGCTTTGTGAGAACATTTGAAATGATGAAAATGACAGTGAAGCAGTGAGCCATATGCAGTCTGAAACTGGCTTACCACAGTTAAACTCAGCTGAAATCTGTTAATTTAAGCTTAAACATTGCAGTCATAATCACAATAATGCTGGTGTTATATGCCTTTTTTTTTTTTTTTTTTTTTTTTTTTTAAATGGTAAGGTGACTTAAGCTGTCCAAACTGCCCTACAACCCTACCGGCCTAACTGGTAGCCAGAGCTAATTGGCTACTTTTTCAGTACAGGCATCTGTAGATATATAGATATATAGATTTAATCAGAGTTCAAGAAGCGGGAGAGACTGTGTTCTGATTCTGTGAATTACTTTAAGCTCTGGGACACACCGTTCTCTCAATGGAAATTTCCAATTTATACCATTTTATTTTATTTATTTTTTCCTTTCATTGCCACAGATATCTTTGTGGAGCAGCAAGCCATTTTGTTTGACACACAGCAGCTAAATTGCAAACATTAATCATTTCAGAGTCATTATCGGCATTTTAAAAGGTTAAAAAAAGTCCAAACAAACACTTTTTCATTTGGCTCTGGCGCAATAGGATTATTTATTTGTAATTTGCAGTCGTCAAGCATTTAACACAAACAATTATCAGTAAATTTGTAACTCTATCCGTTTCTACATCTACATAACATTAAATCTTTAAAGAATCACCTCAAATCAAAGAGATGCTCAACAAAAGCAACAGGCTTGATGATAAATAGGATATCAGATTGGCGAGTGAAATGACAGTGAACTGTCAAACACTTGACAGACTTCAAACGTGGTAGGTAACTTACTAAGGACACCAGCGTGAGCAGTGCTGACTTTGAGGTCGTTTGGATAGGAAATGGGGAACGGGTACCAATACTGTACTTAATAACTTAATAACTGTACCGTAATAATTTCATGTTAGGTGCCTGGAATATTTCCAGGATTACCGACAGCTATATTATCTTCCATTTGATTGTTTGGTTGGTGTTAATGGCAATTGTTGTCCTTTTCCTCCAAAGAAACACCAAAGGAGAAGAATGTGTCTTTCATGTCATGACCCTATGATCTCTAGGGCAAGACCAAATGCTTTTCTATAGATGTCTTCCAAGCACAGATGAGCGAATGGTTCAGGCCTCAGTTAGAAAAACTTTGATCCTTTGTTTGAGTAAGGGAAAAGGACACTTAACAAGTATACTGCAACATTATTGCCTCTTTCTCGTCCCGTTTCATCTCTTTTACGGGGTGTTGAAAGTACAGATGAAAATTATTTTTCGCCTTGAACGCCAAGCGCAACAAGTGAGAAAAGGGTAAGAGACTCATCAGTCTGGACACACACTGGTCATGAGCAGCAACAAAATTACTTTTGACTTTCCTGGCCCTGGTATTGAAACTAGGCCTTTAGCTTCTTCATTAGGGTCATGGAACCATACAACCTCCCCAATGGGGAGACCTATGACTGAAGTTGTGCAGGCTAGAGCTGTAACCCTTGGTTACAGGTCCTCCCTGACCTATGGATCATCTGTTGACCTTCTAGGCCAGTCCAGAAGCCGTTTCCCTTCAATAGAATCAAATAGTGAGGACATGCCGGAGGAGATCATAATGCTGGAAAAGAAAGTGAAAGACCTGATAGAAGAAAGCTGTATGGCAAAGAGTACAGGAGACTTACAACTGGCTCTTGAAAAAGCCAAAGAGTCAGGGAGGAACGAGAGAGTGCTGGCAAATCTAAGAGAAGAGTCAGGCAGTTGGAACAATAATGTAGTCCTTACCTGCTCAGTTTTGCTCAATCTTGCCAACCAGTACGAGAACAATGAAATGTACACAGAGGCTCTAAACACCTACCAGCTCATTGTGAAGGACAAGAGGTTTATTAATGGGGGCATTCTTAGAGTCAACATGGCAAATATCTACTTCAAGAAGAAAAACTACACAAAAGCAATTAAGTTCTACCAAATGGCACTGGATACAATTTCCAATGATCACAAGATTATGAGGATGAAGATCATGCAGAATATTGCTATGGTCTTTGTTCACATAGGCCAATACTCAAATGCCATAACATCACTTGAACACATCATGACTGAGAGCCCCAATATCAGGACAGGCTTCAACCTCGTCCTATGCTTCTACGCCATTGGTGATTCGGAAAGGATGAAGAAGGCCTTCCAGAACCTCATTTCGGTTCCTCTTGGTATCAACAACAAAGATAAATTCATTCCATCTGATGACGACAACACTGCAAATACAGCCATTGAGGGAACTAAGAAAGACAAGCTTCACCAGATAGAGAGAAATCTCAATGCCCTGGCTCATAAGTATATCATAACTACAGCTAAGCTCATCGCTCCAGTTATTGAGACAACTTTAGCAACTGGATTAGATTGGTGTATGGACATGGTGAAGAGTTCTCACTACTCTGAGGCAGCCAATGATCTGGAGATCACAAAAATCATTAACTCTCTTAGAAAGAAGGACTTTAACCTAAATGAGGTCGTCGAAACCCTGAAAACATTAGTGAGGAAGGACGGCAGTGTGAAGATCGCAGCTGCCACCAACCTCTCTTCCCTTTATTTCCTGAAGACAGACTATGAACAAGCTAAGCAATATTCTGATTCTGCCATGAATGCCGATGGCACTAACCCAACAGTGCTTGTCAACAAGGGCAACACAGAGTTTGTCAAGCAGGAGTATAAAAAGGCCACAGAATTCTACAAAGAAGCATTGAGAAGTGATTCCTCTAGTACTGAGGCCCTCTATAATCTGGGTCTATCCAATAAGAAACTGAATTGTTTGGAGGAGTCTCTGGACTGCTTTCTGAAGCTTCATGCCATTCTGAGGAACAACGCCCAAGTCATGTACCAGCTGGCCCACCTTTATGAACTTCTTAAGGATCCAAAAGAGGCAATCAAGTGGTTGATGCAGGTCATCAGTCTAACTCCCACTGACCCCAAAGTGCTGGCCAAACTGGGAGAGCTGTATGATCATGAGGGTGACATGGCCCAGGCTCTACAATATTATTATGAGTCTTTCAGGTGTTTCCCTTCCAACATTGATGTGATCAAGTGGCTTGGGACCTACTACTACAAGAATCAGTTCTTTGAAAAAGCTATTCAGCACTTCCAAAGAGCTTCCCTCATAGAACCAACGCACGTGCAGTGGCAGCTTTTGGTAGCAAGCTGCTACAGAAAAAGTGGAAACTACCAAAAAGCGCTGGACAAATATAGAGACATCCACCACAGGTTTCCACAGAATGTACAATGTCTGCATTTCCTGGTGAGGCTGTGTGCAGACATGAAATTAAAGGAAGGCAGAGAATACACCACCACGCTGAAAAAGGTGGTGAAGATGAAGGAGACCAGAGAGTTGCTAAAGGGCACTACTGAGAACGGCCTGATGGGGAGACCAAAGATGGGAGCCAAGAAGCGTGCAGAAGATGTCACCTTCACGGATTTAGAGCTGAGAGATGACCTTCTGCCAGAGTAGCTGTTGCAACCTTCTGCCTCACCAACCGCTTCACCTGATCCACGATGGATGTGGACATGCAGTGCATGATATATGCTAAGTCTCATGCACATGAGACTGTGGAGCTGCTGCTAGGTTTTCCATAGGGTTTACCTATGCTTTACCACATGTTCACACCGTCAACCAAATGCCACTCTTGTTTATGTCTGTTTAATGTTTAATTACACCGAGTAAAGGACAGTATGTGTAACCATACTTGGCCAATTCTGACTGATGAAAGTCATTATGAGAGAAGCAGTGGTTGCCCATCACCCGTTGACTTTGCCTCACTGCAGTTTTTAAAGCACCAGTTGTGCAAGAAAACGCAGTCACTGTGATGCCAAAACATGGAGGACACAGTCGACTTCCTTCTGCGTCTACGCACTGTGACCGTTCACCAAACGGTGCAGTGCTGAGCAGAAGAGATATGACGCGCGTGCATGCGAGCGTTCATGTGTGTAACATGGAAGGGAACTAAATAGATTGCATTCGACCACACAAAGCCTGTGCAACAAAACTGACGAAGAAAATGTACGAAGGAAATGTCTTCAACCAAATTCTTTTGTACGTTCTCCTGGTTGTGTGGAAAAGAGCATTGTCAGCGAAGGAGTATACATGGACGACTCCTAATAGGAAGGAATTGGTTACAGAAAGAGACTGAGAAAGCTGCAGACCTGACACACACACACAAACACACACACTATGTGTGCGCGCGTTCCCACACAAAACTGCAAAAGCATCTTGTGAAAGTGCTTCGTTTTGTGTGTGTGTGTGTGTGTCTGCAGAGACACAGAACTAAATTTTAGAGGCACTAGGGAGGAATCTTATTTCTTCCATTTTTTATGATTTCATTGATCTCATGAGCCACTCAAGGCAACCCCCCCCCCCCCCCCCCCAGAAGAATCTTAGTTTCAAAATCCTGACCGTCCTTTTTTCAGAAATGCTACAAAAGAATAATGAAAAATAATGATTTGTTTTGTTGTCTTTATTCAAACACTTTCCTATCTACTATCTAGGATAAGAAGACTACTTTGTTCCACTGTGACCCTGTTGTACTGCTGAAATATTTCTAGTATACTTTAAAATTAGGAAAATGGGCACATATCTAAATTAGCATATGATGCCTTGTGTCGGAAAAGGTTTCAAACAAAGAGTCAGGGCAGGCCTTTCTTGAAGCCATTTAAAGTGAGTGTTGGTAAATGACTACTCATGGTTAAAACTGACCCCCTGCAAGTTGATTGAACACAAATTGCTCTACCACTTGCTGAGAGACAAGCCTTATCATTATTGTTGTATTTGCACAAAGGCTAACTGGTTGTCACGTCTTGCAGTGGCAGCATTTGCCTTGACAGACAGTCATCATCCCCTGTATTTACATGTGTGTGACCATGTGCTTAGAGCAGCAGCAGCAGCAGATGAGGACTACAGTGACAGGTGGAGAAGTTGCCATATAGTTCATTTGCGTGGTAAATGTCACAGCTAATGGAGACAAGGCATCGATAGAGGATTAATTAAAGGCAGTACTTGAGAGATACTTGAATGGCTAACATGCAATCCTGTGTCCCCTGGGGCAATTAGACTCTCAGAGACCTGAGATGACTTTCAAGGTGGGTGTGGATCCATCCACCTACAGCAAGTTCACTGGGTCCTGCCAGTTTGACTACGCCTCATGGAGATCACATAATGTGTCCAATACGGCTGCTCTCTGTGGACTCATACAACTGTTATATTTTTCATCAACCCTGAACCCACTTCATGCCAACTATTTGGAATTGCTGTATATTTTAAGGTAAGGCCAGTCCAGGTAAACCACGCGCAAGAGTTGGGATTAACGCAATGATGACTGAGAAGGGACGTCTACCAGCTTTTGTTTACGTCGAACATAGAGTAACCAAAAGAGCAGGAAGAGCCAAACACCAATTTGGCTGTTGCTTCCATTTTAAGCAACTTGCTCCACTGAGCTTCTCCAGGATAAAAGTCGTAAGATGCCAAAACTAAATAGCAATTGATTCAAGAAAATTACAACAAGCACATTTATCGTCTCTATCGATACGTCGTCCGGATCATTTGACTGTTTGGTTGAAGGTCTGTCCAAATGCGTATAGAGGCTGTTAATTTCTTTGTTACTCATGATTCTTGAAAGTGGGAGGTGAATACACCATTTCCACACTCATTCTCAAACTCAAATGAGATTATGATGAAGTCTAGCAGTAAAATACAGCATGGATTTCTGGATGACTTGCTTCCAAATGTCACACCACGTTTTTTTTTTTCCTTTTTTGGCTCTTCATCTTCATCGTACGTAAATCGCACGTACAATTCAATCGTAGGCCGTCTCTTCTTTCTTCTGAACCTTGTCATTCCTGCTGCTTTCCTCCTGTGTCCTCTGTGTTGACCAGTGTGTTGTATCTACCAGTCGTACTTAGTGCCCTGAACCGGTGAACAAACATTTTATATGTTAAAGAACAATAAATATGTCAGTCGTGGTCCCACTTATTCTCTCCATCGTGTGGTACACCAGTTTGTATGCAAGTGTATAAGAACATTAGCCTATTCTATACTTGATTTCCGAAGTCAGTAAAGAGTTAATGGTCACAATCACTAATTGAAGGTCTTCTTCTGATGTCCATTTTGTGAATTACAGTCCCAGTTAGAGTCGAGCACACAATAAAGCATGGCATGTGCCACGGTTTGGACACCATGACTCTTCCAAATACGATTTAATGAAACAAGATGGAACAGGCGAAATACTAATTGGTTTCCATACAAGTGTATATAACCTTATGTGCACTACATAAGATCTGACAGCAGAGTTCAGTCGGTCCACATGCAATGCCGCTTCACAACCTCACTATCTATCCTCATACGTCAATGGCAAAATATCTGACTCCCTCCCACAGATTACATCTAGACTTAATGAGCTACTCAGTGAACATCCTCCCTCCCTCCCTCACTATATATCTCACTACCTCCCCGCAATCCCTCTCCACCACCCACATCTCTCTCTCAACTCTATATCTCATAAACTCACTATCGAGTTGTATTTGAAGTGGTGCTGATCCCGCTTTGAAAAGACACATAAGTGTTTCCTTTCCAGAAACACCATGATTAGTCATCATATCAGTGGGAGGACAGTCTGCCAATTACCAGAAACGACTGTTCCTGCACGGTGCTGAGGAGAGAACGCCCTGCTGATTTTTTTTTTAAGACTGCTAAATGATTCCTCTCACTGCTGCTCTTATCAGACGAGGGTCTGCTCAGCTCAAAAGCAGGATTTTTATAAAAGAAATCAGCCTGTTGTATCAACTGAACAAGCAGTAGAGATGCATTTTAACCCCTTTGAACCCAAGTGTTTATTTTAGAATTGAAAGTTTCTCGGTTTCCAATTATCTCTTGTTGTGTTATTAAAGTTTCCGGTTGCACAGGCACAAAAAGTGGACCCACAAAATAGTCTGTCACAATTGTTTTTCTCTCTCTCCATTTTCTGTTTCTTGTTGGACCAGTCACATTAGAGCACATGGAAAGCACAATTGATACACAGCGCTCAAAATCAACTATCACCTTTTCGATTGATCAACTTTCACATGTCGAGTTATAGATAGCTGATAGAGATTGGCCGAAAAGTTTCTGTTAAAAAATATACATGTTCATCGATTTTCTAAATTCATTCTCACATCTCATGTTGCTAGTTGGACTTTAGTCAATGAAAGACAAGCTCTTATCTAGGATATTTGCGGCCTGCATCTTAAGCCCCAAATTATTGACAGTTCCTCTGAGGCAAATTCACTGTCAGAAGATAGCTGATGAAATTTAAAAAAAATAAGACCACTCAGTCCATTGCATACAACATACAGGATGAAACCCTCCATTTGTTTAAGGCTACGTTCACATTATTAGGTGTATTAAGTGGTATTAAGTGACTAATATCTGATGTTTTAACTAAAAAAAAAAAAATTTGATTTCCAATTTCAATTTAGTGTAGATCAGTGTCATTTCCATATGTGGTTCTAGATTTGATATAAATATTGTACCTGCCCATGTTACAGTATATTAATGAGAACGGCCATGTCCAGTTTATCTGTGGGGTCTTAAAAAGTCTGAAATACAATAATCTGAATACAGTTTTGCCAGGTCTTGAATACAAAAGAGAAAGATGAACGTATATAATATCATTAGTAGTAATATTATAGTGGAACAAACATGGAACCAATAGCTACAAATGTTAACTGCAGCCCAGTCAGAATTGATCAGCGCACACCCAACACAAGCCAGTCTGGCAACATGAGGATTAGGATTAGTGTGATACAAAAAGGGGAAGTGGCGATTCAACAATGCTTGGCTAGAACATAGTGATTTTCCTTAATGGTTGAAGCCGACTATACACCTCAAGTAAGAGGACGCTACAGCTTTGGGAAGTTAAGAATAAAAGCATAACAGATGCACACAAAGTCAGAACAGACACAGGTGGACGTAAAAAGTAAACAGAAAATACTCGACCACAGCCGTTTTTGCTCCACATCGGGAGTGGGAGTATTGAAATCCGGCCCTGGTCATTTTCGAACTTTTCTTAATATGCTTCATACACATTTGATGACATTTGACTTGTTAAAACCAGAAGATACACAGATATCAAATAACTTCATGTAGGCCACTGTGACGACCAACATCCTTCCTGTATCATCATGTCTTGTGAAGTGTTTAAAAAGATATGCGAGTAAATTAGGTTTAAATTAAAATATGTCTTACTGCATGACTACCTCCTTTCTCTTTCTCCCCTCCCACAGTCAACTCTCCAATCAAATAAAGGCTTAACAAATCCCAGAAAGGGTTTTAAAACAAAGAAAGTTAACAGATGATGTCACTGTGTGAGGATCATTGTCCACATAAAATAATGAATACCTGTTCCAGACCTAATTTCTGCCTTTAAGGAAGGCTAAAAGTAACTTGTAAAATCAGGTGCGATTCACATCTATTAACCTGCTCAAGAGCTAGTGAAAGTTACATGGCAACAACAAGCAATGACACATGTAAACGATCTAGGTTTCAAACAACTAAAAACACTGCAAATGTGTCAGAGACCTGTCCTGCACTTTGAAAGAAATTAAATCCAAAGGTCATTAGGTGACAGAGTCAGGTAACAAAGGTGACAACAGTTAATCAAAGTGAGGAGGAGGTATGGGATTGTGTGATCTGTAGATGACACCTGTACTGTATACACAGTTCAGGCTGGAGAATGTGTCGAATGTGTTTTATCCTATTTAGTTGCAAAAAAACACACATTTTTCATATGTACTCCACTGTTTCCAAGCATCTAAAACCTAAAATTAATTATTATTATTATTATTATTCTCTTAATGCGACTGAGTACACTTTTAGAAAGCTTAGCTTTTAAAATCGTGTCATCTTTTAGTGTGAAATGACCACAGACGCCTACCTTTCTGATTTATGCAGTCACGATGCTTCCCTGAGTCGTCACACTCTTGTCATTCAAATACGGTGGCCCTGAGGGTAAAAGCACACACACACACACACACAAGACATAAATTCAGAGGGTGACATTACAGAAAACACTTAAGGCAATCGTTTGGTTAGCAGCTGCTGTGTGGTTAAATTATTCATTTTACAATGCTGTAGCAAATGTACAGTGCTGTGGATGGTCAGGAAGTACGTATGTGAATGACAACGTGATTCATATAGAGAAGATTTTTTTCCCCACAACGGAGAAAAAGGGCACCTTTTATGATGTCATTGATTTGTAGCATTATAACCATAGATGTACTTGACCTTGAGATTTGAGTTTTTTCCCTTTATTAAACTCGAGGAGTTTAGCCAAATAAGTATATTCAGAATATCTTGTTTATCTGGAACGATTAAGTAAGATGACAGGATTAACTAAATAGAGGCTTCGCCCTAATGCATATAAAATAAAGCATTCAGCTTTCCCTTTATTTTCTGTCTGGACCAATAGGTGAAGATAAAAAGCGATAAAATCAAGGATTAATATGAAGAACAACAGAAAACACAGGTGTGGAAAAATCGTTTTTCTGTGACACTCTATTAAAGGAAATGTAATCTTACAAGTGAATCACCAGAGGTTCCTCCCTATTCACCATATGATGTAGGCATTGTTTAATAGCTGCTTTCATACTCTAGTGAAGATAAGGCCTGTGTGCTGAATCCACAACTCAACTCCATTCATTCCCGCTTAACTCCATTTATTAACCCGCGCAGATAACCCCCAGTTTGTGGGAAACGCAGAGTCAGCGGGCCAACGCGCTCTCTGCGATACACCAAATCAGAGTATCCACTTTCCATACACTATTTGGGTTCGGTCATGGTCGGTGCTTTTTATGTTTTCCTGCAGCAGATGAGTCTGCGCTCTACCCGAACACACTCAAGAGAAATGTTCCCAACCAGTGAGTCAAATTATAATAATTTTCATCGCACTTCTGTGTGATAAAATGTAATATTTGCCACTTTCCATCACAAAAACCCACAGGAAGTGAGAGCTTTTACAGTTTATTTGTGCTCCAATAATGTCTCAGGGACAGAACTCCTCTGTGGGCAGAAACAATCTCAAAGAGATGATGTCGAAACTCCAGTGGAACAAGTGGATTCAATTCCAATGAACTCTACATAATAAACATGTAACATGAACAGTTCAAGTCCTCCCTCTTTAAATTTGATTATGTGATAGTTGCTCATCTCGGGCTACATCGCATGTACTCTCTATAGTATATTGATAAAGATCAAGTAAAGGCCACAGTCAACCTGAAGAATAATCAGATGTAACTTTGATGTACATGGAATGGTGGATAGCCGACTCAAGCCTGACCAACAAAACAATGGGTTCCAGATGAGTCAGACCAGGTTCAGTAATGCAGGCTGGTCTAGCCTCCTTGACAGATTGCTTTAATAAATAAAACTGATGGATCTTCTGTAAATGGCCTTGTTCAGAGTCCCAGTTCTATAACATTTACAAGATGCATAAGCAAACCACGAACAGAGTTTGGTCATGTTCAGACACAAATGTGATTTGATAACTTACACATTAGTGCACATATATACAAGCCCATGTGTGCTACATCCTTGTCAGTGGGAAGGCTTGTGAACACAGAAACTACTTGTTCCATTTTGAGTAAAACCAATTCCGGTAAAACTACACTGACAAAGTATAGAGGCAATAACTGTTACTATTAGCCAGAAGTGATTAAAATCTATTTGCAAACAGGAGTTCCAAACTTTTTTAGACCCCACCTTTGCCATGTGAAACATTTCCATAGTGTTTTCCATATATTTAAACATTACATGTGTGAGATGCCGATGTCATTTTGCTGAACTTGCATTTAAAACTAGTTGGACAATTTGATGATGTGATGTCATTGCCACCATCAACCCACAGGGGATAGCTTGGATACAATGTAAATCTTTTTATCAGTCTAAATAAACATCAGGTTTATATTGATGTCACGTGACTACCACCGCCATAGGCCAACAGCAAACTGCACCACACTGAATTTAGCAGTGAAAACTATAAAAAGTTGTCCACAAACCCCTGAAATAACCCCAATGACTGCGGATGAGCAGTGAAAGTGTTTTTGCTTGTTGTTTTTCCCTTTTCGCCCACTTTTCTATTTGTTACTTCCTTGTTTTATGGCCCAGGAAGAGACTGGGCTTCTTAAGCCTAATTGACTGTTGTTTTATGAGAAAGCACAGCTTGTGTTGTCCTGAAAAAAGACTTTATTTTATTTCCTGGGTAAGAGATACTTGCTGCGGTTATTAGGCAAAGGTTAGTGTGGAAAAGAGAAAAGACGTTAAAACTAACATTAGGGAATTAGATGAGGTAATTTTAGGTTCCAATATTTTTGGCTATTTACAGGTTCATCACTTTTATGAAGCTATGGAAACAACAGTTTGATGAAGGTGGAGTTTATTCATGAGAGCGGGACACTCTCTCCCTCACTTCTGAGGATTCTGGTTATTGTTAGGCAATAACGCTTTGTTAAGGCTTTGCTCAGTCAAGTCTGTGTCTTTAGAGGAATAGCTGCACAAATCTCTGTGTAGGTGTGTGTGTTTGTCCTACGAACTGCTGCCCAAGTCCTTCATCTTGGCCATGGCTCTTATTGACTGAATTGGAAGCCATAAATCATTGTGTGTGTGATTTAGAACAGCCACGGAGAGACTATTGGACACGTTGTACCAAACTCACTGTGGGCTTCACACCTTCACACAGCAATGTTTGTGCTTTACACGCCAGCGCACACCTGAGTCACAAAGACACGAACTTGTGAACACACACTGAACACAAACAAGTACAGATACACCGAGATGTGATCAAGCTGGCTGCGTCGATACAGCAATGGGTGTTCTTCTACTACTTTTTTTGCCTCATCTGACCATACTTTGTAAATCTCCCCCTCTCCCTATCACTCGCTCACTCTTTTTTTTTTTTTTTAAATCCATCCAAACACTTGGGTGATGGTGTGTTGAATACAGATGGAGGTGAATCTCATTTGACGTTAACTGCCCTCCATTAACATTTCCCAGAGTGCTACTAGAGGGAGCAATCAAATGGAGCAGCCAAGCAGATGCACTGTGGGTAGTCATCATACATGTCCACACAAACACACACACGCACACACAGGAGGAGACACGGTCGTAGACAAAGCATACGACACAACTGGGAAACAACAATGTCTGTTGACATTCAGACTCTCAAAGTGCATTGTGTTGATGTCAGAGCATTAACAAGTCTACAAATTATATGATTTATCAGCTTTTACTGGGTTATAGACAGTGTTGAGTGTTTTTGTGAAGGTGTTTTGAATGGGTAGTTTAAAAAAAATACCACACAAAGAGCAACAATATTGGACATGGGCAACATTTAAGAGGATTGAGTGGAAGAAACTGAAAGTAAATTCCACCATCCAAAGAAACCCGATACATAAACCAAGAAAGGCAAACATTGGCAGAGTGGAAAAGTGGAATGAGATGTGAAGAAGTTAATTTATTTTTATATTTTGGGATAAGCCAATCTAACTAATCGTTGAAAAAGAAAGAAAATTATCCGAAAATAGACATGAGCTGTGCTTGAATTTTGTGAGAGAAGAGTGAGATGAGGGATATTCAGCTGCAATGCGCAACTTCACCATTAAATGATGTTCATTTGTACACACATATACGTATGTGTGTAAAAATATACATAACACATTCATATCAGTCTTTCAGCTGCTCCCTCCACGGGGTCGCCACAGCGGATCACCCACACATTTTGTTTGACAGAGATTTTTTATGCCGGATGCCCTTCCTGACGCAACCGACCCATATACAGTTAGGCCCATAAATATTTAGACATCGACACGGTTCTCTTTATTTTGGCTCTATACACCACTACAATGGATTTGAAATGAAACGAACAAGATGTGCTTCAACTGCACAGTTTCAGCTTTAATTTGAGGGCATTTACATCCAAATCAAGTGAACGGTGTAGGAATTACAACACTTTCTATATGTGCCTCCCACTTTTTAGGGGACCAAAAGTAATTGGACAATTGACTGAAAAGCTATATCATGGACAGATGTGGGCTATTCCCTCATTATTTCATCTTCAATTACACAGGTAAAAGTTCTGGAGTTGATTCCAGGAGTGACATGTGCATTTTGAATCTGTTGCTGTTAACTTTATATATGAGATCCAAAGAGCTGTCACTGTCAGTGAAGCAAGCCATCATTAGGCTGAAAAATAAAAACAAACCCATCAGAGAAATAGCAAAAACATTAGGTGTGGCCAAATCATCGTTTCATTTCAAATCCATTGTAGTGGTGTATAGAGCCAAAATAAAGAGAACTGTGTCGATGTCCAAATATTTATGGGCCTAACTGTATCCGGGAACGGAAAGGCAAGTAGCATTAAGGGCCTTGCCTAGGGGCCCACACTGGGTAATAGCTGACCTTGCCCTGACCAGGATTTGTATCTCAGCTTGCCACACCAAGACTATACCACTGAGCTATCCCAGCTGCATAACACATTCATATCATGAATTATTCTTAATAAATGCAATTCAGATATGAAGAGCATGAGCCTGAGGTTTCATCTTTGATCTAGAGTGTGATGAAATAAAGATGAAACACATTTCCAGGTGCTGCCTTCCTCTCGCAGCTTGGCTCCATCGCCACACGGCGGTGAGAAGGTGAGAGCGGTGATTTTGCTGAGCAGCAAAGAGAAGGAAGTGATATGAAATGAAATCAATGGATGACGGAATCACGGAAGTACATGAGACAAGGTCCATCCAAAAAAAAGAGATGTGGAGGATGCTTCCTTGTGCTTTCAGTCACTTACTAACCTGTTGGAGATGAATGAGCCAGAGGTTATGTTATACTGGCTATGTGCAGAATTTGAAGTCGGAGCAGATGACGCTTTACTTCCGCTTCCCTAGTAAACAAACAGTATACATTTTTTGTTTATTTGTATTTTTTTTGTGGACAACAAACTATATGTATCTGCTCATTGCTCTCCATTAACCTTCTCATTTTCCTCCTCTTTTGTGTCTGGGACTTTCTGACTTGAACCTTCATCATCCAGGTGAAGCACCTGAACCAGTTGGATGCACCCAGAGACAAGGAAAGTTAACAAAAATAATAAGTTATACACGCATCAAGCAGATAAGCTGCTGTGGGGAATATGTGAAGCTGATAAAGAGGTATCAGTATTTCAAGCAGAAATAGTATTCAAATATTCAACGGGATCATTGGTCAAATGTTACCTTGAATTGCTCAACAGGTTGCGCTGTTCTGTAGTTATAAAAAAGTATAAGTAGTAGAGAGAAGAGCTAGTTATTCATGAATTACTCAACCACAGTGAACGCCCTGAGTGCTTGAAACGGGATCATCCGTCAAAAGTTCAAATACTCTAAAGTCCAGCACAAGTGAAAATAATGCAGGGCTCACAGTGTGTTAAGCTAAGACTAACAGCAAACAAGATGCATTCAAAAAAGCTCATAAATGTCATCACTTCTGCAACAGACATGCAGTCCACAGACTACATGCTTGATGCTGTTGCCACCTCCTTTTGTATGGGTTTCTTTCCTTAATAAGCATTGAGTGACTGTAACATTTGCTTTTGTATAACAGTTACACACTACAGCTTGTTACCGTCTTTGATATAGATCATGTTTTTGTCTTTTTCTTACGGTTTCAATAACAACAGCGGGACATTCTCTTTTCTATAAGCCCCAGTTGACAGCAGCCTGCTGGGTGAATCTCTGTTGTTTTTTTTTAGACTCAAGTGAAACAAGAAAATGCATCGCTTTCGCACTAGTGTCTAATGTGCTGAAATGAGAAAGAGAGGGATTGTGGACAAACGGTTTTATTTATTATGGTGAAAATTAATTTTGTCCGAGCATCTGATCTGAAGTGGCCTCTCTCAAAGCCTGGGAAGTGCGAGAGAGGCAGAGAGACAGAGAGCTGAAAGAAGTAGGGAGATGAATAGTCAGCAGCATATTTTATTAGTATCCTCTGCTTCTCTCCCCCTCTTTCTTTCTCGCCTCCCTTGAGACGAAGGCTTTTGTATCCCCTCTCACAATACTTCACTTACCGCTCCCCCTCTGAAAATAGAACAGACAAAGGCTGAGAGAGACAGTGCACCAGTGAATCCTCAATGTCCACCACATGGACAAAGTGCGTCAATATCCAAGTGTGCGCACACATGCACCAAGTCTTTCAATTACCGCTCAGATACTTCAGCCAAAATTAAAGTAAATGGGATTCATCCTCTGGGGTTTCGACTCATTTGCACACAATTTCAAGGCAATTCATCCATTAGCAATCGAGTTATGAACAAAGAGATGGAAAGAATGACCAACCAAAAGAGAAATCTCTCAGGCAAGGGTGCTAGCATGGCTATCTCTTCTTTTTTTCAAACTGTGCTTTTGTCAAGCTTCAAAAATAGCAAAAATAGCAACTGCAGAGAGACAAAAGTGGATCTTTATTCATTATAAATGTGCATGGGCTTTCCTTGTATTGCTCAACAGGTTGCCCTGTATCGTTGCTGCTCCACTGCATTAAGACTGATACAGGTTATAAAAAGGAATGGTGGAGAGAATAGCTGGTTATTTATTAATTACTCAAGCGCAGGGAACGCCCTGAGTGCTTGAAAAATAGGGTGCATTCAGAAACAGAGAGGCTTGTGGAGACAGGAGGTAGAAATCGAAAGAAAATGTAAGGTGAGACACAAAGAAAAAGAATAATCTGTCACATAAGTGGATTCCTTGTTCTTTCAAAAGCTGATTTCATCCACAACTATTTTTGGTGATATTGAATGAGGAGGGGAAAAGCACAATAAAAGCAACCCTGTTGTGGAGCTATACATACTGTATGTGAACTGTGTTTTCCTCCTTGGAAAAATCTTGCTTAAAATCCTCTTCATACCCTGACTGTATCCACTTAAATAATGCTTTGTCGCAAATGTCATTCACCTGTGGAATGGACAGGCCTGTAAAAACATGAAATAATTAGATTGTGATGCATCAATCAAACTGTCATCTGCCATGGTGGCTCTGTTTCTACTGGACAGGTAGGTTAACTTTATGTCTTTGTGATTTTTTGAGAGTATTTGTTGTTTTTCGGGCATCATGTTGTCACTTAAGTTAGCGATGCTGCGCAGTGCTCGTGAATTGGTGTGAAACCAACCCTCTTGAACAAGCATTGAGCATTCCTGTGCTTTGGTAGCGTAGCTTCTGAGGGAAGCCTGAAAGAAAAAAGGGCTTTTGAAATTCAAAATGTAGCTGTAGTTTTTCCAGTATCTCTAACCCTACCTTTAACACTCGCCAGTACAACGTTTGTATGTTGAAGTAATGGTAGAAGGCCATTGCGAAAAATTCATTAAATCTGTTGTAATTATGCAAAAAAGAAGAAAGACTGAGGGTGGTGTGGACGGATGGATGGGTGAATGGGTGAATGGATGGATAGGTGAAAAAGAACAATAGCAGCCTGCTTTCAAGTTGAAGATGAAAAGAGGGGCCAAATTAAACGGTTTATCTCCAGTTTTCTCCCTTTTCGATTTTTTTTTCTCCTTCTGTAGCGACAGGCTTGATTATTAATTTTACTCTTAAGCACCGACATGACTGCCACTGTAATTACTTTATTTCAAAGCTGCTACATTTCAACCTCTGAATGTGCCAGGCAGCACACTGAAGGTGTGAAATTAATATTTCCCTTTTCATTCAAAAGTCTACGCGATTGACTGCGATTAGAGGGTGAGACTGAGGGTTAAATGAGCTCACATGTACGACCAGGAATGACAACTTGTTGAAGATGCTTCACCTCTCATCTAGGAGACATCTTCACTGCTGACATAATGGTGGGAAAACCCAGGTATTTAACAACTGTGGGGTCATCAATTCATTTCACCTGGTTCCCTCTTTGGTTTATACTGTACATTACATTACCTTTAGTCATTTGGCAGAAGTGATCATCATATTAATGTTACTACGTGCACTAGAGACATTATTAGAGTTACGGTTAAATGAGAGACCATCAGGACTATTGAACTAATCGTTCAGGAGTAGAGAGTGCTCAAGACAAGTTAGGGTGAGTAAATTAGTAGTGTTAAAGAGAGAGTTTTGATAGCAACTACTTCAACCATCAGGGAACAAGTAATTAGAACAACCTAGACTGAGATTGTCTTAAATGCAAGAAGGGTATGAGACAACAATCACTGGAGGATCACAGTGGACAAGGAGGAGCACGTTTGCATCAAAGGTGCATGCTCCAGGTAGTACAAATCTTTGTTTTGGAACAGAATAAAATGTGTGATCGGGAACACAAGATGCAGACTATGATTTTCATATCATTGTATCTGTGGGCAGTAGGGATGTAACGGTGCGTGACGATTCGCACCGGTTGACAGAAAAAAATTCATAGCGAATGCGACAGAAGTAGGATGTGTTCTTTTTTTTTTTTGGAAATAGGTTTACATTATCTTAAAAAAAGTCACTGGTTGGTGACTTACGTCACTACGTAGGTACGGGGACAGAACGAGGGAAGACATGGCGACGGTAGGAAACAACTTTGAGATAGAGGATGCACCGAGCTGTTTAAAATCAGCTGTGTGGCGGCATTTTAGATTCCCTATATACACAAATACAACCGGTGAGAAATGGACAGACAAAACCAAAACGGCATGTAAATATTGCAAGAGACTGCTAACATAGCGGCAACACGAGCAACATGCAGCAGCATATTAGCCGCCACCACAGTGAGAAGCAAAGTAACGTTACGCCAACTCGTGAGCTGCCAAACTATAATACGTCGTAACTCAACACTCACAGCACATGTTTAGACTCTAAATGGCCAATTTCTCGCCTCAATTTATCTTAAATTCCGTGACACAGTAAAGTGAGAAATGGCCACGGTTTCAATGTTATTCCGCTTCCACAGTCAAGGCCACATTATACTTCTCCGACTGCGTAATGCGTTATCCGTCTGCGTCACCACGTAGACCACTCGAGCCTATATACTTCTGCGTCGTGATGACGGATAGGCGCTGCAATTTCCCGCCCGATCAGTAGGGGTCGCTGCGCAAGGTTGCTGTGCTTTTGGCTACAGCGAGCAATGGCGTCCGAGGGAGAAAGACTGTTGTTGTTGAAACAGTGGCCGTTTGTCACTTTTCTGTGTCCCGAAACGCAGTTTTAAGATAATTTGAGGCGAGAAATTGTCCATTTAGAGTTTAAACATGCTGTGTGTGTTAAGATATGACGTATTTATAGTTCGGCAGCGGCGTTATCGGCGGGGATCAGCTCCGCCCTCTGTGGACGTTCGGTGCTCACTGTGAGCCGGCACATAGCAGCTTCGCTCGGCCTGTCCTGAGGACCAATCGCAGTTCTTGCCGTCTCCGTTGTCCCTTGACGGAGTGACTGACACTTAAAAAATATTCCGTGCAGCCGGAGACGACGCAGAGACTCTACAACAGGTTCTGCGTCGACGCAGAGGACTCCGCATAGCCTACGCAGAGCACTTTACGCAGGAGTATAAATTGGGCTTCATTCTCTCTCGTACGCCATTGCTCACTGTAGCCAAAAGCACAACAACCTTGTGTAGCGACCCCTACTGGTCAGGCGGGAAATTGCAGTGCGTATCTGTCACCACGACAGAGAAGTATGAAGGCTGGGGGGGTCTCCGCGATTACGCAGTCGGATAACGCATTACGCAGTCGGAGAAGTATAATGTGGCCTTTACTTGTGAGAGTGTTTAAGATGACCATGTAAGTTGCACTTTTTATAAGAGGACAAATTGTTTTACAGAGTTTCTGTAATGAAAGCACCTCTAAGATTTTTTTCCTACGAAAAAGATAATTGTATTTGGTCATAATTTGTCTGTAGCTCATTTTGATAAGAAAAAGAAATTGTGAGAAAATCGTATTGTGAACCAAATCGAGTCGTGAGTTGAGTGTATCGTTAGATCCCTAGTGGGCAGGTATGTAAGACACAACTCTCAATAAGTAGTTATTCCTTTGTCAAACAAGAACAAACCTCAGACAAGCTCTGCTTTTATCTTGGTGATGCATTGACAGTAGAGCTGCAACTAACAATTATTTTCGTAATCGATTAATCTGTCAATTATTTTCTCGATTAATCAGTTGGTCCATAACATGTCATAAAATGTTAAAAAACGTTGATCAATGTTCTTCAAACCTCGAAATGACGATGTTCTTGAACGTCTTGTTTTGTCCACAAACCAAAATGATTCAGTTTTAATGATTTCTTTGTTTATGTGGAGCAAAGAAACTAAGAAAATATTCACTTTTAAGAAGCTAAAAACAGTCAGAAATATTGTTTTAATCATGAAAAAAGCTTCAAACCAATTATTGATTATCAAAATAGTTGCAGATTAATCTAGTAATCGATTAATAATCGATTCATCGATTAATCGTTTCAGCTCTAATTGACAGTGTTTGTCCAGTAAGTCTTGATTCTGATCTCGACTTTCCCCTACCTTAGTACTACAGCACGGTCAAAAATAAACAACAAACTAATTATGCTGCGGACACTTAAAAAATATTTTGTGCAGTCGGAGACAACGCAGAGGCTCTGCGACAGGCTCTCAGTCGACACAGAGGGCTCTGCGTGACCTACGCAGTGCACTTTACGCAGGAGTATAAATTGGGCTTTAGTGTGAATGAAGTGAAGAGAGTCAGCAGGGGGTTGTGACTCACTGGAAATGTGCAGCTGCTCTCATTAATTTCAACAGCATGAAGTTCCTTCAAACAATGCTGTTTTCATTCTTCATCTCATTAAAGCCCAGATGTACCTGAAGTTAGTGATTTGCTTCGGTTGCCCAGCCAGCAATGGAGCGACTATAAACAACCGGAGATCTTCTACCAAGAGGGTGAGATGTTTATCAATGATTTTGTCTGCAATGTGTGATAACTAATTTTCCACAAAATATCAAAGGTCAAGGAATATATTTTACTTTCGATGAGTATTCATTCCACTGATTCCCACTCTTCATCGCCTGCAATAAATATAAGTTGATTATTTTCTCTATTAATCCAATAATGGTTTGGTCCATAAAATGTCATACAATGTAAAAATAAAAATGTTGATCAGTGTTTGTCAAACCTGGAAATGAAGATGTTCTGGAATGTCTTGTATAATAATCGATTAGTCGATTCATTGTTTCAGCTCCAACCATCTCTCATTCCAATTAAAAGCCATGTGTCTTTTGTATTTTGCATGATATGATGGAGAATTTCCAAGGAACTGACACAAAGTTTCTCTTGAGGAGACTGACTTACTGATGTCTGTAGGGAAAGTTCCCCTTAAAAAGGTGACCCTTTGTTACTAGAGCTTAATTCTGTTCACAAATGTCTTGACATACACTGAGAAACTACCGCACAAGTTCGTTTTACCACTACTTCAGGTAATTTCCACTGAAATCATAACTGTCTGAGCAATTTTGTCAAAAGGACAATGAGTTGATCAGTCCGTTAATGGCCGAGATCAGATATTGTCTCAGGCAGACAAGCTTTAACAGCACTGCACTCTATCATCAAATTGCTAAGTACATTCACTTTGAGAATAAGAGGCTTAATAATCTGCTTAAAAAATGTTCAAACAAAGACAGTTTTCAGTTTTCATCCACTCACCGATGACTCCATCACAGCCAGCTGCTCTACAGGAATTGCTCATATTGAGAAGTTCTTTAGCATTTTGCTCCTGATTTCTTAGAGTACACCAACCTGCAGTGCCTATTTGCCACTAACTGCGGAAAAATTGTCGGGGTAATGAATAAGAAAGTTACCTGTTAACAAGATGTGACATTTAATTCAGACTCAAAGCCACAACATCTGAGAATTGAAGACGTTCCCCGTCCTCTCCATTTGAGGCCATTAATTAATGACGAGCCAGTTTGTGTTTCAATGGAAAATTCACAGTTTATCCAAGCCTGAAGGTTTAAGGAGGAAATCATGGTTTATAGCAACCTTATTTAAGTAGATTTGCCCATCATTCACGTCACTTTTTATCACGCTGCACTGATCAAAGTAATTTCCCGAGAACACAACAATATCAGTTCAGACAGGACAACAATCACAATGGATCAGACACTGAGACAGGCTGTAAACACAACGACAATTGTGTCAATTTACTGGAAAAATAAAACTAAAAAGGCAGTGTGGCTTCGATGTAGCAAATAATCCAGCACAGTCAAAATAAATTGCATAATGATTAGGGCTGTTATTAATTGAGGATTAAATTAATTTCAACTATTTTGATAATTGATTAATTAATTTTTTATTATTATTATTGTTGTTATTATTATTATTATTATTATTATTATTATTATTATTATTATTATTAATAATAATAATAATAATAATAATAAATACTGCCCACACTGAGGAGGTAATATGAATTAATCGAAAACAACGTTCCTAATTCGAGTAGCACTAGAACGGTATAATGCAAAAGTGCCATAAATCTTACTATTAATATGCATTTGTATTTATGTCCACCTCTTCAGTGTAAGTTTGATATTCACTCTAGTAATTAGCTCTCTTTCAGTTGAACCCTGGGGGAAATATGTGGCTCATTTGCTGCTAAATGCACCAAAAGCATCTATGACACTGACGAGAGGTGAGGCTGAAATAAAACAGAAAATGTGTGGACCTGGAATCCAACGGCATAAATCGAAAGACACTCGAATATTTCAAATCATAGGGAAAACTAAGTGGCTGGCTGGGTGATAAATCTTGATCGAGGTTCATTCAGGCAGAAAACAAGTTAGTAGAATGTATACAAAAAAGTACAAAAGCTAGCAACATTAAATTGTCCTTAAACAACTTAATTCCACATGGTTTTAGTTCATCTTCGGTTCTCTAATATTCAAGTCACTTAGTAATGGGAAGCAGGGAGGAAGGACAAGGGGTAGATTTTTTTTTCCTTAATCAGAGGAAATTGCTATCAAGTCTTTGTGGTGCTAACTGGTTTCATGGCATTTGTGGTCAGCCATGGCAAAACCAGTCACAAGTCTACTGAGGGACGTTTGGAGTTATTAACAGATTCTGAAAGTGTGATTTCTAAGCTTTCCAGCAATGTCTAACACATCGGTTAACATTTGAAGAAGATCTGGTCATTTGAATGTAGGCACTCCTCAAACTGCTTCAGGTAGAAATTCAGTCTGAAAGATTTACACCTTCTGGGAGCCAAGAGACAGAATCATCACATTTACATAGAACAACCCCCTCCTGGTCTAAGCTGTCAGTGAAACCACACCTCTCTGTATGAGCACAGATACTATTGTTGTGAGCTACACAGAACAATACATATACAATACATAAAAAAAACTGGATATAATAACTTTTGAAATAAAATAACTTAACGCAGCGACAAAAGCGTCATAAAACCATATCTAACTTGAATAAACACAGACATGCTGCATACCCACAGAAAGGTCAGAAACTCAGCTAAAAGCTGATATAAATCATTCTTATGTTCACGAAACACAGTTAAAACACCGATTGATCAAACAGTAGGAGCGGGAAAAAACTGTCACAGCGCACACAATGAAAAGCGGCACCGGAGCGCCAGCGTGATTATGTAAACAAAAAAATCACGTGTCGGCTGGACAGCGGAGAATCTACAGATTCCAGCGGTACCCTTTTTATCACTCTACGACCAAGGATCCCGGATCCAGCCGCAAATGAAGAGCAAAACAACTGACTTTCAAGAAATACAACCATAAATAGTCTTACCTTTGCTGTTTATCAAAACAAATTATTTCCACCAGAACAAAACCACTTCTAATGAAGAACTACACTTCCCAGCATGCTTTGGGAACAAATTCCGGTCTAATTGATCATTACAGAGCGACATTAGATCGTTCTGATTAGAGAAGGGCGAATGTCCGCCCAAATGCGTCATATGCATTTATGTCCTTTTGACTCGCTAATGAAGTGATTCACACGCATTTGGAGACCGGGGTCTGATTCTACCGGTTCAGAGGTTTTAAACGAGCTGTCAATCACCCTAATTAACCAAGGTAAGCCAGAGCTATGGCGCTGCGTAACTGAAGGTGCTGCAGAGCCACAGAGCTGTTATCACGCACCGCACAGGGAGCATCGATTTACAGCGAGTTTTCAAACTTTTTTTTTCTTTCCCAAAACAAGTTCTTTTTAGACCAATATTGACATATAGATAAAGTTAAATTGGTTTTTAATCATTTGGTACCTAAGAAATCTCAAATGGCACAGATGATGCCAAGCCGTGCCAAAAGTGAGAACGCCCAGACATCTCTTTACTAAAACCTCTGTAATTTCATTCTGCTTTATTTCAGCAGCATCAGACTTTGCACAGCTCATGTCCACATGTTGTTACATGACCTCCATGTGTTTTTAAGCTCCTACTGCATATTTTAAAGGTGATATTTGCTTTAAAATGCAATATTTTTTTATGTGAGAGAAAAAAAATCCTTCAGTTATGCTGTGTTCCATGTACATTTACTCTGACACAGTGGCATCTACAATGAAACTTATACCTCTGGAGACTGCTTGTAACTGCAGAGGTTTACTCTTGTCATTTTCGAGCAGGGACTCCAAAAAGAGGGTCAGGGAAGAAGAGGTTAAACAAATATATATGGGGGGTGGGGGGGTGGCTTATTCTGTTATCATTTCTTACACTCGTGTAGTCATATTTCCATCATCAGTTTTTGTTGTTTCACAAAAATGAAAAACAAAATATACTGTATATACTATAAGAGAGAAGGATCGAACATAAACACATATTTCTAATATCAAATCAAAATAGTGAGAATGCCTTGCCACCAACAAGCACTAAT
This sequence comes from Microchirus variegatus, assembly GCF_963457635.1. Lineage (NCBI taxonomy): Eukaryota > Metazoa > Chordata > Actinopteri > Pleuronectiformes > Soleidae > Microchirus > Microchirus variegatus. The sequence goes on along the minus strand of NC_139805.1, from coordinate 24,998,611 downwards.
GAAACAAACACATTGAAGTGGCTCTGTGGTGTAGTGTGGATGGATCAGTCTGTTACTGGATGAGCCGATGATGCATTAACTCTCAGCTAGTTGTTAAAGTCACTAGCATCACAGTCAATACTTCATACACAGTGCTGTTTCATTCACACATGATTCGAGCACATCAGCACATTGTTGTGAGCTACACTGCTACACAGAACAATACATATACAATACATTAAAAACTGGATATAATAACCTCTTTAGTTTTGAAATAAAATGACTTAAAAATATGTGGGGGGGGCTTATTCTGTTATAATTTCTTGTCCTTACACTCATGTAGTCATATTTCTATCATCTGTTTTTGTTGTTTCACAAAACTGAAAAACAAAATATACTATAAGATAAGATAGTCCTTTATTTGTCCCGCAGTGGGGAAATTTACAGTGTTACAGCAGCAAGACAGTAAAGATAAGGATAATGAATAATAAACATGTATTAACAAGATAAGTACAATATAAAAATATGTTAACACTAAGACCATATAAGAAGTTAAATAGAGTAGAATGTATATTGTACGTAATAGACAATTTCCGGAATATATACATTATGGACTAGATATTTACATTATAGACAGTATATTGCATTTGTGTAAAATAGCAATATATAGCACATGGGATGAGGAGCCTGATTACGTGTGGTCGACTGAGAGCAGTGCTTGTTGTACAGTCTAACAGCTGCAGGGAGGAACGACCTGCGATAACGCTCTTTCAGACATTTAGGATGTTTCAGTCTGTTACTGAAGGAGCTGCCCAGTGCTGTGATGGTGTCCTGCAGGGGGACACCTCCACTCGGTCAAGGGAACATTCAAGGACAGAGCTGGCTCTTTTAATCACTCTGTCCAGCCTGTTATTGTACGCAGCTATTGTCACACATGATTCGAGCACATCAGCACGTTTGTGCCGGCCCTGGAGCCGGTCCACTAACAAGTCCACTAGCATAGCAGAAGTGAGATCTGTGTATGTCTCTGTCTTTGTTAAGAAGTACAGCCACAGCTAGGGCTGGGCGGTATACCTGTTCATAACGAATACCGTTTTTTTTTTCTGTCACGATATGAATTTTTAATATACCACAATACCGGTATATTTGATTACACAACATCCACGCAGCCGCTGCGCTGCTGTCTGCTTTGCGAGTGAGCGCTCTGCATGTAAACGTTTCATTAATGTTTATATATTTGTTTCAATCACTGAATGAAGCCTGTCATATTTGGGACAAGAGTCAGGACCTTAAATCACTTGCACAAAACGTTTGATCGGCACTCGGCATTTGTTTGTTTGTCATTTAAACTTGTGTGCTCAGAGAGAGAGAGGGGCGGGCGAGAGAGAGAGAGAGCGAGCGAGTGCGAGTCTGCGCTCTTGGTCATTAGTTAATTACCAATTTGTGTGTTGGTAATATGTTGTGAAATGTTTAAACTTAAAGGGTTACTTCACCGATTTCACCGGGAGGGAAGCACATTTTCTAAAAAATACTACTGCTATTCCAGCAATACAAAGCCACATTCAAATCGGTGAAGTATCCCTTTAAATAAACTACATCTACAGGTAGTTATGTCTCGTTGTATTAGTTTGTCCTGTTATTGACGTCACACTGTCATCACCTGACAGTCTGGCTGATTGAAAGCCCCCAGATGCAGCGGATGCAACACTGCGCGATGCAAATACTATGAGAATATATTTGAATATCTGTGTTTTTTTAGAGGGAATATTCGAATATAATTTTTGAGCAATTTTGACAGCCCTAGTAAGCATGTCTTGGAATATCAAGAATGCACCCTTCACATGAGCAGGTAACACGGGGATTTTTATAAAAGATATTCTGTTCTCTACCAGTAGAAAATGCTGTGAACACCTGATTATGCATGAAAAAAAAAAATACCGTCAGATACCGTGAAACCGTTTGAATTTTGAAAAATTCCGTGATATATATAATTTTGATCATACCGCCCAGCCCTAGCCACAGCCACATGGTTTATCTTTGTCCATCTTCATTCAACGGTGAACGCACGCGCACACACACGTACACACACACTGCTGAGGCACATGGGACCGGGAAAATCTGACCCAAACCCAGTTCTGATAAGTCAGTTTAAGATCATTCATTGGCATTAAATGTTATTAATGCATGGACATTTTAATGTATAGCCAGACAGGATCAGATTAGAAAAGTACCCATACCAGTGCCTATCAATTAGGACTGCAAAGAGGTTTGAGAGTAAAGACTAACATTTTTCAACATTTTATGGACCAAACAACTTATTGATTAATTGAGAAAATGATCAATAGTTCAATGATGAAAATAATCCTGACTTAAAGCTCAGGTATTATGAACTTAAGTTCTGGGGCATGTTTGTTAGCGGTGGCACCTAAACAAGAATGCATCTATGTAAGAAATTAAAGCACTTCAAAATGCTAAACTTTTCTTTCTATAGTGAGACTATAATGAGGCTTACTATCCTCTGTGAAACAAGGTTTTCAAAACCATAACCCTCTTACTTTAAGATGCAATATGAATGTAAATTCAGCATTACAACCTCATTGTCTCGTTTACCCAACATAAATAACTTCTGAGCTTCCCCTTGTTAATCAAACTGAGAAAAGACTCACATACACACACACACAAACCATCCTCCAATAAAATTGCTTCTCACACTTCTGCAAAGTCAGACTAAAATATTTTGTCAATAAATGCCTGGGCTCCTGAAGCACTTTGCATGTCATATAAAAATTCATATGGGGCCTAAAATCAGTGTAACAGAGGCTATAAAAAAAGGCCTCATTCAATCTCAAAGGAACACTGGGTGCCACAATAGCTCACGTGGATGAATTCTGGATGAATAAATAACACAGGAAGCATTTTTATATGTACAGAAAGTTCTGTCAAGGAAACTCTGTTTGCGTAAGTTTTAGAAAAAAGCAAAGGCCAACACGTTCACAAAAAACCCTCATTTACCATCTCGTTCATCTCATTTATGGTAGTAACATTTTTCAAAGCATGCATGAGAATGACAAACGGTACCGTCAGACACATGCACTAGAGGCAGAATAACTATGAATTTCTTTCAAAAGAGTTTTGGGTTTACATTTTTTGTGTGAATAGGAGTTTTACGCTCTCTTGAATTGAATGAGGAAGATCATGACCTCCTAAAAGCTGCATTAAAGGGAAGTCAAACTAGAAGACTCCATTGCATTAAACAAGGTGTACTTTATGAGATGGAGAAGAGATGGAGGTCTATGTCCCCTCCATCTCTTCTCTACTAATATCTTCCTCAGGTCTCCTCTCCATGTCCTCCTCTCAGTGAGCAGTGTGGTGACCTGAAATGTGCCGCAGTGATTGCCTCTGCAGTTCAATGCGAAGGTCTCATTTCCCAAGCCTCACGTTTACTTCTGCAGGTGCAGCTCCACTGTGATTGATACCTTATAAAACCCTTTTACAGTTGTGACATTTCAGGGAAAACAAGCATGGTCTGAACTTTCCATCTGCCGGGTCCGCACGCCTGTACCTTCCTCTCCAGTCATCGCAATCTTTTCCTCTCTTAACTTTTAGTTTGTTCCTCACCTCTAAACTTTTCCCTTCTTTAAGTGCTGCTCTCAATCCTCAATTTGTTTTTGTTTTCTTGCCGAGTAGCTAATAGCTACGCATCCTGCTCTCTCTGTTTCTAGCTGTGAGCGCAGTTTGTCTTTATTCTCTGCAACATTTGATGCACTGACCATTGACGTCACAGTCCAATCAGAGTTAATGTGGCACCATTTTGTCATTTCATATTAACATGTTTGCCTTGAGTTGTCAATAAATGTCCGAATTGACATCTTCTTGTATTCTAGCTAGCTTCCTGTCCTGCTGCTGTTAGCATCGCCCCATCTCCTCATCTGAGTAGAGAGAACTTTTTCTGGTTGTCCTAATTTACTTAGGTCATAAGTAAAAGAGTCATAATTATTTATTGTAATGAAAATATTAGCAAATTGTTATATACTTGATATAAATGTTAGCTGTAGGTAGCTAACAACACATACTCCTCTGGTGTGGCACTGCATGGATGCGTCCTTTTTTCGTGGTTGTTATACAGTTGAAATGACAAATGTTCTGACAAATAGAGTGTAGTTCAGATTAGTCGTGTTTTACAGGCTGATATGCAGAGATTTTTAGAGTTAAGATGGTCTGTATGCTCCTGACATGTTGTGCCTCCATAAATACAAGCACTTAGACTCAGGCTTCCGAGTCAGAACATTGACAATGCTTCTTTCTGGCTTTATCTTGCACAGGTCGACAATGACCACGCAAATGCCACGTAATGGACATTTCACAAGGCTCAGGGTATTGTGATTGGAACCAACATTTCAACTGAGAGGAGCTCACTATGCAGCAAGTAAGGGCTTTGGCTTCATCTTGCACTCCATTCAATGGTTTAGGTTATGTATTAAATCCAGGTTAAACAAAAATGGTTGTATAATATGTTTTTTTAAAGCACTTTTGTACATTATTTTAATAACTCTACAGTAAATTATCGATTTATGCTGCACTATATTATATTCTATGCTTCATTTTAGTCAAACTTGTTGTTTTCGTTCTCTCTTTTTATTATTCTGTACTCAATATACAATTGGGTTTTGTTCAAATTGTACATTTTATTGTTTCCAACTTTTAAAAAAGTTATTTTGTTTTCATGGAGAGCAGAGTTGCCCTTGGGATATGAAATGAACTACACAAATAAAGCAGCTTTGTCTAGCGGTGAGTGAGACCTCTGATTGTTACAATCTGCAATCTCACCAATAGATGTCCCTCATTACATAGTGTACAGTACATTATGTAGAGTAAAGGAGGTTTTAGCCCAACAGTGGTTCAGGTTTTTTTCTTCTTCTTTGAGATTGAGAGCGTGTTGTCTGTGTCTGAAAGGACAACATTGTAAAAGCTCACCTTGCACCAGTCGCTGTGTGTATCGGACATATTGTCTTTCACAGGAACATTTTGTTATTGCAGGTCCATTTTATAATGCAAACAGTCTTGGGAACTGAGAGGTCAATGTGTTTAATGCATGCACTAGATTATATTGTTGTACGCAGTCGGAAAAACACATTGCTGCAGTGACCCACCCATGATCACAGGTGGGTGTGGCTGTGTGATTACACTCATACACCCACTTGACCCAGCTCCCACCCATCCCCCATCAAACAGCATTCAGTGGTTCTACTTGCGATGTTTCCAATGGGACTTGTGTGTTGGCAGAGCATGTGTGAGTGTGTGTGTGTACATGAGTGGGTGTATGAACATATGTCACTGCCATGCTGCCAGTTCTAGGTAGTAAATTCTCCATCATGACTATCGGTATGATTAAATAGAGGTACCTGGGTACATCCATCATGACACATAATCACAGAGAAGGTCACACAGGTCATGGACGAAGCTAATGGAGTAGGTACGTTCAGTGTTGAGTGCATTACAGTGTAACAACATGTTGTGTAAATTAAATAAAAGCTGATATGTTACTAGGTTCAAGCAGCCTGGAAACAGACACTGGATTCAGAAAGGGGGAGCAACCCAGCCATTAACTATAATAGCTACACATTATTGTACACCTTTGATGTACAGACTTGCTACACAGCTTCACATGCACAGGTTTAACACAACAATGTGGAAGCACGTTTCTTGGTTTAGGACTCTATGCGCATGTGTTCCAAGTTTTAAAATCACTACACTAAATTAATACTATGAAAGTGTTAATTTAAAAAAGGCCACATTTGTGATCTTACTACACTCTAACGTTAAAAAAAGAGTAACACTGGTTTGGACTAAATAATATATCTATAATATAACTAATAGGTGGTGAGCCCCATTAAAGCTTGGGCTGGTCAAAGCTCATTAGATAAACACAATTAGGTATATGTGTGCAGGATCAGACACTATGATTAAACGAAGCTTCTGCCGGATCTGATGTAGAATACAAATTTGGCGTCAATTTAATATGGGAAGTCCCATTTAACTGCTCATGTAAGATGCTAATAGCTATAAGCAGGTCAAGTTCTAAACAGATCCAGTGGATCAAAATGTAGTGTTCCTCCCAAGTGTTTAAGCCCTGGCTGATGTCTGCACTCTCTGAGTGCTCTTGTCGTTGCTGTTATTATTCTGCAATGCAACATTTGTATGTCCTTCATGTGAAAACTCTGTCAAGGCTCTGTCAATGAATACCCTCAGACCTGACCGAGGGAGCGATTGTGTGTATACAGTGGCAGAAGACTATCTCGTCAAACTGGTGATTGGTGATTTAGCAGTAGAATTCACTTGTTCACAGCCTCATTTTATGCACTAATTCAAACATGCTAACGGATAGCATATATAATTTTGGCAAAAACTCAAAAATTGGATCTTTGAGGCTAAAAAAGTACAGCAGCAGTATACCACAGAAGCAAACATCTACCTGTGGTAATACATACCAATGTAGGAATGGCAACTGTTAAGGTCAGTACACTGATATAAAAAAACACACCCCAAAGGTGCAATAAATGTGAACAGGGGTGGTGAAAGTCTCCTTAGGATTGTGAGCCATTGTTGTGTACACAATAAAAAAAAGGTTACTGCAGCCATTTCTTCGCAACAAAATGGTTGATTCATTGAAAAAATAAAACAAGTGCAAATAAGTGCAATAGTTAACCGAAAACAGAGTTGTATTTCAACTCAAACTTGTCTTTTTTAGTATGTCATTTGGTTTGAATGCACAATGACTTTGGTAAACAGGTTAATGCAAACGTTGGTCATGTAGCACTCGCAAGAGTTTAAGTTTTAAAGGAGGGTCTTTTAGTTTTAAATGAGACTCAAACTGTGATTGGTTTCTGAATTTATGATAAAACTTATTCTAATCACCAGAAGGAAAAAAAATACTTTTGCTGTAATATTTATTTATTCCATCCCTTTCCCTTTAAAGCATGACTTTGCAAGTCTGGTCGCCTTTTCTCAATAGAGCTCCCCCTACAGTACATATTTTTATGACAACACCATAAACATCCATCCACTGTCTACAGCTTTATTCTCACCATCGTAAAAACTCACCGCTGACACTCCCCCCTTCTGGCTATAGGCACTTCTTATCAACAGAGAAGGCAAACAAGCCGTGGAGCCATGTCCATGGTGGTTGGCATCAGTTTCACATACTTCTGTGTTTGTTATTGTTGCCATTTGAAAAAAAGCCAGTCCTAATGTTTACTCTTGTGTCATTTCCTGTTCCTCACTTCCTCTGACAACAGTTTTCTTTACTACTTTTTCGCGTGCTCTGCCATGATGAACATCTAAAATAACACAATCGCTGCCTTGATCTTACAGCCTGTACCTGGCTAAGGGGTGTGTGTATGTAGTGCTGTGAAGCAATTTGTGTTTCTCAGGAAACCTGAGACTTTGCGAGACCCCCTGATTCTGAGGAATCTGGGTCAGCCACCCTGATGTAGCAAGGCTGGTTTACTGCTAACAGACAGTAGGGGGAGTGGAGATAGCACCCCAATCTCTCTACAACAAGCCATTTAAACCAAAACAATGACCTGTTAGGGCAAAAATACTACATACTGTAGTTCTGCTTTAAATGGGTGTTGAAAAAGAAGCAGTCTTATTGATGTAATTAATAGGCTTGTACATGTGCCCCATCTGGACTATGAAATTCCACATTGAGATCAACATTGTGAATTCATGCATACTGTAACTACTGGAAAAGGACACGACTGTCTTGTGACCTGCTCATCATGTAAAGTCTCCGTCCATGTTCTCTTCCAAGTGTATATGATTATGTATTCTCCTCAGGGGAGTGAGTCTGTGGTGGAGGTGCACAATGTACTCATCATGCCCTTTACACATGAACACACTTAAACAGGACCTGACCTGATTACCAAAACCAGAGCGTTCAATCAGAAATAACTCCTGAATCCTCTAGCCACTGAATTATGCAGCACACGTCAGATTCTTGATGTGATAAATGTATTCTAGGCATTATCAACAGATAAATCAAACTATTTCACATACAATAAATGGTGCGATTCATAGGAGGCGATGATAATGTCTGAGGCTGTTTTAGCTTTTAGTGTACAATGGAGCTTCTGCATAGATGCACTGTGGTGATGAAAGTCAAAAGTTTTATATTATTTTGCTGTAAAAGTTGCTTTAAAGTTTCGCTGTCAAGTTGCCAAATGCAATCATTTTAGATGAGATTGTGAAGCCTTTATAGCATGTTGGGTTACAGCTCCTACCATAAAGAGATTTTTTTTTTTGCAATAATTCAGTTTTTTTCTCCCCTAAAAAGGAATTGCTTTAATGTCTTAACTTTCCTGTAGGAGACCAGATCCCAGCATCTTTGGTACTTGACATTTGGAAAATGGCCAAACCGTTGTCACAGGTCTCATAATTATGTGCATGAGCTCTTAATAGTTTAACCCAAACTGTCATATTTCTAAGTACTTCCATCCATCAGATTGGGACACAACCAGGGATGGGAATTTCTAGCTTCTAACTTTCTAATGTGGATATTGTAAACTCTAGTGCATGACAGCTAGTGATAGTAATGCAGGTTTCACAGTGTGTTGAGCTTATGCAAGCAACTTTAAAACCCCTTCAGGAAATCTGTTAAATTGAATCACTTGCTGCCACTGCCACCTTGAGAGAATATATGGAAACAATATAAGTTATTGTTGGAGTAGTAAGATTTGTATTTATAAATAATCAGTGATTAAACATTTGTTTTATAGTACTATATACACCTCACTAGGGCTACCACTAACAACTATTTTCGATTAATCGGTCTAATATTTGCTCATTGAATCGAGTACTTGTTGGTCCGTTGATTGGTGTTTACCAAGCCTGGAAATGATGATGTTTTCTAATGCCTTGTTCTAAACCAATATCACTCACCTTAATTATTTATTTGTTACATGGAGCAAAGAAAACTAGGAAATATTTATTTTTAAGACGCTGAAAAATATGTTTTAATTATTGAATGAACACTCAAACGGATAAATCAATTACCAAAATAGTTTCATTTAGTGATCTATTCAAATTTGATTAATTGAATAATCATTGCAGCCCACAGCGGGAGCAGCTTCAGTTCTCTTTACAATGGATGCATTCATCAACAGTGCTGCTGTGTACTTTGGTGTGGCACCAAAACCAATTCACAATCCATTGAATTAATGCAATTAAGTTAAAGAAAGAAATAAAAAAGGACAACGGTATCCTTCAGGATATTATGTTTAAAAAAAGCTCTATTCATAGTCACAGAAGGTGAAACCTGCTTATTTGAACAAATAATGACATATTAAAAATAAATTAAAATGTACTGTTCTCTTTATTCCATGTGTGTTCTATTGCATGTTTACTCTATTTTAGCAGCACTAGGGGCACCATGTATGGTATTGAAATGTGTTATAATATGGCTGAAACTTGTGCATAGGGCGACACATTCAAGTCAAAAAAGAAAACTCCTCATCATTTAACTATAGATGAAATTCTTCATCATGTGTTGTTGCCATGGTGTTACAAACTTTGTGTTTGTGGGGAATTGTTAGAGCAATTCATCCATTGTTCATTAATCACACAACCCTGAATTTAATTACTGGCCACAGTGTCCTTCATTATATTGTTTGTTTTTCCTATGAAGAGAGATAATTATGCATCACTCTGCAAAGCCTATCAATGCTTATTATTATTCCAAAATGGATTGTTTTATTTTGTTGGCAAAGGGTTTTTGATATTATTGAGAGTGAAGACGACATTCTCTGTTGGAGAAAAGCTCAATAATTTCTGCTTTTGCAGTAACCTTCAACATTGTGTTCTCGCAAAAAAAAAAACATGTTCTAGTTTTCACAGCTTTTCAAAATCACAGTGACTTAAAAAACAAACGCATAGAAATATTAAAATTAATTCATTCACCTCAAAAGAAGCACAGAATTCACTTTATCCAGGCCTTAAGCTTAACCCTGTAAGACCCACGGTTGTAAAATTACAACGTTAACTTTAGCCATCCCTAAAAACAATCTGTTATATTTTATCTGGTTTTTACCACATGTACATAGTCATTGGGTCTTATTGTTCAGTCTAACAATGTTAGTGGATGTTACATTTGTTTATAAGTCCCACATTATGGCCATGAACGCACACAACTTTTCAAGATTTCCTCCGAACAAAATCTCTTTGTTTCATTGGACTGGATTAATCAGATTAAAGTAAGTAAAATGTCTTTTATATTTTTTTTGGTTGTTATTATAATGTGTAGAACATGTACATATTTAGTTATTGTGGAAAAGATGCATCAAATTTCATTTAGAGCATGTTACATAATTGTTGTAATTTTACAACACTGGGTCTTGGTGGTAGCAAAAATATCAGGCTTGTTACAGTGGACACAGACAGGTTGTATTCCCTCCACAACACCACTGCCTGAAACAGAGTATTTTCTTTATACATGAACAGGATACATTACATACAATATACCCTTGTGTTGTGTTCTGGTCAAATTTGACTGATTTAAAAGTTTTATCTCTAAAAAATGTATTGTTAATTTGATCACACTGAGCTAAAAACCCATGTCTTTGTCCACAAAGAGGATATCAACAGACAATTCAGTTCTGGGAAAGGTGTAAATGTTCCTGAATGTGTGGTGTGGATGTAAGTGGGGGTTTGCATGTTTTTCTTTTAGTATGATAAGTAGAGACCATAGGCTCAGACAATTACATTTACATTTAGGGCATTTAGCAGATGCTTTAGTCCAAAGTGACTTACAATCAGCAGACAGTATTGTCTGCCTTGAAAACATTTCTACCCAGAGGACTTGGTCCACCACCCTATTTATTCCTTCAGATTATGTACTACTATATAAAAAGCATATTTATACATGTTAATTCATTGTTTTTTTTTTCCCAGAATACCACCAGCAAGGGGAGAGCCATGATACAGTGTGCAATATGTGATTGATATCATCCAAACTGGAGAGAGAGAAGTTGAGATGGAACTCAATGACACTGATGAGAGTGATGAAGACTCAGATGAAGATGTCTGTCAACAAGTGGACAAAGAAAACCAACCACCCATGGACTGTCCAGCTGATAATTACGTGGACATCAAGCCAAAAACACACAAACACACCATGCACCGTGACAGGTGTCGCTGGCTAATAATATTTCATCAGACCCAACACTGATTTTTCTCATCTGGATTTCATCTTCAGGCAAAGAGAGCCCAGCAACACAGACAGTGACATCATGAAGACTCTGAATGCTCAGAAGAGAACATCCAAGAGATGTGCACTCCTGCCATTGGATGTACGCAAGAACATGAAGACAGGGAGAGGATGCTGCAATAAAGGATAGACCAACACACAAATGCAGCAAGTGTGATGGTCGCCTTTGCTTTTCAGAGGACAAGAACTGTTTTTAAGACTTTCACTAACAATGAAAGTTTGTCATGAAAAGAAAAAAGGAATGAAGAAGTTGCTAGAAAAAGCTAGAATTTTATCCCTTTTATTTAATTAATTATTTATTTTTAATAAATTATTTCATAAAAATATGACTAATGTGTGAATATTTTTAAATGTTATATACATTTATGGAGCTAAGTAAGCAATCAAACTTGCAAATTAACCTTTAGTTATTGTGAATTGCTGTTCAGACAAAGTGAGTAAAAACACAGAAATTCTGCTACCACCAAAGCCCAACATTGTAAAATTACGTTTCTCTAAAAACGTACATAAACATTTTTTTTCCAAAAACTCTTTGATTTCTGCATCTAAGGCCTCCTACAACAACATCTGAAAGGTCAAATATTTTTTTTTTTAGGTTTTTCTTAATTTGGGTCTTACAGGGTTAAGGAAGGGAACAATAGCTCCCTAAAATTAAATTACAGTGATAGTCAGACTATGATCATGACTGGACTGCATCCTGCATCGCAATTTAAGTAATGTTTTGGTTTAAGTCAGATTGAATTCATCGGTGCTTTATGTCCTCTCTTCTGACATGTTGCCCTTCAGTCATTTTGTGTATTTTATTTTGGCGAGAACAGAGCGGAAAAAGATGGGAGGCAAAAGAAGGAGAGAAAGAGGCAGTTTGAAGAAAGAGACCATCTCTCTCTGTCCTCTGTATTATTAACTCCCTGGTGAATGAGTGAATGAAATTTAGATTAGCCATAATGCTTGACCTGTTCACGCCCAATGACATGGAAACATATTTTAGCTGTGAGATAAGATGGGGGAGGCAGGTAGAGAGGGGGAGGGAAAAGAGAGAGATGGAGATAATAAAGGATGGAGATAAAGAAGTGTTGGGTAGAGCGACTGCGGAAATTAGAGGGGAAAAAAAGTGAGTCAGAGAAGAAGATGAAGAGATAGTGAGAGTGAGGGAGAGAGATAATCAGGCGGTAAAGGAGATGAGGAGAAAAGATGATGGGAGTGTTGATGGGATTAAATATGTGGATGAGGTGGAGGGGACACAGATGCCAGGAGCTAAAACACACCCACACCCACACACACTTGGTCTCTCCTGGGAGGGCTGTGCTCTCCATGTGCAGACACACACACGGTGACATCCAACATGAAGGACACACATTTCCACTTGTTTTCTGTCCAGATAACATAACACAGCAACACTTTGTAATTGTGTGCAAACATTCTCTCACAAACAAAGCACATGAATTGGTGTATCCATTGCTTTAAACAGAAAATGTTACAAATCTTAAAAAATAAGATAAGAATTTACATACATCACAATGACCGCTCACCCTTGTGGAATTTCACAATAAATCATGGGGATGCTATAGCTCTTCCCACTAAAAATGATGATGCCGTTTTAGGCTGGGCTCATTTTGACTCTACTTCATCGTTTTTGCTGCTTTTCCATTAGTGATAGTGCCTGGTTCTGGGTGCTTCTTTTGGTAACTGTTCTGCCGAGGTTCCAAGCGAGCTGAGCCAAAACTGAAATGAGTGTTGTCACTGGAAGAGTCATGAGCACGCCATAGGACACAAGAATCAAATCAAACAATGTCAAACTGTAGATCAGTTAAAAAGACTTAAAAATCCAGAAACTGTGTTAATCCCCAACATTTCTAAAGTATTTAGCGACAGCACTGCAGAAAGGCGGCGATCGTGAGCCGAATCAGTGACGGGCGGAGTCTGCGCTCCACTCAAGCAGGAAGTACTGAATAGTTGAATTGTGATTAAGAGAACACAGAGTTTTATGCCAAAGATTCTTACAACTGCACCAGTAACAGAGCAAGGTCGGCATGTTTTAAAGGCCCAAAAAAGTCACATAAAGCAAAAAAGTCACATAAGCTTTATGAGAGCAAGAATCAAAATATGACAACAAGCATCACAAGTGAGTATTGATATTAAAATAAAACCCAATGTTATATCAGCACAACCTCTAACAGTTTGTGATGAGATCAACATCTCGACAACTTATCCAGGAACAATCTGTACTAATTGACTTGACAAGGTGTCAATTGTTGAACAATTAGATGTGTTAAATGGCCATGTAATGATTGCAGAGCATGGTGGCCATATGGATGAGTCCCGCTGAGATCTAACAGTTGGCAAAGGGCCCAACACTTGTATCAGAGAGGGAGGGAGAGAGGAGGGAAACTTGCCTCCACCTGCAGCAACAGGAAAACAGTATGTGATTGATGTGAATTATGTTACACTGACATTGTAAGTTTAATTATTGGAAATGTGTAGTGTTGCTGCTCTCCTCTCGTTCCCTCCCTCCCTCCAGGTGCCTGTAATCCCTAATGATGCAGAGGGTGACTGAATTGAAGCTGGCGACTAAGAGCTTCATCTAATGCTGGGCTTACACTGGACGCATGTGCAGCATGAAGATCTTCCCTTTCATTCAGATATATATACAGCAGACTCAGCAGCCACACTGCCTGCATGCAAACTGTTGCGTCTCACACAAGCTCTTTTTTTAGGAATAGAAGTACTGCCATTTTTCTTTTCCCACTAACTGCCTGCATTAAACATTAAAGATTATCTTCCACCACAGTTTCACTTAATATCTGTCAGGAACACAGCACAGCATCAGTTTAAAAGTAAAGGCACTGAAGCATTTCCCTGAAATACAGTAATTGTCTTGGCATTTAGTTTATTACAGAGGAGTATTTAAAAGTATACTTATATCGTTTTATAAAGTAAAGCCAATGCCTAATGCTCACATAACTGAAAGACATTTACATAACGAAAAAACTGTGAAACACTTTTACTTTTCGTAAATTTGTTTTGTGAAATTTTTTTTTTTATGTGCGTTTCTTCTGGATGTACATTTGTCTCAAGGGTTGTTTTGCACTTACTAGAGCTGAAACAATTAATCAATTAATCGGATGAAGCTTTTTTCATTATTAAAACAAGATTTCTGATTGTTTCAGCTTCTTAAATGTGAATATGTTCATTGCTCCACATAAAGAAATCATTAAAACTGAATCATTTTGGTTAGTGGACAAAACAAGACATTTGAGAACATGAGTCATTTCCAGGTTTGACAAACACTGATCAACGTTTTGTGTCTATTCCAGCTTTAACAACTGATATTAAACGGTATATTGGGAACACATTTATTGAATTTTGTATCTATGCGTGTCTGCATGCGTGTGGTCATTCATTAGCAGTTGCATTTAACAAACCGGAGAGAAGATTTCACTAAAGCAGCTCTCTCCCTACAGACTTCCTGACATCTGTGATATTGCTTCAAAGCAGTTTCACTTTCACTTTAATCTTTAATGAAATAATAGCACCGAAGAGGAAGTGATGGGCATTTTAATATATTACCATTATTATTATTATTATTATTATTATTATTATTATTATTATAATAATATATTACTAAAAAGGTAACAGGATCTGATTCTGGAATGAAACAGAGTTTCTCAGCAGGAAATCACACCTTGGTAACATTGGACAAAAAGCACAGCGTGAAGTAAATTGGATTCAATTTCATTTTTTTGCTTCTGACCAACAGTTTTCATTTTTGTTTTAAGCCCACTTTATAAAGCAGTTTTAGAAACATTTTCACAGGAAGTCAAAATGTATAATCTAAGAAAGATGAACTAGTATAAAATAAGTAAACATATGAATAAAATTAGGAGTTTAAATTCATAAAACGAGTTATACAATCAGATTTTTTTAGAAAAGCATTTCTGAGCAAAAACATTTTGGTCTAGGTTGCAACATCATTTTTGTCTTTTGCTTGACTGTTTGGGAACACTGACAATATTAACACAATTATTTATTTCTCATTGGTTTACGAAATAAATATAATTATTCCTCAAACCAATACAAACTCTTATTTTAACTTGACATTTCCACTTGATTCGCCGTGTTATTTTGGTTGACGTCTACTCCCTGTTATTGATATTTGTATCTACAGAAAACCACCACAACACCAATTATAATAATTCCACTTTGCTACCAGAGCTGTGAATTGATTGCCAACAACAAATCCATCCCATTACCTTGTGATGCCGTACTCTCAGCCCAGTGACAGCTAATTAAAATCAACATGTTAATAAAGTGTTAGGGATTGAACAGGCTTCCTCGGTGTCCAGTGTGATTCTGCCCTGTCACGTGGCTGCAGAGCTGCTATAGCACATGTAATGCTCATTTTAACATTAGCGTCAGTGTTTCTGATAATGCAGAGGAAAAACAAAGAAAGTTATGATTGTATAATGTCATGTAAAAAAGACCAAAAACAAAACTGTATTTATACATTACATTTGCTATAAACTAATAAACCAGTGCAATGGCTTTAGTTAAAAAACTTAAAATGTCAAAGTTTTTCTTTTCCCACACACTATTGGCAGCTGCTTACTTTGCTTCTCCCTCAGGCCGACTGTGATAAAAAAATATATTTATTAGAGATATTCAAAGTAACTAATCAACTATTTATAATAATGTTTGAATAACTGAATACTTCTGCCCATGTACATATTTTCAACTACACGTATACTATCTTTAGTACATAGCTTCAGAGTTTTGTGTGTATGCATGCAAAGGAATGGACATTTCAATTATAATTGTAAGTTGACATTTGCTGGGTATTATCTGAGAATTATTCATCGACCCCTGCCCATCTGCCCTCCACACACACACACACACACGCACGAAAATTGATAATCTCACGCCCCTGCTGTGAGCACTGCACGGTTCTCCTGTTAAAAGATTAAGGGGACGCTGCAACAATGTCACACGATCATTTATTTAAATGGTCTCAGTGTTTCCTCTACCATTCATTATCACTTGTTCTATTTCAGATCAGTGTGTGTGTGTGTTTGTCGTGTGTTTCGCTGTCCTTTTTCTCCTTTCTTGCTGCTCCGCTGCATGAAAGGACACACACATGCACACAGAGTGGAGGAGGTGGAGTGAAAGTTACTCTGGTAAATGGTGTGTTAAATGTTCCTAAAAACTAAAGATGGACTAACCTTGACACAAAAACCAGACTGAAATATCACTATTTGTAAACAGCCTGCCACCCATCATGAAGCTGCTAAAACCACTGTTGTGAGGACGTCCTGCTGCGTTTGACTACAGCAACACAACACAGATATAAAAGCAAATACAAATGCAAAACCACGATGACATCCTGACGCACACAGTCCTAAATAGTGTAGGTATCAATGCAGGAGAAAAGGGTTTGGGCCATTTAACAACGAAAGTAATAGTTATAATGCTAAATTCTGAAATATATCAAGGCACTTTCCAAAGTAAAGAGGTGAATATCTTTAATACAAAACATCAAAACTTCTTTGCACATAAATAACACAGCAAGGACCAAAACAGCACAAGTATCCCAGACTCTTTAGGAATAAAGAATTGGCCAAGCGAAAGGGCGTTCACAATCCCTGGGGCTTCCGCATCGCTTCGCCTGCAGCGTCTCTTCAAGGCACGCGAAAGAAATCAGCATTGTCACCTATTTATACAGCCATGAGGCCTTAAATGGCACTATGGAACAGGTACAGGTGTTTCGGGAAGATAAGACCCTCATCTGCCTACCAGCACCCACCCCCCTAACCTGACACTTTTAAAGGCCTTTAGCTGGTAGGAAAAACAGGGTGATGGCTATTTCCAGGTGCCAACCCATCACTCATTCTCCACTTCATATACAGATGTGAGCTCAAAAATGATGGAGGAGGAGGAGGAGGGATGACCTGTCATCTCAGAGTCGAGAGAGGATTATGGTAAACATGAAAAGTAAAAAAAAGATAGCATGAAGCAAAGAAAGAATAATATGCGCCCTATATTTATGGATACTTAAATGTCCAGTGTTTAAGAATAAATGACATCTATTGGTGGATTTACATATCCTTGCCTCAAGTACATCAAGAATAGGCTTATTCTATGGCCACAAAAACACAGTTTTAAAGTAAATATACATGGAAACAAATATTCTAGGGCTGCAACAACTATAGTCACTGATTCAATAAAACAATCCAATAGATAATCTATTTTGATCGTGTTTTTTTTGTATTTAAACAAGCTCTATGACTTTTTATAGCTTCTTAATTGTAAATATTTTTCAGGTTTTTTTCTCCATGTAACAAAGAAATAATTAAAACGAAATCATTTTAGTTTATGGACAAAACAAGAAATCTGAGATCATTATTATTACAGGTTTTGGGAAACACTGATCAGATTCAGATTAAAAGATTATCAAAATAATCATGAGTTGCAGCCCTAGAATATTCATTCATATTATTAATATTATTATATATTGTTAGTTATATATTTCTTCCCCAAAAGTGACTTTAGCTAATCATTAAAGGTCAATGCCAACATTCTGGAAGCCTCTAACAAACAGTACAGTTTGAGATGGGTCAATAATTAATTTATAATTGCAATATAATTTTATTGGAAAACAGTTAATATTAAAGTTCATGTAGATGAATAGTTTCTAATGCTCTTGCAACATGTGCTTAACATATGATGCCAAAGTGACATTGTCCATCAGTTTGGAGGACACACAGATTTCTCCTTCTGTCTTTACTTGCCTCTTTACAACTTGTGACCCAACCACCTGCACAGACAGTCTATGAACCAGGTAGAAGCTCAGGATGTGTCCCTCATATAGTCTCACCTCTCAAAGGACACAGACATTGTTAAATCCAGACAGGAAATGAGTTCTGTGCTATAATGTATGACACCGAGCAGTCAACAGGGCCTCCCTGATCACCCTGCCCTTCAAACCTGATGGATACTAATGTGTCACCACATGAAAATGTGTCATGAAACACCAAAATACAGAGGGATGGAGAGGAAATGGAGCAAAAATGACCCACAAATGGATCAGAGGTGGGGAAGTAGAAAAATGGGATTTCTATAAATGGCCACATTCTTCTGGTGCCTTGTAACTGTCCATTGAAAATGTCCTCTAAGAGAGTGTTACTTCTTTGTTGAGGGCCATGTTTTTTGGCACATGCTAAGAGACGAAAGAAAAACAGTGCTCCCATTTTTCTTGTCCATTTCCATCCTTCCTGGTTTTTTTTCCAAGACACCTTTCTCTTGAAAGCAGCCTTTTGAGGGGGGGGGGGGGGGGGGGAGGACTCTCCCATTTCTGCATCGCAAGACATGTGCATGGTCTGGGCTTGAGTGCATTGTTCAGTGGAGCAAGGCACTTTCTACTCTACACTGAAGATCAAATCCATTGCCCAGGTTGAATTATTAACAGCACACATGCCAAAGAACCCCAGTGTCCACTGGAGAAGCAAGGAGATGGAAAGAAAATAGAGAAAATCAAGGTTAATGGAGAAAAAAATGTGGTGGGGCGGCGGTGCTCACTGAGGTTCTGGTGAAGGCTCATATATGCTGCCTTCATGTTATGCAAAGAGATGCATCTGTTTCTAACAATGTACTTGCCACTGCTCCACATACTATATTCCAATGCCTCCTTGATTTACTGTAAGTTTATACTTAATGCAGTAAAATAAAAGCAGTTTTCAAGTCAAAAAGCAAAGTCAATGTACATGTTATCATGTCAAATGTATTTGAATATTTAAACGTGTGCATTAAAACCGCATGGCGCTTTATCACAATATCCAACACATCCATATTTTTGCTGACGTCCTGATGTTATTTCAGGAAACAAGGACAAACATATGGGAGAGAACGTATAAAAGATGTGGATTCAAAGTGTAGCGAGTGCAGTGAACTCCATATTTTTGTGTTTGATTACAACAAATTCTCACCTCAGTCCTCAGAGAGGGGGTGGGTGACATTTTTTTCTCCAATGTCCTCTCCTTTCACAATGTCACATTGCACTTGTTTTGTTTTGTTTTCAGGGTAATGCTGGACGGTATAACCAAACATTTATATCACAGTATTTTGTATTTATATCAAGTTTCAACTTCCCCTTGACCCCAAACTTTCCCCAGGAAAAAGTACTATCTATCGGCTAGGGACTTTTCAGGTTACCAGGAACTCTAGAGGGGCAGGGCTTTGCACTGAAGGACACTGATTGGTGGAACGCATTTTGCAGACGTTTCAGTGTTGCCAATTTAGTGACTCTGCTGCTCTATTTAGGTTGCATTCAGACCCTTTTAGAGACTCCTGTCTGTTCTGGTTGCAGACAGATCGTGAGAGAGAACCGCTTTTTTTCTTCTTATAATCATATGAAATTTACATCATACTTTTTTCTCCCTGGGACCTTTTCATGGAACCCCTGAGGTCTCGAGACCTGCTATTGATAACCATTGTTCAAACTACTATAGTAGTTTCTGTCCTGTGGGCTAACAGATATCAGATGTCACGGACAGCTAGACCAGGAGGTGGTTGGACTAAGGGGGTTGGACATTGTTGGAAAGCTTAGAAATCACACTTTCACGATCTGTAAATAACTCTAAATGCCCCCTCTGGAGACTTGTTCCTGGTTTTTTCCATGGCTGGGCACAAATGCTCTAAAGTGATTTCTTCTGTAAATGGGTGGTTGGCCCATCTTCTTGGCATGTCTTTCCCATGCCATAAACACACTCCCTACCACGAATTGTTTCAGGAATAAGC
Source organism: Microchirus variegatus (assembly GCF_963457635.1). Classification (NCBI taxonomy): domain Eukaryota; kingdom Metazoa; phylum Chordata; class Actinopteri; order Pleuronectiformes; family Soleidae; genus Microchirus; species Microchirus variegatus. The sequence continues at coordinate 24,978,582 of NC_139805.1, read as the reverse complement.
TCAACAACAGGAGTGGCACTAAAGAACACTTAAGGCGGCCACTTTTCCAGACAGCACAGTGGGGAGATAACAAAAGGTGGCTGCAAGAGTCAATAAAAAAACCAGGAATAGCAAAAGGATATAGCTGAGAGAGGTAAACAACCCTGAAGAGAAATATTTTTTTCTTCTTTTCTTCTGAGTATATGAGTGAGTTACACTGCTTTTCTAGGCATTTTGTCGACGGCACATTGTGACACTCTTGTCCCTGAAATAACCTGAAGCATTGGCCATGGGGTACGTTTTTACAATGTCATGTCGATTTCTATAATAATAATGAAGTTTGGTCAATTTTATAATGTATCGTGGATTTATTTGTGTTGTTATTTCCAGTGGCAAATGGTAGGAGCTGTGCTGTTTAATTTAATATGGGAGTGACAAGTACAATTATAAAATCCATGTTTTGTTATGTTTAATTTTATTTCACCAATGTGTTCTATTGTCTGTGAAAAGGACAGGCTGTTTTTGGTTCTGATTATATGGCTTGTACCCACCATCATAAATGAACCATCCATCGTCTAATTTAGGTAGCTGATGATTCAGGATGAGCTTGTTTCAGCCATACACAGAGAAATGCCATTTTAGAGACTGCGACTGTAGCATGAGTGTTGTTGGTGCCAGACAGTGTGTCTGAAACAGGCTGATCTCCTGGGATTTTCACTCACAACAATCAATAGACGTTCCTCTCAGAGTGGAGCCACAAGAAAAGCCTTGTTGATGAGAGAGAGTTTAGAGGACGGCCAGCGTTTTCAAGCTGAGCTGCCCTGAGATGAAGAAAGAGAGGATTCCACTGCTGAAATCTGAGACTGCAGTGGACACAGACTCACCAACACTTGGTGGGTCCATATAGTAACAAGTGGTTAATTGAGGTGCTGTTGCCTTATTATCACCTCAAAAATCTAGTCTATTCATCTATTCTCCTGAGGCATCAACAAGACTTTTTAGCCCCAAATAAGTTTTTCTCTATAAACCCGAAAGATGACTGTGGAGCCTGGAACCATCTTCAAAAATCTACAAATTCTGCATAGATGGCCGCAGTTTAATTCATACTCAAATGAACATCCACACCAATCCAGCATTTCACAAAATATGTACTCGATCACATGTTCAATTCCAGTCGAGGTGATTTCTCACTTCATTTGTATGCCCTTGGATTAATTGTGCATTGTATTGTACATGTGGGGCTAAGAGCTGGAAAAATATGTGAATTTTCAAAATTGGAAACGTTCCAAGAGTTAACAGAATAAACTGGAAATAAAGTAATTTATGTATTGTTGCATAATCTTGGATAAAACAATCAGATTTTATGAAAATACAATTGATATATCTATATATCAATGTCAATGCCTCCATCACATGCAGAAATGATGTTGAGAAACCTGAAATATTGAAGCTACCCTATAGAACGCATGGTACAGGACTACTGAAGATACACATTTCTAAGCTTTGATGATATTATGAAGTGGATATTTGATCTATGGTGTTAAAATGGGACTTGTTATGGAATATTTTGCTCGACCTTCATGTTTTTAAATGTTTATATTTGTGTACGACACAGTTTCTTTCAATTACCCAAAATGTCCAGTTAATTCTCATTAATTTTCCAATTTGGAATATTTCCAAAATTTACAAACTTGTGCTCCCATGGAGTTACTGAAAATTTACTGGGAATTCTCTGCCCCTTTGCAACCCTAGTTGGGGGTACAGGCGGGCCACCTCGCATAACCATTTTACCAAACGACGAGAGCGTGACCAACTGAACTGGCCGTGATGCAGGGAGCATGTGCAGTTAGTGTGCATAGTGTGTATGTATAGTATGACCAAGGTGTTGCCATCTCTACTTCTGGATGTAGAGTGAACTCAGTTAGTCCACTATACTTCACTGTTTGGTTTAGACACTTACAGTGACAGTCAGTGTGGGAGCTTCATACAGGTACAGTCACAGTAGTAACACAGATGGCATCTGCCTGTGCTATGCAGTGATAAAAAAAATAAAGTAATCTAAGATTAGGTGACATTCTGCTGAATAAGAGAACTGCACTACCACCCACAGATATACTCAAACACACACAAGTTGACACAGACATCCGCACAAACAACCTCTGTCCATGAAAATGTGAAAAAAAAAAATCCAGACATGTCAGAGGTGAATGGATAAATAATAGAGTCTGACAGGTGGAAAATTGAGATTTCTCTTAAAACGTTGAAGTGGCGTTCTAAAACCAGACAATCTCACCTCACTGGTGTTGAAAAGACCTGCCATAAACAGGAAGTGGATATGAGACAAGTTGACAGGCTGTCACAAAACTCAGCTGAGCTGCACTTTATGTACAAAGAGGTGGGGGGAAAAGGGCCTAAAGGTGCATCTCCTTGCAACATTACTCAAAGATGAGTTTTCATCTTTATGAGGCACCTCGTGTCTCAGTCGGCCACAATCTGCCCGGAAGGACACCCGGATGTTTTATCAATTTTTTCTCTCTCTCGCACATCAGCTCCATCAATGTCCCAGCCTTCCGCTCATATGCCACATACTATTACGGTTCCTCCAAAATAATGTCAAGCCCACACTTCCCCGGGGACTTTCTCGCTGCTTTTACTTAACTTGACAAATAGCTTGAGTCAGATGTTGTGCTACGCTGGGTTAGCAGTGACAGAGCACAAATCAAATGAGTACAAAGCACAAAACTTTACAGAGTGCACCGATGGTTCTGGGAACTTATAGCCTTCATGTTTTTATTCATTTAGTTGAGTTTGTTATCTGTCCATTTGTGAGATGAAATATCAAATATGAAACAATTATAATCAAATGTCCGTCTCTATTTATTTACTTGATGGCATTTTGCTTAAAAGTTGAGAAAGTACAGCTTTTTTTGTGAGGAAATTTCTGAAGTAAATGAAAAAAACAGCCATTCTTCGTTCATTTTCATCTGATAATTGTAATCATGGTTACTATGTTTGATATGTGATGATATCAGTGACTACACATTGATATGGCACCATCACCGGTCACTATAACATTAATTTAATGTGAACAGGAAAGAAGCTAGAGATAATGGACCTCTTGGACGTCTTGTTGCATCTAACTATTTCACACAACCAAGTACCAAACGCAATTCCTTAAATCTGAGAGGTAAAAAAAAAGAGAGCGACATTGATTCATTAAGTAGAGTGTGGTGGCCCATTATGTTTTAATATGGCCCACCCCAACATGCTCCATTGTTTAATTGTATGTATCAGTGAATAGTGCCATTTGCCTCATGCTGTCACACATTTGTATAATCATCCATTAAGTTATGTGCCTTTTTTTGTACCTCTTCATTTCTGTGAATAGGAACATTGTTTGAAAAAAACCTTCCTTTCACTGAAAGGAAGGTTTTTTTTATAAAATAAATAAATAATAAAATGAAGAATTCATTAACCAAACATCAAAATGATTACTGACTCAAATTGACATTGTTATTGTAATATAGTTGCTACATTATGCACACGTTTTGTGCTCTTGTCCCGATAAACATTAAGATTTAACATCACGACTGTTTTGACAATTAGCCATATAGAAAGTTTGGAAAACAAATGCTCTCACCACTGCCGTAGTTTGATTTCACTCTGCAAAGGAAAACTGCTTTTATCAAAATTGTCCTCAGTGCATTACATTGTATTGTAAAATTGTGTGAGTCAGGATCTGTCAGAGATGTTCCTTCTGGTAAAAGGGACTTATTTCCTTTCACTGACACCAAGTGCTTGATGTTATGTTATGTTTCTCTCTATATGAATATTATTATTATGGCTTGGCCTTGCTGTGTTGAGTGCAGTGAGAAACTGTGTGTAATATGTGCACTATACAAGTAAAAGTAATTTGATTGACTAGTATAGGCATGTGTGACACTCCAATCTGAATGAAGTGTGTCACCATTCATTCATATCACTTTATCCTCAACATGAGAGTCATGATGGGGCGGGTGCCGATCCCAGATGACATAGGGGGAAAGGTGGGGTACACCCTGGAGAGGTGGCCTGTCTATCACAGGGCCACATAGAGACAAACAACCATTCACTCTCACACCTATGGTCAATCCCCAAATATGGATGTTTTTGGACTGTGAGAGGAGACAGGTGAAAACCCACGCACACACACATATGCAGGGAGAACATGCAAACTCCATGCAGGCCCTGTTCCAATTGACTCACAAAACCTTCAAAGGCAACAGTGCGAACACCAACTGTGTGACCCAACAGTATGGCTTATGATGGATCTTAAGGATTGCTTCCTGCGATGCTTATCTCATCTTTATGATCATCATGATTACAAAACGATCAGGCTGTCAGTGTGAAGCCATTCTAATGAGCAGCACTTAAACAATACAGTAATGTGATTATGGTTAGATGCCTTTTTAAATGTTTATGGTCCTATGATATTATAGAATAAAAAATAGCAATACTGTACACTGTATATTGTGTTTTTCCCTGTTTGGGGTTTGAGGAGCTGCAGTCTCTTCATTGTTGGTATTCTCCCCACTTCTCTGTGTCCTGCTGCAGAGCTCAGGACCTCTGACATCAGATGCATTAGACCGTCAGTGGTCTCAGCAGTATCCATCCTAAGCTTGTGCTGCGAGAGTGTGTTTTATTGCACTGTACATGTGTGGTAAGAGTAAGCGTGTTATTGCGTACGTATGTGTACGGCCACATGGTGTGTAATCAGCACCTGCAGGTGCGGAGAGACAGGTCAAGGACTGATTGGACTTATAAATCCATTTCGAATGACCTCTTGGCCCATAAAGAAAAAAATAAGACAGTGAGGTTTTGCTGGGGAAAAGGAGGACAATATAAAACCTGCCTTCAAAATGGACAAACTCTGCATACATCTACACTACACCACGGATACAGAAACTCATTGGCTCCAGCTCCCAAATCTATCAGCCTCAAAGGAGAAGCAAATGAACAAACCGATTTCAGTTATTTTAGATTGAAGTAGATGGAAAATATGGGTCATGCTCTCTGTTGTGTTTGTAATTTGAGTCTTACACCCAGCATGGACCTGGTGAACCAGCCTGGTTGTTTATTTGAATGACAGCAGTGTGATTAGTCAGTGCTGGCACTGTGGTCTTTTCCCTTCCATCCCTATGGTAATAGATTAATTTACAATTAGCTCCAGTGATCAAAGTCCATCTTTGTCTTCTTCTAGCAGTGAGAAACATCTGTTTCACTGACAAAAACGCGCACATTTCATCGACTCGGGGACGCACGCACATAAACAAATGGAGGCACACACGTTCACGCACATAGAGCCTTTGATCCAGGGGTGAGACATCTGCTGTTTGTTGTTCACAAATTATTGATGGTGGTAAACAGAAAGTTGAGGGGAAAACGGGCATTTCTCATGCTGATGAAATTTTCACGACCTGTCAGCCGGTTCAAACTGACGCTTTGTTACGGAGCAGGACGTCATGACAACACCAGACACAATATCTTCCAAACGCTTCATGAGAGATGAGTTGGAACATCTCGTTTTGTTTCCTCCAGAGCCCTATATAAAAACTCTCTTTTTAGATAATAAGAATTATTATTTTTATCACGTTGTCTGATCTGTTTCCTGTGAGATAGACATCATACACGATAGCCAATCATGAATTTTCACACCTGATTTTTTTTCTCATTATGGTAATAATAGCAAGGAAGAAATTGCAGCCTGCATGTTGGCATCTGTATAATGTTATTAGTTGAGGAGCTTAAGCATGTAAATGACAGCCTCTCTATATGTTGCTCACCAGATGGGGCCCTCTTACTCCCTAACATGTGGCCATCATGATGCCAGATTAGTGGCACTTGAAAATAAGACGGATTGACACCGTGTCCCAGACATTGCTCGCATAATTTATGTGCAATTAAGGAGAAAACCGAGTTTGCTTCCCGTTACAGTCCTGCAATCAATGTTTCACGATTTTATTCATCGTGTTTCCCTGATTGAAATAAACTCTATTTAACTCTAACTAAGTGCAACATCACCCAGTGGTTTGTGAGCTGCTGTCAAGTACATACAGCTGAAATCATCCATCATCACAGGAATAAAAGCGCAGATGTAGGTCATGTGTGAAGTTAATTAAATTATAATTATTGCTCAACAATAAGGGGACACAATGTAAACAAAAATCATACACATTCTGATCTAAACAGAAGCTCAGAAGGGACAGCGCTTTTTCTGTTGCTGTGCCAAGATTATGGCACAATCTCCCACTGCATCTCAAAACCCATTTTTACTCTTTGGCTTTCGACCCAGTATGAGACATTGGTTTTGACCTTTTTTGTTTTTATTGCATGACTTGTTTATTTGTGTTGTTTTTATACTGCCTACAGCATTGTATTGTTTTATTATTAATTTTTTTTAGTTCTATTAGGACTTACACTACCGTTCAAAAGTTTGGGGTCAGCAATGTCCTTATTTTTGAAGGAAAATCACTTTTTCTCAAAGAATATAACATTAAATTATATAACAGAAATACACTATATACATTGTTAATGTGGTAAACGACTATTCTAGCTGCAAACGTCTGGTTTTTATTAGCACAGCTGAAAACAGCTTTTCTGGTTAAAAGTTTGAAGGGCAAAATCATTATTTTGAATACAAATCATTATTTCTAATCTTGTCTTGAATATATGTTCTATTCATTTTGCAACTCTTTTGATGAATAAAAGTGCGACTTTTAATGGAAAACACCATTCATTTAATGACCCCAAACTTTTGAACGGTAGTGTATGTTTATATAGTTATATTTATCTCTGATGTACAGCACTTTGATCCAGCTGTTGTTTTTAAAGTGCTTTATAAATAAAGTTGGATTGGATTGGACAAATGTCCAAGTTTCAATATGAAATACATGCAAGACTGACAGATGGTGCAGCTTCTAGGCAAATGCATCACAGTGCTGCCCAGAAGAATTTTGTATGCGCAAAAAGCACAAATACAACATTTCCCCTGGTTTACAGAAATATAAAATAAGTTTTTACAAGGCTGGATAAGAAGCAGCAGTGTGAAATGAATATTTACTCACCAAACACAACACAGAAACAAAGTTTAAAAATATCGCAGTCACATTATTAACACATGACACATTAAGGCACACAATCAAACATGCACAGACACTGACACACAAATATCTCACTTCAAGCCCCTTCAGGACAGTCATTACCATCACTGGGTTTATTTATGACACTCCTCTCAGTGCTGGCAGAAAAACAATGTAGCTGCTTTTCATAAAGTCTCTGTAATGGAGCCCTAATGGATTTGTCAAATTGACAGGGGAGGAGAGGAAGTGCTCGGAGGGGAGGGAAATGGGCATAAAGTGGCCTTTGATCAGCGTATGTGTGTAACCTGACATTTGTGCGCGTGAGCGCGCGATGGTTTGTCAAAGTCAGCCTTCACGTCATGCACGCCGCGTCTTCATTTGTCAGCAGACGTCGTCGACTGCGGTTTTCTATGAGAAAACATGGGAATACCGCGGAGACTACAGATAATTGTTACTTTTTAATGCTGTGTTTTTTCTCAACATGTAGTAAAAGCAAAGATCAGTTGTTGGGTTTTATCTGACAATTATTGCACACACACACACACACAGGGACAAAACCTGATAATCTCATGCTCCTGCTGAGAGCGCCGCACATTTGTCCTGCTAAAATGTCACACCATTTATATAAATGGGCTCAGTGTTTCCTCTGCCATTCTTTCAGAACATGCAACACTTGTTTTATTTCAGGTCAGTGTGTGTTTGCAGCCCATTCCTCTGTCCTTTCTCTACTCTCTCTCCCACACCCGCACATACACAGAATGGATGACGTGGAGATAAAGTTACTTGGGCAAATGTTTCTCAAAAGTTAATGCAGGACTATGCAGAGTTTTTAACCTAATTTAACAGACTCAAAGCAAAGCAACACCACATGACCAGGAGAATCAAAATATACTCAAATCATAGATGAAAACCATTTTTTTGGACAACCTGTCACGTGTCAGGCCCTGATGTCACACATGACAGTGTGTGTGTATGTGCGCTGTCATGGAGACAAGAGTAGACTCGCATCTATTCCCATTTAAGTATAATTACACGTAGGCCTGTCACGATAACAAATTTTGCTGGACGATAAATTGTCTCAGAAATTATTGCGATAATCGATAATATTGTTGTTCTGAGATAATTTTCATCTAATACAATGATAATGGTATAATAATGCAGGTACACCTTTTCAAAGAGAAATAAACTTTTATTTTTAAAGAATATTTAACACTAGAACACATTAAATTAACAAACAAGCAAAAGCAATAAATAAAATGGGTTAGCTGCACTCCGCTGTGGTAGGCTACGCCAGGAGTCCCGCCTCCCCACACACCATGTGACTGACAAGTGACTGACATGAGGGTTCACTCATCGTTACTCTGGCTTTACACGGTAACGCTCCCGGGTGAAACCGACAAAATATTTTATCAGATGTGCCTTTCGTTTGAAAGCGTTTTTGGGGCTTAAAGACGCAAAAAAATGAACCCACCCTCCAGAGTGGAAGTTGAAGTTGGCACCACATTCGCCCCAGGTTCAGCGTCGTGTCAGCGTGAGCAGCGCTGTCGGGTTCCCGTCAAAAGGGTTGACAGCGGAGCGTTTTTAAGATTTCCACTCTGGAGGGTGGGTGATACCGATCCAGGAGTCATTTCAGCAATTACGCCGAGTCAATGTTTTGGTTTTCGACTGTGGGCGACTCAGCGCTACTAGAAAGAAGTAGAAGGAAGTTTCAGCGCATGCGCGCGCTCCTGGTGTTATTGTATGGCAGTGCTTCACAGCGCCACCTAGCATGCATACTACATCAAATTTCACACACTTTAGGACCCGAGAGAGAGAGGGAGAGAGAGAGAGACAGGGAAAACAAAAAAGCATGCAAATGGCATTTATCGCGGCCAGAAAAATTATCGAGCTAATTTTAATTATCGTGCGATTAATTGATTTATTGAATATCGCGACAGGCATAATTACACGTCATCTGAGGACCTGACACCCGACACACGTCTAACTTACTCAAACATTTTCTTTTACAAAATAATGCTAAGCTGTTTCTTACTAAGAAAAGCATCAGGAGAACCATGACAGCACACTGTGTCATTTACATGACACCGTGTCCTGCTCAGCTCTGCATTTGAGGAAGTGAAAAAGAATATTTAAAGAGGTGATTTTAAAAATAAATGAACGTGAGTTGTTAATGAAAAGTCTGGGAATTTGGTGTCTGACCTCAGGAATTAAAAGATTAGTGAGCTACAGATTTAAGCGCATCCATTTGGTCTATTCGGTAAAATCTTAAAATCAATATCAAACAAAAAAAAACAGCCAATTTAGATAACTAAGCGAGGGAAATTGTCACATTACCTAGTTTTTTTCATTACCTAGAAAAGAGAAGAGAGCATAGAACTTCAAACTGAACTACAACTACTGAAGATGTCTATGACCTGAATGACAGAGTTTTCACAGACATACTCTGAACATCAAAATATTGTGTCTCTTTTGATTATTTTTGGACTATATACATATATACACATGGTTTTAATTTTTTTGGTGGGGGTTGTTTTTTTGCTAATAAATGCCCATACAGCGTTGTAAAGGCTGTCTGCCACAGTGATAACCAACAACAGTAATTATCTGTTCAAGCAAAATATCATAACCCCTCATTAACGCCAACAACAAAAGTAACCAAAAAGCAGACTGGTATCATTTCATTCTCCTCAAGCAACAGCAGCAGTTTTTTTTTTCTGCAAAAGCAAATTGAAAGATGTTTGTTTGTATGAGAACGACTATTTAATTAAAGCATTAGCCTGATTCTCAAGCTATAATCAAGAACATTTCACTGTCAAACCAAAACAAAGAAGACAATTTGGCTGCAGCTATAAGACATTTTTACCAAACATGAATTTCAGAAAGGTTTATGTTTCTCTTCTTGCAGTATGTAGTGAAAAGAACTGACTTCCAGTTTGAACCCATAATTCAAGTTGATTCTTCGATTTTTTTTTGTGGAATGGGTAAATTAAAATTATGATTTTAAAATTGCTTGATCAAAAATATGGTTAAACCATGTAATAAACAGATGTGTGGCAAGTAAAAATAATAATAAGTGACACTAAGTATAAACTCAACTGACAAGTTTATGATGTTGTGTTTCAGTTGAGATTACTATTTTACCACAGTACCTTGAACGCAACACACAGGCTACAGAAGCCATGGTGGGTGTTATCCTTGTCCTAAAGCAACAACTCAAAATAAACCACCATGGTTGGAATATGTAAACAGTAATCAGTGGTTACAGTTCAACAAGAGTTAATTAAGATCGGATTATCATTAATGATGAGTCTGAAATATTTTATTAAATTCATAAGTGCTGATGATAACTCGCAGTGTGTGCATGTGCAGTCACCTCCTCCTGAATGTAACTTGTTGTAACTTGTTATAACCATAAATTAAGGCTACAACCACCATGACAGTCAGTACGCTTCAGCCTACGCTAACTGAGGTCTGGTTTGGTCGATACTCTATTAAGTTTGGACTAAAGAATGTGGCCTAATCCACACTCCACAATGAAGAAATTTTTTCATAACATTTAAAATTTAAAATTCAAACTGGACTGTTACATTTGTATTTTGTGTGCTTTTTCCATAGAGAGATTGTCACCTCCACTGAGGATACCATTCATCCTTTGGGCTGCATGTCCAAATAGGGGTCCACACATACCACACAGACATGGGTGAATGACATTTACATTATGCAGACTACAGCAAACTTCCACGGCCCACACTGTCATTAATAATTCCCATACACAATAAACATAGGCGTTATTTAAAAGCTTCAGGGCTCCTCACATTTGTCTTTGCTTCTGACACTAAATAACGACTTTCTGTCAAATGCAAACTTTGATTTTGTGTGGGGAAAACAACAACAACATTGCACCATTTAGTTAACGGTGCTGTCAGTAAAATCCAATAGTTAATATCAGTGTTAGATAGCTCTTTATCCTGAAGGCTATCACTGACTTAGAGTGTTTAATCAACAACATGGGTCTCTCAGGCCTAGGTTATATTTGATATGTGAGCACCAACCTATTTAGTAACCATGTCGACAATGTGAGCTGACACACTTCCTGTAGTATAACCCTGTCCAGTTGGTGGCACACTCTAGTTTTAGTTACACTACAATAACCTTTTGCTATGTTTTTCGGTGTATAAACACCTTTATGAGGACAACTAATGGCAGCAATGGCACAAAAAACTAGCCAAAATAAAATATTACTTGATCCGATTTCTTGGATTCATCAGTAATGAATAACTTAAAGCCTGCAGCTTCACGTTTTACAAAAATAAATAAACTTAGCTCCACTAAATATGACCACAATATGTACTTCAGCTACTCCAAATACTCAACACAATTATGACAATAACTGTAGCTTTGCAGCACCAGGTCACACATACAAACTCAAAGTACTTACTGCCTCATCTCTTTTCTAAGCTTTAAGCTTATGGCTGTGATTATGGTTAAGCAGTCTTCAGTCTACCTGAGTCAGCATTGTTTAATCAGTTATTTTCTGCCCCTTTTCCACTTTATGCCACACAAGCAAGTAGTTTATTTCCTGTGCAAAATGTTTACACAGAATGTATAAGTCCAACTTATAAGTAATATTATGTTGAACAAGAGAAGCATTCACTGCAGTACAGGAAGAAGCGACTGGGGGACTTGGAACATGTAATTAATTGATTTAACAATAAACAGTATCAGAAAGGCTAAGATGATATTAGGGCCCCTAAGTCCTGTTTGAATTTATAAAATTACCGTCATTTTTTTTTTTTTCAAACTCAGCAGATTGGGTGGCGCAGGTGTCAGATACTGTATTAAACGAAATGTACATAGTCCTTTGGTTTCATCCTGAAGCCAACCAGGACACAAATATACTGGATAGCCAGTAGGGGGCAAATCTGCTGGTTGCAAAAAGAACTGTATTTAATAACACCAGTAAACATTTTCTTGAGGATTTAATGCTCTCAATCACTTGTTTCAGGTTCAGATTCCTTTGGGTGATGTCAGGACTGGTTCTACACACATCCACTTGTGTTTTACAAGTCATAAAGACAACTTACTGGTATGAACGTGAAAGTGACATTCAGACAAAATTATGTCCTGATTTAATCCTGTGTTGCTGCCGACACTAGAAATCCCTTTTGCTACTACTACATACTCAGGACGCACAAATGTAGCATCAAACTGAATCACAGGTAAAGGTCATCGGCCGTCTGAATACAGCCGCAAGTCGCTGCAAGATAATGAAACAAACAACTCATTTTGTTCAGTGCAGAGGAGCGGGAGATTCTTTTACACACAGGCCAAATATACATACAATAGAGAAAATAAAACGAATAAATAATTCATAAGTTTGCCTCACACATCACCTTCACCACACTTGCCAAGCCTCACACTCGTATACAACACACAATAGCAGGCAGTGTTCACTCAAGAGAGGGAAGTGTGCGCTGGCCGCAGCTCAATTTGTCCGTTAACTAAAGGTCACACGGTGAGTGTTTTACCAAGGAGTCGCTATTCCAGAGCTCATTTGCTGCATTTTTACTTCTTGACCACAGCTCACAGTGTTGAAGTCTGACAATTCACAGAAAGTGGCACAGTGAATGTTTCAATCCAATCCTGTCAAACCCATCACATACAGGAGATGCTGTCATTAAGTTATTAGAGACAATCTTGTGTTATCGACAATGATAATCTAAACCCATCTCAAAAACGTCTCGTCGACTCAACAAAAGAGCATTCCCATTAGTGTTTCATCTATCCAGGGAGCTGCAGACCACACTTCCAGACCAAGACCAAGTCAGATCAGTATATTTAGTTTGTGTTTGCCCCTGAGAAAATGTTTTGCAACATAAACAATACAGAAAAAAACAGCTGTGACTGTTAATGGTGTCATAAATAGTTATATTTGCCTTAATTTGATGATGCATTTTAGGTGTGAAAATAAGTACATTTGTGTTCCCAAGTAAATTTACTGAATGCAAGTGAAATCTTTTTGTATACACTTGTGTACATGATAATTAAAAATATGTAATCATAAGTTCAAAGCACAATTCACACATTTCACATGAAACACAAAAGTACATTAGCATTAACATAACATTACACTTCTAATACCACTGGCCTACACATGAAGCAGGGTGAAAGTCTAGGCAGTTTGGTGATAAAAAGGGGAAAACCCTCAGCTCCACCCAAATCAATGGCAATCATGTTTCCCTTAAACAAACTAAGGAAATGTCACAGGAGTAAAAAAGAAAGTTGTAATTTTTAGATTGTTTGGTTTTGGCTTGTCACACAAGGAGAAAACCCCCCCAAGTCGCTTCAATCATGCGATTTCCTGCATCCGCTGTAAAACTCCTGCCTACAAAACATACTTTACCGTTTTATATTTAACACGTCTGATGAGGCCGTTTTCTCTAAATTAAGATGCAGGGGACAGAAGTCGTGTCATGGTTTAATGAGGAGCTAAAGGTCAAGGCCAGACAACACACAAGAAATGGATGTGCAGGCTGATTGCCTGTCTGGTCGCCATTTTCACACAGAACAGTGTGATAACAATGCATATGAACACAAACAGTAATGCATAATCAAACTGTGTTGGAAACTTTGCATAGCTAACGTAACTACACTACCAAAAAATAGATTCAAGGCCTCATGATCTTTAGATATGTTCGTGCAGATACACTATATGGACAAAGTATCCAGACACCTGACCATTACACCAACAGGGACTGAAATGATGAATTCAAATACATATGCACTGCTTTAATATGAAGTTGGTTTCCCTTTTACAAGCTATAGCAGCTTCCACGCTCCACAATGAGTTCATCCCAAAGGTGCTTGATGGGGTTAAAGGTCAGGGCTCCGTGCGGGCCAGTCCAGTTCTTCCACACCAAACTCATCAATCCATGACTTCATAGTCCTTGCTTTGTGCACTGGGGCCCAGTCATTTTGGAATAGAAAAGGGCCTTCCTCAAACTGTTGCCACAAAGTTGGAAACAACATTGTCCAAAAGGTCTTGGTTTGCTGAAACATTAAGATTGTGCTTTATTGGAGATAAGGGGCTGAGCCCAAATACTTGTGTCTATGTAGTGTATGATATATATCAAATCACTCCAGAGAAGGGATGAGACTGGACAACCAGGGTTCCCACACCTTGGCTGATATCAAATTAACTGACTTTTCAAGGACCAGTTACCTGAAAGCCAGTCTTTGCAATTAGAATTTGCATTTCCCAGGCATCACGTTTGCTCTCTCTTGCTTAATGTTATTCGCTCATTGTTGTGGAGGGAATCTCACGCCAACAGCGGAGAGAGGGAAAGTATGACTCAGCGTTCGTTCTGCGTAGGCCGAGCCAATGCAGGGTGCATGACACAGTAGACGGTGTCATAACAAATAAGGGCACATCTACTACTTTTTTGCACAAATTTCAAGCACTTTCAATGAATCATGTCTACATTTTAACTTTTTTTTTTCAAATTCACAAGGATTTCGTGGGAACCCTGGGACAACAGTGTCTGAGGTTCATCCTCGGGAATTAAACCATCATATCCCTCTCAAAAAAAAAAACAGCAGTTGCTGTAGAGTTTCATTTCTTTTCTGCACTCACTTGCCACCATTGAAATACCACAGAGCTCCATTGTACTGAGGTGAACTGGAGGTGATATTTCAAATCTTCCACAAAATCACAGCAACACTATTATCTCAAAAGAGGGTAAAAAGGAAAAAGATCCCCTGGTGTTTTTGGGCTTTAAGACATAAACCACACACACACACACACACACACGTGGCCTTGAGGTATCAGCTTGCCTTTGTACTGAGATGAGTAGTCAGGGCCGTCCTTATCAATGCTCGATGATAATGAAGAAGGTGGGATGCTTTTCTCCCTCACAGGGAGAAGATAACAAAGAAAGTGCTGGACTGTCTGAGATACCACTCTGCAAAACCAGCCTCCCATCCTTCCCCGTCCTCCCCTTGCTCCTTCCCCACCCTCCCCTCCGTTTCCTTTTGTTGTTTGAGAGACACATCAAGATTGTGTTGCAGAGGAAGGAAAAAAAAGGAAGCCGACGACAGGTGATATCGCATCTCCTCGCAGGTAAAGGAATGTCAGATGGTATTAAGAGAGAAAAAAGTGGAGGCAGGAAAAAAGAGGGCGAGTAAAAATCAAAGTGAAGCAGATGCAAAACAGTGTCAGAAGGCTGCAGGTATTCATGTAGCATTTGTATAAATTAGCATTTATAAAGAGCTTTTCTACTTTCAGGAATATAAGAGAAACAGACATGAATTGCCTGAGTAAACGTATGACAAGAAATAGATGAAGGCAGACACTGGGCCTTTGTGTATGGAACCCATTTAAATGATAATGGCTTCATGATGCACTTTTTTTAACTTCTTACAGGTCAGTTTGAATTAAAGAAAGATAAAATTGAGTGAAGATATTTAAAGGGGAATGAGTTGAGACTGAAAGAGGGGTCAAATTCTGAATTTAACTTCGCTCCAGCAGGAACACTCTCCTACACGCACACACACACACTGCAGGGGGTGAAAGTTTGTCTAACCTAAATGAGTAGAGGTCATTCATGTCCACCCAACCACATCAGCAGCAGACGTACTTGGACTTTCTTTCTTTCAACGTAGCAAACCATAGCAAAGTAATTTTGGTAAGTGCAGAGATAACATACAGCGTTTTCTAATCGTGTCATAACTCTGGGCTGCATTAATTATTCAGGACCATTGTGGACATAAGCAGATGAGGAAATGTACATCAAATGATCACTATTTCTCAGAGCCACAGCACAGAAAAAGTATTGGTCAAGTCTCTACCGAAGTCCGTAACGAAAATCAGGGTTTTTAGCTCATGCTGGTCTACTGCTGCCTCGTTGGACAATTTTGTGTCATGTGAGCAAATCCAAAAGAAAGATTTCAAACACAAAATTGACAAGATGACATTTGAAGTTACTGAAGGAGGCAGCAATGTATTAACAACTCCAACATCAATGATTTTCTCTATGAACTTTGGTGTGGGGGGAGTGTGCAATTTGCAACCTTAAGTTTCAAATGGAAAGGCAATCTAACGCCAACAGATCCTTTTGAAAACGGCAAAGAAAAAGATTGTTTACCTTTCGTGCTACTTGTACTAGTACTGCTACATGGTTGTGCTTTAATGATGAGATTCTGGCCTCAGCTGCTGTTCTTTCTTAGATGTGATCATGTTTTACTTTCACTAAGCACCATCTCTTCCTTCACTCCCTCCTTCTCGTCTGTCTGTCTCTCTCTCCCACACACAGAGGAAATCCAATGCAACCTGATGCCCACAGCCACAACACCTTTTAAATTACAACCTCAGGCTCTTTGTGTGTGCATGTGTGTGTATGTGCACACCATCTCCGACAATGCGAAACACAGCAGCACAAAACCACAGTGAGTCTGAAACACTGCCCTGTCACCCTGTCCCTGTGTTAATGAATGTTACTGAGACTCCTCCAGAGGAATGACACACAAATACACTTGACACCCAGCGACAATGGCTGGCGTCATGGGGGCGCGCTGTGCGTTGCATGGTAACCACTGCATCTACACGCTCATTGTTGCCTCCCTCCATTTGAGTAAAGCAAGTGAAACTGAACAGCAATAACCTGCATAATTCTCAGGAAGAGAGACGAACTCCGATAGTCTCCTTGGTAACATTAAAACTCCACGTGTGTGCAGCAGTCTGATGTCGACGAAGAACGATGCATGTGCTGCATCGTTTCGCCCACATGTATTTGAAGCACACTGCTGTTGCTCATTAAGCAGGATGATAATATTGTTGACTTGTTTACTGTACTTGTTCACGGAGCGGCAAAGAGTTTGTGTAAACTGATTAACCCGGAAAGCTCCTGAACCAGAGAACGAACGGCAGCTTGTAATTGCAGGCAGTGATGGATGAAAGAACGAAAGAAAACTAATTGAATTAATTTTGCTGAAACACACACACGCACAACTTTACCTTGCTCAGCTGAGTTGGTTGAACGCCTCAGTAGTTGCTTTAGCCTGGGCGAATATGCATGTCTCTCAAAAAAAAAGGGGGCAGCAGAGGACACAGGCCACATTCACAGCTGCTTTGTTCTTCTTCTCTTCTCCAGCTACAAACCTATCTCTCACACTGAGGTGAGTTGTTACCTAGTCTATAAAAAAACAAAACACTTCTCTCTGACTTGTTTGGCTGCTTCCCCTGAACCTTTCTGACTGTTTATCCTCATGCATGGACCCTCTGCCCTCACTCTTCACCTTATACCAGTTAGTCTGCCGTGTCTGTATGCTAGCTTCTGCATCTGTGTGTGTATGAGTGTGTTCCAACATTAGCATAGGCCTTCCTCCTCTCTTACCAGCACTCATCTAACCTGTTTGGGCAGAATGTTGCCTGCATCTTTGTGTGTTGTGAGTGTGCACACTGTCATTTACAGTGGTTCAATTTGACAGTGTAACACACACAACTTTACCTTGCACAGCTGAGTTGGTTGAACGCCTCAGTAGTTGCTTTAGCCTGGCCGAGTATGCATGTCTCTCAAAAAAAAAGGGGGATCAGTGCACACCTGCAGTAATGTGTGTTTTGTATGCAGATATAATAGGGTTGTGACAAAATAATGATGTAGTTACACGTAAGTTATCAGTCCGATGATGGACAAAAAATGACTTGATTACATATGAAAAACATGTTAAATCTGATAAAATATGTAAATCATTCTAGTTACAAAAAAAAGAGGAATTTCCAGTTTAAACAGTCGCATGCAGTTTCTGTGCCGTGCTAAATCATTTATTGTCCTCTAAATGGGAAAATAAGACCTGAAACTATAGCCCATTTTAAAATGCAGTCCATTCATTTGGCGTAAATGCATCAGCGAGCACAGGAAACATGATGTAAAGAGAGATGATGAACCACTGTCATGTGATACAAATAATAGGTATTGAGCCCTCCATAAAAATACATTATTATATAATTTTAATAAAGAGTAATTTGACTCACTACATAATGACTCATTGATGTGGTGCAAATTTCACTGTAGAGCTGTAAAGAGTGAGTTGCATATTAACCTCAGTGCTCTTCCCCTGAGTTTTGATACGGGATATGGGCGAATCTGAGAGACTCTGGTTGTACTACTTCATTAACAATGGAGCCTGTAAATGGAAGAAGTCCGTGAGGAGTCTCGGGTTGTTTATCTCTTTATGTTAATCAAGAAAGAAAGAACATACAAACACCACTCAGAAAGGCCCTTGTTCAGACCGGTCACAAACCCAGGTGTTCTAGCTTTCTATTGTCATCAGGCCCTTGATGGATCAATGCCACTCACTTTTAATGGGCCTTTTATTAGCAGCTCATCAATAACTTCCCAGCAATGGACCGCCACATTAAAGCTCAGCTCTCATAATATTTTGGAAGAAGTGAACATTTCAGAGAGTTGATGAGAGAAGATGGTGATGCTTTTAAAAACATCTGGCCTATGAGTAAGACTCCCTGACACTGGAGAACTCAATTAATGAGATTTAGCATGAAAATCACATAATACTCTCCCTGTTGTTAAGCTGGGGTTTGAGCTTTTCTGCAGCCGCAGCCACTTAATAGAACAGAGAGAGAGCGAGATGAGAGCCTGGATGAAAGCTTCGAAGACTGATTAGGGTTTCTTGTTCTCCAGCGGGCTCCTTATCAGGCTGACTAAAATATATTTTATGGGACATTTTGACATTTTGAATTCAAGCTGGTCGTTCTTGCCAAGTACTTGTCAAATCACTTGGTACAAAGTTGATTATTTGTCCTTGTTTCTCATTTTTTCGAGTCAGAATTCCTCATTTCAGCCAGAAAACTTGTCACATGATAAGTGAGCATGTGGTCACGGGCACCTGAAGGTTTCTCTGACAAATAGACCAATGTCAACTGAACATTTCCCTTTTTTTTCCTGATGGCGTGTACCCAGTGAGAATGTGTGAATGTCAGTGTATTCCTTTGAAGAGAATATCAGCCATGTTTTCCAGTGATCACATTACCACCTATGGTCCTAATAAGGGCCTGCTAATGGGCTGAAGGTGGAAAAGATCAAAATATGAATTCAGACAGACACTATGGACATGATACATTTATGTACATTGCATTTTTGCAATGCAATATACCAGCCAAATGTCTTAATTTAACCCTACTTAAAGGCCAGGTGTTAAGGTTGGATGAGGCACTTACACCATTCAGTTGTATAGAGGTGACTGTTCTCTGCCTGCTATGTGGACCAGGAAGTAGCCTGGGGTCAAAGCTCAGTGAAACAGGAAAAACACAAAAGGTTCATGAATTTAGAAAATAACTACATGCCAAATTATGTTACCATGATTTTATAGATGAACAGTACACTGTTGGAATTTGGTGGTTCTTATACAGTATTTCACATAACAATTTGTGCATGTATATATATTGTATTAAACAAATATTAATATGGTTTAATTGCTTTCATGTCATATAACACACTGAATTGATTGCCATTTCAAAATTGTATTATTGCTGAGAATGAACACACCTAATTGTATTGGGTTTCAGAGCGTCCTAGGCCCGATCCACATTACATGGGAGTTTCCCATAAACACAGAATTTTTCAGGAAACATCTCCATCCACACGGAAACCCCAAAACAACTCAAACACATAGTGCATATACCAGGCCTGTAAGTGGCGCTGTAACACTAGACCAAAAAAAAGAAGATGTGACACCCATTAATTTATATAATAATGGAAACAGAGACAGGATGAACCGAGCCAGGGGAAATAAAGTGAAATAAAGAAAGACGATACACGTTTTAAAGCAAACTTTCAAATGAGTCTGACTTTACGGACCTCTGGTGACTTTTTTTTTGTTTCATTTTTTTCTTTACAAAAAAGTGACTTGCATCAAATCTAACAAGTTGCGACTTTCTGTCATAAGACTAACTACTTGTGAGTAGGAAATGGCCAGACCTGCCGCAGGCGTGAGCTTCATCCAGAGGGAGAGAGAGAGCAACACTGTGACCACACGGACAGAAGAGTCACAGAGCTGTGGATGTGTAGTGCAGCAAGATGCATTCAACACATGTCTTAAATATCTTCACTTGTGCAAACACACAAGTCCACTAACTAAATCCTTTCTGCAGCCTTGTGGTAATCGATGCACCACAAGCTATGTAGTCAATGGAGAAGATGGGTTTTTTTCTTTTATAAATGCAGTTGTTGATTGTATCTTTTTAAGAATAACAAAAATGCTTTTTTTATAATCGGCTATATATCCCAAAAAAATATTAACAATCTATATGTGGAAAATCAAGTTGATTTGTTTCTCATTCATGGCCCTAATATCCCTTTGATAACGAACCCCCAAAAATAACATATATAAATGGAAATATAAAGGGAAATGTCCCAAGGAGAAAAAAAGAAAATGTAGCAGAGGCTGCCAAGCTGCCTGTGAACTTCCAGCACCTGGTTTCTCATTTCCACGCCATGAGGCAAAAGTGTAGGGATCCACTCGCACTGTGAGCCCAACTGGGGGAGCACAGTCAAGAGATCAGCCTCAATCTTAAATGTTTGAAGCATCTCAGATTAAATGTCAGCGTGTCATCCAAAAATGGTAATGAATCGTATGTAAAAAAAAAAAAAAAAAAAAACAGAGAGAAGAGAGAGCAACCTGGGTTGGGACTGCCATAAAAAGTGAAACTGAAAGGAAGTGATGATGATGATGAGTGGCGGTTGTGCTGCCAAACCAGCCACAGATCGCCAGCAGCGGAGGAGGCTTGTCTGTCCTTATACACCATTAGGCACGAAGATGATCATTTTCTAAGTATATAACTAACATGATGGGCCAACAGTGGAGGAGGAAGCCATTTTTACAGTCATCCATCCACAGCCAAGGAGGACGCGGAACAACATCCGTCTGTAAACTCATCATGAACATTTTATCATAATTCATTTTCATGTAATATAAGGACATCTAAATGTCATACACTATGTAAATGTACAGTGTGTAGAGACCTACTTTTGACCTTTTGCCGAATTAAACGTCTGACTTCGATATAATTGCGGATGATCCAGATCTTGATTGCTGTAATTAAGCACCTGTGTAAATTTTTAAAAAGGTACAAGCAGAGCTGCTTGACCTTTTCAGCACACCTGAATATAAGAACACGCTTTGAGTCCAGAGAGAAACCAAGAGCAGCTAATTAACAAGCTGATTAAGGGCATGTTTTTAGACGGCAGTGGGTCACTGCGACACTCTGGTCTCAAACTACAAACAGGGAGCGACAGACACCTCTGTGCCACTTTCAGATAACAAGTCAAAACAACATTAATTAACCCCCCAAAAATGAATACATTTATCACAATGAATGATGTAATAAAGCCAACGTCACACCACCACAATCTGTGGTGTTTTGGCTTACAGTGATAACAAGAGCAGCTAATTTTACTAAATGTATGTTGCTTAGGTAAATCTGAAGTTTGGATTTCATACACTGATGCCCCAAAATAAAATGGAGGCAGCAGTGGATCAACAACTCCTGTTTGCCATCTACACTAGCGCAAAAATTGACCATAAATCTTATACCGTTGGAAGCCAGTTTATTTCCCTTTTAAATGGTGCCACATTTGTACGGAAAATGCTTTTGTGAGTTGAGTAGATTAAAAAGTGATTTAAAAAAGTTAGTTTAAGCTAAACTTTAAGTCTTTGCTTACCTTCTCTTAAAATGTTACTACTCTGGACACTTCATAGATACTCATTTCTGCTATGCTTTGTATTTTTTAAGTGTTTGAAGAGCCTCAGGGAGGAACATTTAAACATATTAAACAGAGCTTGGATATCTGTGGCCTCTGTTGTACTAAAAACCTTTGTCCTGGCTCCTTGATGGGGATCTAAGATGGTGTGTGTGGGTGTGTAAAGCTACACATTAGAAAACGACCAGCGCGTCGTCAATAACAGTCACCACCAACTTGCACCCATACACAACAAATCCTGTACTACAGTATTTGTTGACCGTTCATCTGAGGTGAAGCTGCAGCTCAGTTTACAGTGAGGCGCCAAGTTCAGTGACAGCACTTCTACTCTCGCTTGAGAGAGGAGACACTGGGACACATTCAGCACAGCACTGCTAATCACCATTAAAGGCTTACATGAGAAAAGTAGAGGGGAAGGATGAAGGGAAGGAGAGGGAGGGTGGGAAAGAGCCAGGGGAAGAAAAAGGCAGAGAGACGGACAATGGGAGAAAGTTACAATAGGGCATCTGTTCCAGTGCTGGACAGCGAGAAAGAGCTCAGGCTACAGCAGCAGAGAGCAGGCAGGCAGGTTGATGGGCACTTTTAAGCTGCACTTTACAGAAAAGGTTTCCATGGATATCTGTCTGCTCTTTGATGCAAGAGTTTAATAACCAAGAGCGACTTACTTGCTGTTGGGTTTCCAGTGAGAAATCTCCTCCTCCACCTGCACGAAATGACAAAAAAAAATCAACATAAGAAACTGTGGAAGTTCTGAGAGCGGAGAAGATTTTCACTGTCTCTGTCTCAGACACTGTTTCTGTCCATTCTCTCAGCAGTCGTTTGCAACGTCAGTATTTGATGGCAAAGATAAAAACAGCTTTTCAACACACTTCACAGTGAAGCTCAATTTTGTGTTCACTAGGTTATCCATTTAGCCGCTGCATTTTGTGTCAATGGTTCTCTTGCCTATCATCATTTATCCTTCAAAAACATTTAAAGACTTGTCTGCCGCTTAAAATTAAAGCTGTAAGTGTGCATAAAAGCTACATAGCACTGGCAAGCAATACAATCCATTCTCTCCTTTTGGCCCTTCTTGCTAAAGCTAAAACACTAGACCACTAGATTTTCCAATATGTGACCTGCCACGGATCAAGCGGGAACAAGTCGGCAAAGCGCAAAACGAGAAAAAACAGGAAAAAGGTTATTTTTTTTCAAAATTAGGGATTTCCATTTTTTTCAAAATCACACAAGTTGAAGTTTTGAAGAAGCCACTACATGCTTCAAATCACAGTATTGTGGGTCTTAAAACCATAAACTTTGTGTTTGAATTAAAGTTGCTTTATCGCTGTGAATGACTCCTTGTTTGGGTGTGCCGATAGCACATTCCAGAGCTTTTGTTGCTTTTTCAGACAATCAGCTGACGATCACAGAGAATACACATGGCTAATTAATATGCACGTACAGAGAGAGAGGGAGGGGAGAGGGAAAGAGAGTGTGTGTCTGGAAAGTTCCAGCAGTTATGTGTGAGTGTGTGTGCTGTGCAGTGCAGTGCGAAATTAAAGCCTGATCGTCATCAAAGCAGTCGTCATCAAAGCTTTGTTTGACAAAGGAAGGCAAGGAGAACAGGACAATATCTGAACTGTGGCTGAACATCTTTACACGGACAGAGAAAGCACAGAGACTGCTGGTGTGTGGACTGTTAGCATTTTAAACTAGCGATCTTTATGGTAACGTGTTAGCAGACTTCATCACAAAAACAACAAACAGATGGATTATTCCGTGGCTGAAAGCGAGCAGGACAGACACAGTAGTTGTCTGAGATGATGACGTGACGCCAGCACCGCGCTATATTTTTATGGTGAGTTTTTATATACGTAACGTTAAGGCCACATTATACTTCTCCTACTGCGTAATGCGTTATCCGTCTGCGTCACCACGTAGACCACTCGAGCCTTTATACTTATGCGTCGTGGTGACGGAAAGGCGCTGCAATTTCCCGCCTGATCAGTAGGGGTCGCTGCGCAAGGTTGTTGTGCTTTTGGCTACAGTGAGCAATGGCGTCCGAGGGAGAAAGACTGTTGTTGTTGAAACATCGGCCGTTTGTCACTTTTCTGTGTCCCGGAACGCAGTTTTAAGATAATTTGAGGCGAGAAATTGGCCATTTAGAGTCTGAACATGTGCTGTGTGTGTTAAGATATGACGTATTTATAGTTTTACAGCGACGAAGTCGGCGGTGTTCAGCTCCGCCCTCTGTGGACGCTCGCTGCTCACTGTGAGCCGGCACAGAGCAGCTTAGCTCGGCCTGTCCTGAGGACCAATCGCAGCTCTTGACGCACAGGCTCTTCGACAGGTTCTGCGTCGACGCAGAGGACTCTGCGTAGCTTACGCAGAGCACTTTACGCAGGAGTATAAATTGGGCTTTAGTGTTCAGTCACATACAGGGACGTTTTTTCTTGTTATTGATCACTAACAAGAAACAAACATGTGCTGAAGTGTTTGAATCATGTGTGAATGACACAGCTTTGGAGTATTGACTGTGATGCTAATGATTTGAGTTGTGAGTTAGGACATCAGCTCATTCAGTAACAGACCACATTACACCACAGAGACACTTCAATGTATTTCATTAGTGTCTGATTTGATATTAGAAATATGTGTCTGTCTTTGATCCTTCTCTTTTAAGTATATAAAGTATACATTTTTTTTATGTAACAACAAAAACAGATCATGGAAATACAGTGGTATGCGTGGTATGGTAGGGGCACCCCTGTAAATGTTCATGATTTTCCTTTATAAATCATACATTTTCTTTGAATAATTCTTGCACACTCAATTATCACTGTGTTTGTCTCCTATGATATATTTAACTGAAATGTCTTTTTCAAACAACCAATGATTTATAAAGGAAAATCATGAAGATTTACAGGGTTTTGCATACCACTGTATGACTACACAAATGATAACAGAATAAGCCACCCCCCCCCCATATTTTTTTAGGTTGTTATGTCTGGTTTTTAATGTATTGTATATGTATTGTCCTGTGTAGCAGTGTAGCTCACAACAATAGTATCTGTGCTCATACAGAGCAGGGTGTGGTTTCACTGACAGCTTAGAACAGGAGGGGGTTGTACTATGTAAATGTGATGATTCTGTCTCTTGGCTCTCAGAAGGTGTAAATCTTAGAAGCTAAAATTCTCCCTAAAGCAGTTTGAGGAGTGCCTACATTCAAATGGCCATATCTTCTTCAAATTTTTTTTGAATAACACACATTTTTTATGTGTTTGACATTGTTGGAAAGCTTAGAAATCACACTTTCGGAAACTCCAAATGTCCAGAAGTAGACTTGTGAACGCTTTTGCCATGGCTGGACACATGTCTGCAGTGAAAGTGGGGAAATTAGCTGCAATTGTGTGTTTTGTTTTTTTCCATCATCTTGGCTCATTCCATCTTGTGGTGAAGACTCTGGTAATGCAGTATGAGAGCACACAGGCTGGGATAGCAAATCATCCCCTGTGGTCTGAATGACACTCACATTTATTTTAAATGGTGAATGGTATTTACAGTATATAACACTTTCCTAGTCTTGACCACTCAAAGCTTCACACACGCGATCTCAAACCTTCATACAGTGAATCTATGTACATGACATTTTCGATCACACATCTTTCATACCCATTGATCGGCATGTAGGCTAGCAGAGCCGGGACTCAAACCCACAACTTTCCACTTGCTCTAGCACTGTGCTACCTTCGCTGTCAAACAATAAGTGTTTTCTTAATTGTAAATAATTGCACTTTTGTCAAAGGTCTCCAACTGTTTTTCAGGGAACTTTTATTCCTTTTATATCTGCAGGTCCAAATAAAGGAACTTCCCTAGATGGACCTTAGTATATAATAAATAATGTACTACATATTATGAAGCCCTTTTAAAGCATATGTTAGGGAAGTAAATTACAATAGCTTTTCTTTTTTCTATCTATCTTCACACACACATTTCAATGCACTCTGTGAACTCGCATAATTACCCAGCACAACTTGCTATAGTGGGAAATGAATGCTCAATGGGTGGCACTCATCGGATGCGGCTGCTGCTTCAATAACAAGTCATTATTTCTCTTTTTCTCCGTCTCATCACTCCATCCCTGAATGTCTGACTTTACCTTTAAAAGAAATCTCACAGCTTCCCGATGGGTCTGAAAATTAAAGCAAATGATGCTCGATTGGTCACTAAAGATAAAAACGCTCTGACAGATGCTAAATCAGGAGCATTATCAGAGAGCGCAGGAAGGAACGCGAGCGCTGAAACGCCATTGATTTTATTCAGGCAGCTCAACCTCAGTGGGAGACAACTGCACTTTGATTTTTTTTTTCAGTGCTCAAAAGCTGTCCCAGAATAACAGCAGCCATTGTGTTGAATTGGAACAGAAAATTTCAGTCGTGTGATGTGCAAAGATCACATTGCTTCTTGAGCCGCCTGCCGTTAATTTGACTTGACTGGAATTGTGATCCCCCGAGCACAGCCTTTAATGTGAAATGACAAAACACTACAGGCAGCACACTCAAATGTTGGCCATTTTTCCCCAGTGCAGCTCACATGCTTTTCCGTTGCCTGCAGCATTATAGTAAATTCCATATGGAATCGATGACAAAAATGCACAAGAGACTCTGAACCAGAGCTTTCCAAATTTTTGGACATGGGAAAGATGTTGGTACAGCAGCCTGCAGCTAGGCCTGTCACGATAACAAATTTTGCTGGACGATAAATTGTCTCAGAAATTATTGCAATAATCGATAATATTGTTGTTCTGAGATCATTTTCATCTAATACAATGATAATGCAGGTACACCTTTTCAAAGAGAAATAAACTTTTATTTTTAAGGAATATTTAACACTAGAACACATTAAATTAACAAACAAGCAAAAGCAATAAATAAAATGGGTTAGCTGCACTCCGCTGTGGTAGGCTACGCCAGGAGTCCCGCCTCCCCACACACCATGCGACTGACAAGTGACTGACATGAGGGTTCACTCATCGTTACTCTGGCTTTACACGGCAACACTCCCGGGTGAAACCGACAAAATATTTTATCAGATGTGCCTTTCGTTTAGACGGCGACGGCGTTTTTGGGGCTTCAAAACGCAAAAAAATGAACCCACCCTCCAGAGTGGAAGTCTTAAAAACGCTCCGCTCCGACAACGCTGCTGCGCCACATTCGCCCCTGGTTCTGGTGCCAACTTCAGCGTCGTGTCAACGTGAGCAGCGCTGTCGCGTTCCCGTCTAAAGGGTTGACAGCGGAGCGTTTTTAAGATTTCCACTCTGGAGGGTGGGTGATACCGATCCAGGAGTCATTTCAGCAATTACGCCGAGTCAATGTTTTGGTTTTCGACTGTGGGCGACTCAGCGCTACTAGAAAGAAGTAGAAGGAAGTTTCAGCGCATGCGCGCGCTCCTGGTGTTTTTGTTTGGCAGTGCTTCACAGCGCCACCTAGCGACCTAACATGCATACTACATCAAATTTCACACACTATAGGACCAGAGAGAGAGAGGGAGAGAGAGAGAGACGGGGAAAACAAAAAAGCATGCAAATGGCATTTATCGCGGCCAGAAAAATTATCGAGCTAATTTTAATTATCGTGCGATTAATTGATTTATTGAATATCGCGACAGGCCTACCTGCAGCAATGCTGAAACATGTCCAAACACTGACGACATAGTGGATCGATATCTTCATCAGCAGATGCTAAATATCATAATCTGGTCCATAAGGACAGGTGTGTGTTTCAAAACACTAATGTACCTCAAACAATATTTTTTGAACATTATACTGAACAATAGTCCAGATGTTGGAAACCTGTTTTACCACATACTCAATGTTTTCTACCATGTTTAATGTGCACTGAGAGATAAAGCATTATCCTGCGGGATACCTCCATTAGAACGCAGTGACCAGTGTCTATAAACGGACAAACACACCAACACCACTGTTGACATAAGGCTGCTAATTCATTATTCATCAGATTCATTAGACTTATCAGGCCAGGTCATGATTTTCAGGGCCCTTCCACACAGACACGGGTTTAGGTGAATACACATACTTTTTTTGCTGGAGAGGAGTTCTGTCCACATTGAGACAGCATTTTAGGGGACCTAAAATTGTATTTTTTGAAAACGCTGGCATTTCCGTGTAAACAGCGTGTACGCTAATTTTCGAAAAACAATGTAATATTCCCAGCTCTCTATTGCGTGTCATTCATTGTCTTGTGTTTGGAGATTGTTTGACAGTGTTACCATGAATGAAAAGTAACCAAAGTCAGTCTAAGGTTTACAGTGGAAATGGGTAGCAATTGTATAACTTTAAAGAAAGCATAATTTATGTGAAAAAAAAAGCTGGGTTACCTTCCAGTAACCTCTGCTTCTTTACTGTTCACAGCACAATCCTAATTTCAGGCTACTACCTATTTCCAGCTGAGTCTGCTCTTCCCTAATCTCCTCTTCTGGCAGGTGATGTCTAACTTACGAGCATAGAACATCAATTTGCATTTAAAGACTTCAGGGTTATTTCATGAAATTTCTTTCAGGGGAAATTTTGGGAGAAAATAAGACAGTAAGAGGCTGACTGGTAAAATCTGATGGATGAGAACATTTTCCTGAGACTTTCCAGTCACAAAGTCAGTGTACTGAAAACACAATTTAATGATAGCAAACTCAATAAACTAGAAAATAAATATTATTCTACCAAAAGCAATAAAATAATGAAATTGTTAAATTGAATAGAATTTTTCTATCCAGTGTTTATCTTTCTTTTTAAATAGTTGTGTAATTTATGTTGTGCGTTTATGTGGAGCCAAGGGCAATTCCCCACATTGTGGACAATGAAATCTAACCCAAACTACAGTTACGGCCCAGTGGTTTTATGCCTCGAACGTAGTTTTAGTCTACACAACTTTTCATGCTTATATTACACATATTGGTTGTCTTAATTCCTCAGTTCTTGAGGCATTATGTTCACAAAACTGACTTCCGACCACCAACACCAATCAGTTCATTCTAGAGTCCAAGTGAACGTTTTAAAGATTCTCTGAAGATGCTCTTCAACCACAAGAAGGTGAAAATCCAAGGTGAAAAATGGATGGACGGATGGTCGGATATGAAAACATTCCACCTGGTTGTGTCATGTGTACATGTGAACACAGATGACAAAGTAATGAATTCATAACCTCTGATATATTTACCTGTAGCCCACTGGTTGAAGGCCCCAAATTAAGTCAAGTTACTCCTAAAAATCAGTATTTATCATGTGAGTCACTATAGACTATATGACTTGCGCTGACTCAGTATATTCACGCTGTAAGGTCCAATGTAGTAAGCGCATTACTGACTCATCCATCTTCCTGTCATTTCTCTGCCAGTGTATGGAGGGCAGAATTTTCTCCCGGCTGATTGCAGGCTTTACGCTGCTGCATGCGACCACTACCCTGCTCCAGAAACACCTCCCACAGCTGTCTTATTAGCCAAAACTGGAAATACCAGACAAAACTGGTACAACCACATACACTATCAGCCCTCTTGTCGTTATTTGAGGTTACTTAAAAAAACAAAAAGCCAGTGTTAGTATCAAATAAATGTGTGCATCCACATGCTTTTCGAGTATTCAGTCTGGCATACTCGTAGTATTTCTCGTTCAGACTGAGGCATATCTGCAGAAGCCTGACCTGAAATGCTGCTTCAAATGTTTTTTGTCCATTCTTTTAAAAAACATTCTGGATAAAATAAATATATTTTTTTCTTTATTTCTGGCAGTCTGAACAGGATTTAAGCGTTGTTTAGGAGCTATAAAGATAGTGATTTAAATGGCCTAAAACTATAGCCATACAGTATAATAATACAACAACTTTATTTTTTTTCCCCTTCCAGTTGAAAGACAACCAAGTGGTTTATTCATTTGGAACTGTGTTTGATACAGATCGACATGTGCAGCCCAGTATTCATTCTCACTTCTGCTGGGTGAGTCTCTATCACAAACTCTTTCAGTGAAAACACAGCAGGATGTGCTCTGTAGGTTTATCTCTAAGAACAGGTCCACATGCACAGACTGTTTTTGTTTTGCATAAAGCAACATTATGCATGCATCTCTATATCGTCGAACGTTGCCCTCAACTACTGGTTTGAAAAGTGACATCACTTGTCAACAAAGGTGACCCCTATCAGCCTGGTAACCTCCCACTTAACTCCCCATGTTTTGCTTTTAACATTATCCGCAAATGCACGTGTATAACCATTACCTCACTATTAAAGTGTTGCAAGTGTTGTTAATTTGCACTGGCTGTCACACAGGTCACGGTCCAAGGCGTCATTAGCCTGTCATACTGATCTCAGCGCAGTGAAACACTGTGCCGTGCACAGCCTGGCAACACTTGGGTACGTTACTGGGCTGTCGCTTGTCCAATTAACACAATAATATCACAAGGCTGACATGGCCTTTAAAGATTAACAACTTACTGCAGCAACTTGACAGCAGACAGTGTGTGTGTGTGTGTGTGTGTGTGTGTGTGTGTGTGTGTGTGTGTGTGTGTGTGTGTGTGTGTGTGTGTGTGTGTGTGTGTGTGTGTGTGTGTGCTCGGAATTACAGCTCAGCCTTCACAGCTGAATGACCAAATTCCGGTTTCTCTTCTGTTATTTTCAATATACAGTATAGCTGAATTTAATTAAGGCACTTCCCTTTAAGTCATGACACTGGCTCACAGAATATTAATCACCCTCAAAGGTTGAGTAGAATTTCAAACAGCAGCCTTTTTTCAAGAACACAAGGTTTTCCATATAAGGCAACAGATGTAATGAGCACCACTGCCAGAAAACAGAAAAGATACCAGGAGCACGCTGTTCTTAAATGTTTTCATGCATGTCGATGTAACCAGGAAGCTGATTCTCTCTAGCTCTGTTGCAGTAAAGACATTTTTACTGCAGTAGATTCGTGGCTTTATACCATGATATGCAATCGCACCTATAATTTTGAATACTTTGACAGGAATTTTTTTCTGCAAATCTGTGAGAAACAAAGACGTTCTCTTCAGTCTGTAGAATAAGACGTGTTTGGATAAAGACATTAATTCATTGAAAATTTGATTTTGACGCACATTTTGGCAACAAATTACGCCTCCTGCAATTTCAAAAAAGTAAATACCTTTACAGGAACCTTAACCAAAATGCCTTAATCATCATAAATGCTGTGTTAGTTGTTATTAAGGTTACAATCATGCATAATTCTACTTTAAACAAATCAACTGATGAGAAGGTGCACCAGAAAGGAGTTGTACTGTAAATAAAGGTTAAAGTTGTGTTACACAGGGTTCTCACAACTTGGTTGACACCAGATTCAAGGACTTTCCAGGGCCAATTATCTTTAACTCAAGGACTAAATATGCTGAGACAGCTTAAGATACGAAGGCAACTTGTAAGAGCCTCCACTCTTATTGATTTTCAGGACACTCTGGATCAGGTGAAAGTGATTGTCCTTGGGATCTTGGTCAAAGTCAGTCTTTGTGATTTTCTTTGGTGAGCCAGAGATCTTTGAATTTGCATCTCCCAGGCATCGCATCATTTCCTTTCTCTTGCGTAACATTACTCGCTCATTCATCAGCACGGAATCTCAAGTCATGTTCAAGCACTTTCCCATGTCTATATTAGGGCTGTAATCAACCAAAGAAACTCTTGGTCAACTAAAGCCCTGAAATTTCGACCAAAAATCGACTAATCGACGGGGGGTACTTTGCGGCGGCGGCTCTTTTATTTTGAAAAGACCCGCACCCGCAAAGTACCTGTGCTGCTGTGGCTCTTATTTTGAAAAGACCCGCAGCCGCGGCTGGAGTTCAACAGAGTCTGACGCCTCCTTACAGCGTTTTGCATTACGTTCATCTGCGCAATATCATAGCCCGTGATATCCGACAATAACTAGTAATATCAGCACAATAAGTGTTGAGGAATACAGAGCGAGACTGAACAGCGCAGCGCAGCTTCGCGGCTGAGACACAAATAGACCGCGGGACGCTACTGCTGCAGGTGCGCCTACAGTTATGAAACCAATCAACGATTATTAGACTAAAACATTGAAATATGCTAATAATTCTGATATGTTCATACTCACGGACGGAGCAACCTTAGCTTAGCGTTTTTAAATGATATGTCATGTTTGTAGAGCTGTGAAAAGCAAACTGTTGCTTGCAAAGTTTGTGTTCCACTTTTTTACCGTCATCTATTTTTGAAAAATGCTGCCACACTGCTGATGTGGCAGCATTTGATGTCTTTGACATGGATGTGACAGAAGGACTGACTGTAGCCTCAAAGGAAAAGCTCAAAATTCACGTCTAATTAATGGCAACGCTAATCTGTGTCTGTCGCTCCGCTGAGCCACGGAGTGACAACAACCCACTGGGCTGGACTAAACCAAAATAGTGGAAAACAAGGGGGGTGTTCTCTAAAGACAGACTGTTACCTGTGAAGCACGGGTGCTGTAAAACACCCCTATTAGCATGTGGTACTTTCCTCCTAATGAAATAAAAAAAAAAAAGAAAAAAAAAAAAATTTAAGCGACCAATCACAATTTTGGTCGAGCCAGAGCGTGTAGACCAATTAGTCGACCAGTCGACTTTGACTTTACAGCCCTAGTCTATATAGGGCTTTCAAGGGCCTTGCATTTGTCAGGGAACCCAGGTTACAGCAGTTGATTTGTGCGCTCACTTGTGAAGCGTCTTGTTGCAGCTTTGCCGTAGATTATTATAATCATTATTATCATCCCATGATCCAATTTTCTGACCAACAATAAGATGCATTGAACATGACAGAGAGCAGCATGGAGAACCTGATTTGCATCAAATTGGATATGCACCCACATAACGATTGTGTTGACAAGCACCGTCACACTCGTCCTCCGACGCCTCCTCGTAAACAGTCCACACTTGTCGCTGATCTAAATGACAAAATGGATCTGAGATTGAAGTGACAGCTAGATGACATGTGACACAATGGATATTGAATAAAGATGAGAATTCTCTTAAGAGGAATGGGGAAGAAAAAGAAAATGGCTGACAGTGCTGCAGTTTGTGTGTGTGTTTTGTGCCGAGTCTGCTGTGTTAAAAAGCTGCAGCCACATTATTAATAATGCAAGGCCTGGTCCGACAGGTATTTGTGTGTGTGCCTGTGTGTGTTATCGCCCAAGTGTCATTGATTTGACACTAAGGGGAGCGTGTATACACAGCACAGTGTTGTGTGTCATTGTGTGGTGTGGTGTGTGTGTGTTGGTGTGTATCCTATGTGCATGTGCTCAAGGGGCTTGTATGAATGTCAGGTGGAACGAGCAAGGGGCTGCTGTTCCTGCTGCTGCCGCCGCCAGTTACTCTGCCATGGTCTCCACGGTAACCCCTGTTTAAAGGCTGCCACGCTAACTCTGAGAAGGCAGCGAGACAGGTCGGCATTATGAGATGGTGAGCTGCAAACACGCAAGACGAGAGAAGTGAAACAGGTAATGATGTAAACAGCAATGACTGATCGGAGCCTCTCGTCTTCTCTCTCACATGTGCATATTATACACCCACACACACACAGTTATTGTCTTTTCCTGTGCCTCCTGTAATTTGTCTTATTGATTATGCACAACATGAAAGCTGTTGTAAAACATTTTTAAAGCACCTTTCTCGACGTCGTAATTAATAATATTAACGACAGAGGCATTCAGTTTTGGTGTCCCAGCTCCATACAGTGCAGTGTAAATTGCATTGCTCTGCCGGGTGTGCACTCTCCCTGCTTATCTCATGTACATTTGCAGGGTTAAACATTTGCCCATATTTACATGTTTTCTATATTCTTTCAGCTATCACTGATGTAGTCGATGCACAGGGTCACTCCTTTTGGCAATTAATCGAGAAAAAGCTTATCCCACAACACTCCACAAAAAGGATGTCCTCTCGTGTAATGAGGTTAGGCCCCATTTAAACAATCACAACCTTAAACCTCTTGACATCATATCTCCATATGTAACACTAACTCTACTGTCTCTAACATCCTCAGTAAGAGTTCATAGAGACCGAAGCTTGAAGCACAACACATTTAAAGGCCCAGTGTGTAAGAATTATTGAGAATCTGTGTCCTCTAATGATGAGATTTCAAAGCTTCAAACGACACAAACTCTTTTTGCTGTGTCCTTTTTCTCTTTGTTGCTTTGTGCATTGGGTTTATTTGTTAATTTAAAAAAGTGAACCACGAGTGCTATTTTCAGTATTAAATAATATGTTGATTATTTTCTTGATTTATCGATGAGTTACTTGGCCCGGAAAATGTCAGTGGTTCCAAAAATCTCTTCAGCTCTTAAACGTCTGGTTCTGTCCAAAAAAGACAAAATCATTCAGTTTTAGAGATTGATTTTTTTTTTTTTTGCTTCTGTTATATGGAGCAAAGAAACAAGAAAATACTCACGTTGAAGAACCTGAAAAAGTCAAAGAACTTGTTTAATCGTTTATTCAATCTGAATAGTACCTCTATACAAGTCAGAGTTAATTGAAAATATTATTACAGTAATGAAAAATGTCAAATTCTTTCAAACTTTTCATTCAAAGCGACAGCCCCATAATAAAGGCAGCTGGACTGTTTCAGACCCTCGCTTTCACTGAAATCTGTGTTTTCTGTCAGATGGAATGGATTAAACCTTAAAAGCCTCTTTCTAGTCATACAGCATTAACAGTTTCTCAACAGTTATTTATTTATCACACAGGTACTGGAACCTTTCCCTCCTTATAAAAGCTCACGGCTTACAATGAAATTGTCTCTTTTGTCTTGATCTACTGTACCTGATAATGAACAACTGGCTCAAAGGTCACCCACTGTCATCAATTACAGTGCTAGCTTATTGTAGAAAAGCTGAATTTCCAGCAGCGACCTTGAACGCTGATTGAGATTAGCGGTAGAATGAGGGCGAGATGATGTGGATAAAAAAAATAAATAAAAAAAAACAAGGTTGTTTTCTTCTGCGCTTGTGTTCGCCAAGGTCACGACATTATGCGCACACTCACACTCAAAGATGCAACCGCGCATGACATTAAAAACAAAGAGGGGGAAATAGCCAGCAGTCAGGGATAGTCCACACACACACACACACACACACACACACACACACACACACACACACACACACACACACACACACACACACACACACACACACACACACACACACACACACACACACACACACACACACACACACACACACACACACACACACACACACACACACACACACACACACACACACACACACACACACACACACACACACACACACACACACACACAGAAAACTTCTGGACTCAAACAATGTTATTACTGTGTGTGACCATGAGATGTTGTCGACTGCACCAAATGACAAATATTCATTTCTGTCAAACTCTTGCTCACCCTCCCTCTCTCTCTGTATGTGTGTGTGCGTTTCTCCTGGCGTTTCCTCTGCTCGGGGGGCCCCTGGGATAAAACGAGCTGCTATTTGAAGCCCAGGACCTAGTTTCTTTGCCACCATGGGCCCCGTCTTAGATGCACAGTTAATATAAAAGAAGAGAATGAGACGGAGACACAGTTTGGGGACCGAATTTAAATTGTGAAGTACAGTCTGAGCAAACGTCCCGCTGGAACGTCCCTCTTCATCCAACCAACCGAAATCAGGTCAATCAAATCAGATGAAAAAATGCTTCATTTCCCTCTTTCTTTAAAAAGATTAATGCAAAAGTTGATTTCCATGTGGTGAGTTGTGTTTGCCCCCTGGCTTCTGCTCTAATGCATGCTGAGAAACAATGAACACATGAATGGATTCATTGAAACCTACCTCTTCATTATGTTACATCCCTTAGAATCATGAACATTACTCTCTACCATATTTTAAAGGCTGATCTAATTAGTCTAAATCTCAGTATTACAACCAATAAACAACCAATCAGAGGCAGAGTAGTGACGGCTCTTTGCTGAATGCAGGGAACTTTCACTTGCTGCTGCTAGCGACCGTCAGGCTAATTAAAAGTGATGAGGTGATATTTACAAGGAAGGAACCGACCTTTAAAATGAAAAGCCAGAGAGGAAGAGGAGGATGAAGCCGCTGAATAGCAGAGATCTTGGAGAAAATTGAGTTTAGGAGATTGTGGATGAGAGTCAGTGTCACAAAGACAAGAACACAAACAGCTTATTTGACCATGAACACAGTGGGCATCACATTTATCATGTTGATATTTGGATTATGGCTTTCAAATGTAATTTGTAATCAAGACATTGGAATCATTTTGCTGTAGATTTTTGTTTGATTATTTTTACCTTAGTTAAGGCTGCAACAACTAATGGACTATTGATATTTAATTAACTCATAAATTGACTAAATTAAGACTATTTTGACAGTATATTCATGAGTGTGACTCATGTTTGTCTATTTTAGCTGTCTTTAATATGAATATTGCTGGGGATCAGCTCATTCCATCTTGGATGGAGACCACATGGGCCTTTGCTCGAAAGACAAAGAGGGTCATACAACTCAGTCTATAAAAATCCATTATCTTTCACATACCAGTGTGACCCCATGTGTCACAAACAACTTAACCAGGTTTTCCCCTCCTCCTCACTCTCTTCTATACTCCATCTCACTGGAGGACCCAGATTCTTCTGCTCTCCCATGCCCTTCTGGGTGGAGGAAGGACACGGACATCAGCTCTTCAACTGAAGATCCTTCAGTACAGAGCTAAACAGAGCTAGTCATCACCTAATACAAAACACTGAAACCATGTGACAAAATGGGCATTTTTTACTTTGGCCTGTAAGAATATGCTTGGATTTGTCAGCTCAGAAAAGTCACTTTCACTCTGAAATATACCTACTCAATTGAAACACAAAACCAAGTGCACATCAATTTAATACCATCTGCCGGTGATTAGGGATTAACCAGACTAATCCCACTGCTTCTCTCACTGTCAACTACTCGAATAGTGAGAGTTAGAGAAATCTTTACTTCAGTGGAAACCAAATGATGGAAGGTGATGGGGGCAATGATTTTTATTTATCATATTAAAAACATCTACTGAGAATACAATCTATCTGTGCACCAGCAACAAAACATGAGCAATTTCAATCGAACAGATGCCTAACAGCCTTTGAATAACAGGCTAAAGCATGATCTGCAAATGAAGTCCGGACTAAATTATTAAATCATATAAACCCATTTGCTTTCTTGTCATTTCCAATTTATTCTCATCCTTCTTCAGCTTTTTACATAAACTTAAATTTGCCCTTGGAGTTTCTTTAATCTCTGAGCATTAAATGCTGTAATTGTGTCACTGTGATACAATCTTAAAATTTCTGACTGGGCAAAGAGGACAAGAGACAGGACAATGTTGAAAAGATAAGTGTTAAAAAGTGAGTGAGACGAGTACACAAAATGACTCATTCCCTATGGTGTAAAAGCCATGTAAACCCAGGTTCACACAGTATTTTGCCTAATGGGAATGTGTTTCATTGGCATTCAATAGCCGGGGCCAAATGACTCTGCAACTGGTGAAGACTCACACTTTGAAGCCTCAAGAATAGCAATTTAAGTGCTGCCATGTTGAGGTTTTACATCCGTAAGTTCACAATCTGCGATACAGCTGTCAATCACATGGGATCCACAATAAAGTTGTGCTTTATTGCAGCCATTCCCAACCTTAAGAGTGCTAAGGGTTTCATTTTGAAATCTGTAAAACCTCTGACATCCGTCCAAACCTTAAATTGATGGATAATTATGCACTTTGAGAGTGAGCACCTTGTTGTGAAGTGGAGCCCAGCTGTAATAACTGCATGCACGTATTGAAAGATATGCAAGTTCAAGTTACCCATGAAAGAAATAATATATGGGAGTTATTTATCGTAGTCTCATGTGTCGATCAGAGTCGTAATTTAAGGATCGGGTGGATGTCAGAGGTTTTTCAGATTTCAAAGTTGGCTCCAGCACTCTTAGGTTGGGGAATGTCTGCTTTATATCATGATATAGATCAAGAAGTGACACACAAGAGAATGAGGTGAGGGATCTCCATTGTATTTCTGCGTTGTTTTTTTCTTCTTCCTATAACTCTTCACAATTCACCATCAGGTGACAACAACCACTAACAACAAGAATGGTGTTACTGAAATTACAGAGGAGCAGGGGGACGAGCGTGGAGGCATTAATATGCATCGCCGTCTTTGCAGAAGGCGCTTTGACATTAGCTGCAAGCTACAGCTGTAGTGCTGCTGTGTTCCTGCTCTCTTTTCCCTTATACTCGCCCCTCCCAACAGCACACACGCAATCCTTTCACTGTATCTACACACACACAGAGCCACACATGCACCAGGCAGCCAGTGTTGTCAGTCTCTTGTGCGTCAAAACCAATATCAGCTCCCTCCAAATTAATTACCAGCCCTCGCCCTGGCCTGCCTCTGTAATAAGTCTCTCAGGGAGCAGAAGTGATGGGCTACACTGTGTCCTCTCCCTCCCTCCACAGACTGACAGCTATTTCCCCTCTCAGCCGTGGTCTTTCAACTCCTAACATAGCCCCCACCACCATCTCATGCTGCGTGGGGAGAGAGGATGAACCTGTGAAACAATCACTCCCTAAATTGGCTTTATGTCAAGGAGAATTAAGTCATGTTCCATAATGGGCCCGGCAGCACAGAGAAAGTCCCCCAACGTGTGATGAGCTGTGCAATGTAAAGCCACTTGTTGAATATAATTACGTGCAGATCAGGATATGACCGCGTCACAACGGCTCCAGGTGGTTCAGTGTGCAGCCACAACAAGGCTTTGGCTACAACATTTACAAACATTTTTCAGGGCTGTGTGGACACAGAAATGTGATCTTCAAGTCCAATCTTCAATTCCATTCCAGTACGTGGTCCTAGTTTCCTAGTAATCCGTTTAGATACTTGCTATATTACTATGGTGATGCTAGAAATACAATTAAATGATGTACAGCAAGTTTTTTTCAGAACTGAATCAATCTATTGAAAGAAAAATAACAGTAAAATAACTGCAGAATTACAAACATGACAGCGCCTCAAAGCAAAAAAAGTCTGCCTTTTCTGCACATTCAATTTGATGTGACCTGATATATTGAAGCTGGACTTAAATCAATCATCCTCCTGGATACCTGCCCAGCTTGACTGTCCTCGTGAGCGTCACACTTAAATAAACGGCACTGGGTTCCAGGTAAACCGAGCTAGGTAACATAATGGTTCTGAAGTGCAGCAAGGCTGGATTCACTCCAGAGCATCGCATATGTCTGCCAGCACAGTGGGGCCCTGCTCTGCAAGCTGGTAAACCAAAGTCCCTGAAATATAAATAGAGCATAATATCTGTAAACTTCCTCTGAGATATAAAACCTAAGGGTCCACAAGCTGCTATTAAGCAATTAAAGCTAATGCATACTGCTTTGCACAGATATGGTCTGCAGGTGGGAAAATTTTAATTTCTGAGACATAAAAATCATCTTCAACTGCGGGATTAATAACAATCACATTAAAATAATTTAATTTTAAAGCATATGCTCAGAATTTTGTTTATTTGTTGCTGATTTTGTTAAGGCAACTCTGACATTCAACATCCACACTGACTGAGCAGAGTGCTCCTATTGATGACCACTCAAAGCTGCTTTACACA
The DNA here is from genome assembly GCF_963457635.1 of Microchirus variegatus. Classification (NCBI taxonomy): domain Eukaryota; kingdom Metazoa; phylum Chordata; class Actinopteri; order Pleuronectiformes; family Soleidae; genus Microchirus; species Microchirus variegatus. The sequence continues at coordinate 24,939,043 of NC_139805.1, read as the reverse complement.
ACAGTTGTACCATTCACCCATTCACTCACACTTTCATCAAAATATGGCAGGGCAACATGGCCGACTCTATGGGACTCCTATATAATACAAAGAGCTCATTCTAAGATAAAGAAAACACTAAAGCTCGTAACTATCTATAAGGTGATAGTAAATTGTCGCCCAATCGAAAGAATTATATTCTTATTATCTGCACTTTCTATATAATGTGAGCTACATTTTATGCAGAAAAAGTGTATGAGCAAAGATCATTTTCTATTTTTTATTCAACATTTTGGTTGATGGATGCCAACTTAAGTGTAGACTTCTAAATTGAGAACAGGCTATTTGCTTCATCACAAGTTTGAGAGCTAAGGTCTGGAAGATGGTTGAAACGTATTAAAACTGGGGTGTGTGAACTGTGGCTGGTGAACATAAAGTGAGAATCTCAGAGCTGCTGTCGAATGATAAAAGCTGAGAACTCTAAAATGCTTCTAAAGCCTCACAACTCTCAGATGCTTCTGAGGTGTAAAAAAAAAACAAAAAAAAAAACAGAGGTCTGTGAGCTATATCTCTGAAGTTTCTTCTGAGGTGCAGTGAGGTCAATAAGCACAAGTCTGTCTTTTCAAGTGGAAAAATAGATGTTTCCTTAAAAAGGCTCAGACACAAAAAACAGCCCGGTTGGATTCCATGGTGCACATGGGGATGCAGCGCCCAGCATTGTTGCTTCAGTGCAAGAAAGTCACTGTTACGGCCTCCCTTAGACAATTATTATTGTTATTAACAAAAACTTTATTTCAAAACAAATTGTATAAAAGAAAAGGGTTTGAGCAAAAAGGAAAAAAAAAGGTGGGTAGCATCTTTCCAAAAGGAAAATAGTTAAAATAAAATAATTCTGATAATAGGACTGCCGGTAACCTCCAACCAACTGAAGTGTTATATTACGTAAATTGTGGAAAAATCCATGTCATTGCTAAATTAAAAAAAACATCTGAGGAGAGAGGGGAAAAAAACAAAGAGAACCCTCCAGCTGGTTGCTCATACACACTCTCTTTCCTCCCCCCTTTTAAACTTCCCTCCCCACAATGACACCTTCTCCCTCTACACTAGTGCAGGGATGCAATCAGTGAAAAACAGTGGGGAGGGAGAGAGGAAGGACAGAAGCTCTAAGCAGCCAAATATAACAGTCACTATTCGGATGTTTATCCTGTTTATTTGAGGGCTTCTTTGTGTGGAGTTTGCATGTTTGCATGAGGGTTCTTTCTGGGTACTCCGGCTTCCTCCCACTGTCCACAAACAAGCAAAATTGGAGATTAGGTTAATTGGACACTGACCTACATTGATCATAGAATGTAAGAGTGAACTGTTGTTTATCTCTATATGTTGACACTACCATGGACTGGTGACCTGTCCAGGGCGTACGTTAGCTCAACCTTCAAGTCAGGTCACGAGACTTTGTTTTCTCGCGGTACTTCTTTCACAGAATTAGATTATGGTGTAAACACAACAAACGGAGCAGTATTTCTACCGACCACTCCGACCTTTACGCAATTGAGCGGACCCGACATCTGCTCCCGTCAGACTGACAGCAGTGTCATCAGCAGGGGAAACTAAACATGTGCAACAGCTCCAAAAGATCAAGAACCACTCATCACCGTGTGACAGACGGTGGAAAGGAGCCGTATCCACAAACACATTGCAGCGTTCCCACACCTTCGTTGACGAGGACTTTCCTGGAACAATTCCCTTAAATTCAAGGACCTAATGTGCCGGCACAGCTCGAGATGGGAGGGCAACTTGTAAGAGCTGCTTCGACCTTGGCGTCCACTTTTATCGATTTGCAGCACACTCTGTATCTGGCTAAGTGATCGTACTTGGATCTTGGGCAGGTCGGAAATGGGACAATACAAAATAGATATAATGCTCAAGGAGGACTTGAAACTAGTGATTGAGAACATTAACTCCTCAGTAAAAAATGCTTCCTGTGGAGTGGGGTAATTTTCTCATCGACGTACATACTAACACACCTTTTTCTTCAATCCACAGAAGTGACTGAAGATTATCCATCAAGGTACTGTTTTTTCCACAATACAATCATTTTCAGTCTCATTTGCCCTCTGCTCATAAGTGTCATACAGAATGAGGTTCAGTGTATGATTCCACCACTCCAGAGGGCTCATCTCTGCTGACCTGCCGAGTGTTTCGTTCATAATTCACAAGCAGTAGTATCTTCTTGAGGTCTTGATTTTCATAACTGTGTCCTTCAGTCCATTCCTTCTCTGAAACAATGAACCACTATTTACGCATACGTTTATTCAGGTCATGTAAACGTTAAAAAATAAGCACAAGTGAGCCTAATTTGTTTATTTTTGACATGAACAGAATTTATCAGAAGGTGCCAATTATTTTGTTGGAGGCTTCATGTTTGCACTTGTATTATTTTAGGGTTTATGCAAGATTCTTTTGTTCCGTAACCTTGGACATTTTATTCAAATATTCCATTTAAACAAAAATTGATTCATTTGCATTTATACACTTAAAATTCAGTGGTGTATTTAAAAGTTAGAAAATTACTTTAAAAACAAAAACTTTCTGCTGTCAGCTGAGCAAACCTACAGCTTGCGACAAAAATACTATTTTTCTTTTAACCAAGCTTTTGTGAAGAAACAACAAAATGGCTATTCTCTATGCTAAAAATGCTCTTTTTACCCCAGTTTCCCTTGTTTACCGATATACAGACTACTGCCATCTGCTGATCTAGAGTGTCATTGCAGCTGACGCTTGCGCAACATAGTATATGTGACCCGCCACGGACCAAGCGGGAACAAGTCGGCAATGCGCAAAACGAGAAAAAACAGGAAAAAGTTTTGTTTTTTTCAAAATTAGGGATTTCCGTTTTTTTCAAAATTACACAAGTTGAAGTTTTGAAGAAGCCACTACATGCTTCAAATCACAGTATTGTGGGTCTTAAAACCATAAACTTTGTGTTTGAATTAAGGTTGTTTTATCGCTGTGAATCGCTCCTAGTTTGGGTGAAGCGATCTCACATTGCAGAGCTTTTGTTGCTTTTTCAGCCAATCAGCCGATGATCACGGAGAATACACATGGCTAATTAATATACAGCTCTCACTCAGAGCGAGCGAGGGGAGGGGAGAGATAGGCCTGGAACTTTCCATCTTATGTGTGCAGTGTGTGTGTGTGTGTGCAGTGCGAAATTAAAGCGTGATTATCATCAAAGCAGTCATCATCAAAGCTTTGTTTGACAAAGGAAGGCAAAGAAAACCGGAGAATAAGTCAGCTGTGGCCGAGAGCTTCTTCACAAGGACAGAGAAAGCACAGAGACTGCTGGTGTGAGGACTGTTAGCATTTTAAGCTAGCGATCTTTATGCTAAAGTGTTAGCAGACTTCATCGTCACAAAAACAACAAACAGATGGATTATTCCGCCGCTGAAAGAGAGCAGGACACACACAGTAGTTGTCTGAGATGATGACGTGACGCCAGCACCGCTCTATCTTCTATCGAATTGGACATTTGGAGGCGAACAGACGTAAAACTGCGACGAAAAGGAAGCACGCCCGGACCTCTTATCTGATCTTAGGCACTGAAGTCTGCCGGAATACCTTTCAGTTTCTTATGGGGTGAGTTTTCATGAACGTTGTTTATCTATGTTATGTTAGTGTTCATTCAAAGTCACATACAGACGCACATAGGGACGCTGTCTTTTAATAATCCACTGTGCGTTTCATAACGCCGTTTGGCTACATTGTTATTAGCTGTGCCTGCTTAGCTCGCTAGCTAGGTACTGTATTATTACAATGAGAATGATGCGCACATCGAAACTTTTGTTCGTTCAGATGAGTGTATTATAAGTCGTAAGAGGAGCATGTCACAGCCCTCTTTGAGATTGTGTACACCCGCAGGTTCAGTTTGATAATTCAAATGGTTTGAGACGAAACTCCCGTGTTCGAAACCTAACATTGCATTGAATGATGTGTGAATGCCACACCTTTGCATGCATGAATCACACGTGATTAACACAATGTGTGATGAACGTGTTAATTACACGTGCGAATCATGCACATAAAGGTGTGGCATTCACACATAATTCAAGCAATACTACTGATCAATCTATACTGATTCAGTAATTAAATGCCTGTTAACATGAACCATGATCTGAAACGAGTATGTTTTTTTTTCAGACTTCTGGGCATAAGGATTGGCATGTGAAGTTGCTGCCAACCCATGTGTCCAAGACCTCAGTGTGGCGTCTATACATGAGTTCGGCTAAGGCTCTTGGTATGTGTATAAATTGATTTCTATACAATGGCCAAATGCTTATATAGACTGCAATATGTAATGTGTAAAATGTGATTTTTTTTGGAAAAGTAAAATAATTATTTTCATTGTGGTTCTTGCTGTCAACAGGTAGTGGAACACAGCTCTCCTGAAAGTCGCCTCAATATTCTGCAGCTTGTTGGAACGGCAGATGGCAGAGTGATAGTAAAGGCCGACAGGCAGACTGAGTCCCTACTTTCGAAAGCTCCCACAGATCAAGAGTCATCAGCACTTTAGGTATTTATATTCAAAATTCTGCATTTTATAAATAAAAAAATCATGAATGGACATGATAGTGTTCCATGTGAACAGTGAGCCATGTTTTAAATATCCTGTTGTGTGCTTCTATTCTGTCACAGCTTTGATGCCAACAGACCAGGTGTGGTGCTTGTTCAAACTCACAGTGATGCAGAGCCTATCGAGTTTCAGCTACTGCGCAACCCAGGAGTTCTGCCCCCTGTTGACAGTCTTCCCATCCTGGCCCCACCTGGACTGACCATGGACAGGCAGATGTATCTTTTTGAAAAAAATCAGACCTTTCTGTTCTGATGAGGAAAAAGACTTCACATGCCCAGCACCAAAGGTTACAGCACAGAAGAGTAAGCAGAAGAGGGTGCGCTTGTGATGTCACCATTTAGCCCGCATATCAACTGTGATGGACAGAGTGGGTACAGCCACATTGTGGGGGAGGAACTGGTATTGAAGATGATAATAAAGTCCATGGTCTGGAAAATATTGAACTCTCCTTCACACACTTAGATATATTTTATTTGATATTTGAAGTATGTATCTATATTTCACCTTTCTTGTTTCATCATTTTTATTCAAGTGCTTTTTGTAACAGAAGAATTTCCCTCTGGGGATCAATAAAGTCAATTCTGATTCTTATCAGTCCACTGAAGTACTTACAGCAAATAACACTACATTGACATGAACTACATTCATTCCTTATTTTTTTTTTCAAACTGCTACACTGTTACTGTCCTGTGGGCTAATAGACATCAGATGTCACCGACAGCTAGACTGGGTGGGGGGTTGTGACCATGTTAATGTGATGCAAATGAGCAGCTATTGGCCTGGCTCCTCAAGAAGGTCTAAATCTTTCAGGCTGAATTTCTCCCTAAAGCAGTTTAAGGAGTGCCTACATTCAAATGGCCACATCTTCTTCAAATATGATCAGATGGACATGTGTTTGACATTGTTGGAAAGCTTAGAAATCACACTTTCGGAATCTGTAAATAACTCCAAATGTCCCAAAGTAGACTTGTGAACGCTTTTGCCATGGCTGGACACATATGCTCGAAGGCAGTCATCTTAAAATCTTTGTAATGCATTCAGTGAAAAATAATGCCCAGATGGACCAATTAGGGCTAGGCCACTTTTTAAATTAAAAATGTGATTTTATACACCAGAGTATGCGTTTCCTGTTTTGAATTGGAAGCTCACTACGCAAAGGAAGGATGGATCAGCCTACAAAAATCGGAAGCATAAACCAATCGAAAAGAAGAAGATGGAAACTGCAGAGAGAGGGAGAGTCGAGCGAGTTGTAAAAGAATGCTCATGTCCCTAAAATTAAAAAAAATAAATATATCTATACATGTATATATTGTATATAATTTTACTGGACAATAAAATGTGCTTGTTGTTGTCCACTTGAGCTGTTAACAGGGAGACTCGAGTGGCAGTACAGGGGGAGCCGTTCCTCACTCTAATCCGCATGTAGCAGTGGCCAGGATTTCCAATACTCTATAAATTCCAGGCTTATCTCCAGACACTGACTAGTAAATGGTAAGCAATGCTATCAATCAGGGAGCTCCCTGCTGCGTGATTTATATTACTGTGTTTCCATTTAAAACTCCCCCGAGGCGAAGGAGAGCGGAGGAGGAGAGAAGAACAGCGAATCTCTAGGCATCAAATCCCCCCCCACCCCAACAATCAATATGTGGAGTTCAAACAAGCCATGCCTCAGCGTGCCCAGGGAAAATAAATGTATTAAGCTAAGGAAACGCATTAAAGAGGAGGGGAAAATGTGTTTGGGTGAGAGGAGAATAATCAGGAATGAGGCGTCAAAGCAACATATGGGGGGGACATACAGTGACTCAGGCCAGAGAGGAAGAGCTTTGTAATGCAGAGTCATGATTCAGGTTCATGGTGATGACTCATGCAAGTGTAGACGAGACAAAACATCAAATACTGACTTCAGTAACAGTTTACAATTTTATATTGAGAAGTCGTGGCACCAGTTACTGGTTTGAATCCTGGTTCAACCGAGGGCCTGTCTGAGTGTGTGTTTTCTCTGAGTTTCCTCCCACAGTCCAAAAAAATGCACAGGTTAATTGGACACTTTAAATTCACCATGGTGTGAGCGTGACAGTGAATAGATGTTTATATTTGTATGCTGGCCCTGCAATGGCCTGGTGTACCCCACCTTTCACCCTATGTCAACTGGGATTGTCTCCAGTACCCTCGTGACCCTCATTCAGAGAATAAAGCAAGAGACAATAAGTGAGTGATATTTTAAATTGATTAAATGCCAATAACACCAAGAACTAAATTAAGAACAATAATAAATCAAAAACTAAAATCCACAAATTAGACTGGCATACACTGCTTCTAATCTACAAGTTACAAACTTGTAGATTCCCATTGGCAGAAATTGAGACATCTCAAACTGGATTAGATAAATAAGGATGGATGTATAATAGGTAAGAAGGTCGGTAGATGGACAGAATAAAATGTAAAAATATAATAACATAAAAAAGTAACAATACAGAGAAGGTTTAATTATGGTGTATATAAGTACAGTATATCAGATCTTAATTATCTTCCACACTCTGTGCTTGATCTAAGCTACTCAAGCACGTCCCCAAAATTAAAAAGATTATATGCAATAAAAATATTTAAGTTATGTGCAAAACATACAGTGTATTAACAGTTTTAGAAGAAGTAAATTAACTTTAATAAGTGTAGGGCTGGGGTAGTACAGTGGACATCTATATTGCACAGTGGTTATGGCACAGTAGTAATTCCCTTTTGTCAAATGAATAAAAAGTAGTTGACCGATGACTCAATAATGCCCGTCAATCTGTGACTTCACATGCAATTTATCGTTTGTTGTTTGTAACTGGAGGAAGCTGCAGATGAATTTATCCGAATCAAAATTTGAAGGAATAATTTGTCATCATCAGGATCATTTTTAGCAACAAAGTGCAAAAAAAAAATAAAAATTGGAACCTCTGTGACAGGTAAGACTAAGTCCTGGAACTGCTCTCACCCTACTACTACTACAGACTATAGTTTCCATCCCCCAGGATGATGCCATTACCACCACCATTGCTTCACTTCAGGGACATTATTAGCGAGGACTAGGGGTGTGACGATACACTCCGCTCACGAGACGAGACGAGACACGATATTGGGTTCACGAGAACGAGACGAGACGAGATTTTGAGAAAATTACAATGACAATATATATGACTGGACCAACAGATTTATTTAAACAAGTTGCACATGCATTTTGAAATGTATAACTCTTTACATGCATGATGTAAGCAGGGTTTCCCCCCAGAAAACCGGCTAAGCCCGGTGGTATCTCTCGGGGCCCACTGACGGCCGACTGCGTTTTTTTGTAAAAAAAAAAAAAAAAATGTAATTAAAAGTTCACTGGAAATGTTTAATTATGACCATTATGTGTTATTGTAAGACATTTATTAACAATACTTAAACACCAACTATAGAGTCTTGCAAAAAAATGAAATAAATAATATACATTTTTTTCACTTAAGTTAAATATTAATTAAGTAATCGGCCAGTGAATCTTAAAACAAGCCATACAATGGTTACATTTAAAAGTAAAATAAAGCAACATAAACATAAAAGTGGTAGTGCCCCCTCATCTGGTGCAGACAAACGGCCCTTTTATTTCTGCGCACCGCCCTTGCGCTGTTCTCTTCTCCCTCTCCTGCGTCTCCAAGCGGTCTCTTCCAAAGCAGACTGGATAATTTATCTACGTGTTTTATCCCACATAAGAAAAATGATCTTTATGACGAGGATGGAGTACAGTCACGATGAAGTGCAGGTGATCTGAGTGAAACGTGACAGACTCTGAAGAGCAGAGCGCCCTTTTCATCGTTTTCACTCCGTGGTCTTTGTGAAAGAAGACGCTTTAAAGCTGTAATTAAGGGAATAACAGTTGCATCAGATGAGCTGATGTCTTAAGTTAACTGCTCAAAGAGAGAGAATGTTCTCTGCTGTGAAATGAATGTCGCGGGAAGTTCATAATCTGTGCCGCACGCAGCCAAGTTTCACTTTTGCGCAGAGACTTTCCAGCGTTTAACAGGTGCCGTTCCACAGTGTTGTAGCTGTGTTTCGACCGCCGAATTATCGCTGCATCCCTAAATATAACATCTTTATTGACAAGAATGATGTAACTGTAATAATGACGGACTTGATAGTGTGACTTGGGTTTCAATCGGCACCTGGACAAGCGTGCGCTGCGCTGATTACATGCGCTCTTGTTCCCCGAGGTGTATAAAAAAATCTATTTTAAATAAATAAACAAGCAACGCTGGCGACCCGCCAGGCTTATAATACACTGGGGGAAACCCTGATGTAAGGATGAGCTTTTAATAAACGTCTTCTTCCACAAATTGAAACAAAAATTCTTCTTTTCCTTCTCCTTCTTTAGGTCACAAATCTCGCGGGACAGTTTTTTACCGCGACGAGAAATATCGTCAAGTTTAATCTCGCGAGATCTCGTGGCACGAGATCTCGTCACACCCCTAGCGAGGACAGTTCACCAGACCTAGAATTTGCAGCTCTGCCAAAAAGGTTCCATTTTCTGAATTATTAAAGTGAAGTTTTTTTAAACCCATGCTGTCAGTGACTTTAAAAATGCTGTGTGACAAACTACAAACACACCATCATTTACCTTTTACTCAAAGTGTCTTCCGTCTAGTCACTCTAACGACGTGATCAATGGGTGTGTGCTTTAAAGGTTGTCGTCCCCTTGCAGCACGGTCTTCAATCTCTCCAGTGGACTTTTACCTGCCTGCCATGATTTCTACCCTGTCCCATACAGTGTGAATGTAGGAAACTTAAATATACAAAGAGGATTGCCAAAGCAGTTGGACTTTCTCACCCAGACGAGTCAACTTTGCTACTGCTATGAGTTGCTTGAAAAGTTAATCACACCCCTAGCAGACGTGCCGTTATGTGGCTGAAGATTGTAGCTTTAATGTCATGTCAAAAGGGTTTCCTCAGAACGATCCCCCCAACTGCATTTTACACCTTACATTACATCGGTTTGTGTTAGAGCTGCAGATAAATCACTGAAAAATGTGGCATTTTCAATTCAAGACACAGGCATGATAAAGTCGATATAGACACTGTCAAATGGAATTCACTGTTGTAGCTTGGTGGAGAGGGGGGGGGGGTTACACCTGGTAACAGCATGGTGATGATCTTCTCAAACAAAAATGTTTACCTATACCATTTTTGTTTTTACTCTGCAACAATATTTTTATGTTGGACTTCTACAGCTCACTATTGACATCAAGGACTTATGTTAAATGCCCATGAATGAAGAATCGATGTCAGATGAAACGTTTCATAATACAAAGATGTTCTATGCAAATGTACCATTGTGAAGCAATGTACATAATTGTTTTTTTTCCACTACTGAACTCGTACTAGATGAATGATGAAAAATAGTCCATTGCTATAGTTAGCAATACAAAAAAACCTAGCAGTCGTCTCTTAAAAATAAACGGCACTGCATCACATTAGGTATACAGCAAAGTAAAATATGGGTTTCCGTGATAAATGTACCAAACACTGTTGTTGACAGATATAAATCCCTTTTGAATGCAAAAACGAGAGGTAGCGTGAGCACAAAGCACACATCGAAAAAGTCGCAGTAGTCATTTATGCGGGCAGAAAGGAAAGAATCATGCAAATTGACCTCAAATACATTATAAAAAAACCCATAGAGGGAGAAATAAATGCAAAAAAAAAAAAAAAAACACCTACAGAGTGCTGATCCAAGTTGCAATCACTGCACTGTAACATGACTGAAAGAGGCTAAAAACAAGCAGCAGAACAGCAAAGTGTATTGGGATGCAAGTAAAAAAGAAAAGAACAAAAGATCTGAGGAGCACAGACTCTGTGGCATATTCCCATTAAATCACAACAAAGACCTAACAAACATGTCACCAACCAAACACAGTCTAAATGGAAATGGGTCTCCTTTCATTATACTTTCATTCTTTCCATAATCGCTCTCGCACACACACAGAGAGATTGAGTGACGCTTGCGTCGCACAAAAGGGCCCTTTTTTCTTGTACAAATGATCCATTTAGACTCTGACCTGACTCTCTGATTCCATCAAGTCAACACGGACATTAAAATATATTTTAGAGAACCCCATTAGTGGTCTCTTTCAAAAAAACCCTGATTTAAATGTTTCAAATAATCACCAGAATCGTTCTCACGCCTACAAAAAAAGATGAAAAACCCAATGTTCTGTCCCGGAAAATATACGTCTGGTTTTTTTTTCTCACCCCACAATTCAGGCCTGCTGTCTTTTCCAACTTCAATTTGGATCATCCAAGAAAGGTGTTGAGAGGCCATGTAAAAAGAGATGGAAAGAATAAATGGATGTCTGCTGTCATTCTAACTGCAGATTTCTCATTACAGCCGAGTTAAATCAACCCAAGTTGACAATTTAAGGCTGATTAAGGCGAGATATTACAGCGGAGAGGAGATGGAGAAAGGGAGCCTCATCGTTAAAATGCTAGAGGTGATAGAGGAGCTGCTATTTCACATACGGATAAAAGCTACCACTTCATGGTAATGGCTGTTGACACACTTCCCTTTGAAAACTAAATTATCAGATTTCAAATAGTTTACGTCACACTGTTTAGCTTTGTTAGTCCGACTAAAATCGAGCTAGTCTTAGTCGGACTAAGATATCTGGATAATGTGATTCATAGTCCAATTACTCCTGCATGTATATGCTTAGTCAGACTGTGGTCGGACTTTATGTTCTGTGCGTGCACCAAAACGTCTTCCACTGTCTTTGACCCAGAAGTAGAAGTAGACGACGTATAAATTGCAGTATTGTTGCCAGAAAATCATACGGTGGCAGCATCTTCTTTTGGACAACACAGCAACCACAAGAGCCATGCTCCGTCCAATTTGTATTTGTATTGATTAACATATACAGCAGTTACGGAGCATACAGAACCACAGCACGATCCATCTCACCGTCCATCTCGCCGTTCATCGTTTGTTTTTCTATGATGTGAAGATCAATACTCACAAGCTTATAGTAAGATACAGCACCACCTACGGAGGTGGTCATACGTACAGAGCCAATAAATCTTGTCCTCCACACATCTGCTCGAACTCAACAAATTGTTTGATTGACTGTCTTAGTCGGACTATGGCCTTAGCTCAATTAACCTGTACATGTAAAACATACAATTCTGTAGTGGTTACAGTTTTATAATTGTCAATTCACTCCTTTTAAACTCAACAATAACTGAATTGCTGGTTCAATAGTATGTGCCATGGCGTTGCATTGCCAAAGATGCAGAATGAATGCCTAGACTGCTAAAACAAAGCAGCAGAAGAAGTATCATGTTTACGTCACCGCTAATCAGTGCAGAAGTTTGTTAAAAAAGCCATGTCTACTGCAGTGTCATTTGACATACGTGGGTGTCAGTAGATTACTTTTTTTATACTAGTGAAAAAGGGACAACAGGACTGCTCAGCAGTGAGAGTTGAGCTTGGCGAGGTGCCGACTTAAAAGTGGGTTAGGTACTGTGACTAAAAAAAGCCATGCCACTTGCCTCAGGTGGATGTTGTCAGTCGTGTGACACAGAGGAGGGATAAAGACAAGCGTGAGAAAAAAGCCATTGAAGAAGTGTTTGGGGTTTTAAATAACAGTGGCCACAGAGAAAATCAGCAACTGCTGTTAATGTGTTTAATCTCCCTCTCCCTCTGAAGGACTTTTTTTTCTACCTCCACCATTGATCATCTCCGTGTGTTTCCATTGTTCCCCTGAGACAGGATGACTTGTCCCACATTACTCCTCTCACCAGCCAATCTGCTAAGTGCCTAATAATATCCTTTTTATTTCAACTAAGTTTCCACAGTTTGCATCATGGTGCCGATATGACCACCCTCTGCTATAGTCAGCTGAGCCAAAGTGATGATAATAATAATAAAGTAGACGTTTAAGCGAACCCAACACTGTTCTACAGAATAAAATTCAAAGGAGAGAACAAACAAATGAGATTTATATGTCACACTCTGTATTCATTCATTTTGATTTAATAGACATATGGGAGATATCAATATATGTAATGTGTAACAGCTATGATAAAATTATTGCGGTAATAAAGTTATACTTTTGTCGTCTCGCTAGAATTGAACAGAAAGGTGCGTAGCACTGATGGGTTTGTGTTTCGTCTGCCTGATATTATGCTAGTTGACAAGCTCATTATCGTAATCCTTCTTCAGTGCTTTCCCAAAACTTCTTTTTTTAGTTTATTACCTTGTGACATCAACCAATAAAATTGCTCATCACCAGTTTGATTTGATTTTGAGTCATTTATTTAACTTCAAATCAAACCACTGCTGTTGTCGGTCAAAAACGGCCACCATAGGAAATCAGTGGGATAAGACTACACTATGTAAACCAAAAGACTGTACATAAATAATGAACTAAATGTAGTGATGATTGATTGATTTTTTTATCTTAACATAAGAGCATTGGACCACAAACACTGTAATAAGGGAGCCTTCAAGAAACTAAACAAAAACCTAATTTTTGAACATGAAATTAGTTCACTTTCACTGAGTGACCGTGTCCTCCACACTTTCATATTCTCATACCAAACCCATTTCCTTTGATGAATATTTAAAACTTTGATTTACGACAAGCTTGTCTTTCATTTTCTTTACACCACAGAGCTTCTACTGTTGGAAATCGCCACCGTGTCAGTGTTGTGCCACAGAGGACTCGGGCCAATTTGAACATAGTAATGATACAAGTGTCAGTGAAACGTCATCAGAGCTGTGTTCAATTCTGACAGACAATGATTTGGTCTCGATTTGACCGGAGATTAAATGCTGTAATAAAATATCTTTCTGAAGCAAAGGCAGTCTCTTGATAATATGAAAGACTGTCATTCAATTCGATTCAAACTTTATCAAAGACTCACAAGAGGGTCCAAAGCAGATAAAAATTAATAAGTGAAGAAATTGAGACATGTATAATATACCACATGATTAAGGCTGGGTGTCCAGAGTTTCCTAAATCTGGATGAGTGATGAAAGGTGTTCTTCCTCAGGCTGGTTAAAAACAGTACAATGCCCTTTTCAAACTCATCCAGGCAACACCTCCTTCACATGAAGGGACAAGCTTCTACAACTATTTTACTTTATATTGTAGCAAAGATGTGCCATGGACACTCAAAGTTTACATCACTATCAACACATAATGCCATAATAATAATTACAGTCACCTTATCTCTCATTCCATCTTAATCCAATATCACTGTACCAGTGTGTGATGTATATGTGAGGAAGAGGATGATGAGAGCAAATTATCTTATTGAGAATAAATCTGCCTCCTTTGAAAAGTCTGTAGCCGACTTAGCTCGACCTAGAATTCCAAATGATGCAACCAGTTTTACAAGATTTCAGTTTATTTTACCAGTAATTACCAGAAATGGGTCAGACACAACATTAACCTGCATAATCAAAACACTTAATGTTTTGTTGATGCAGTTCGGCACACCTCTTAAAAACAAATTCAGAAATCTTTTCTCAGGATTGATTCAATCAGAAGCCTTGGATGCATCAATAATACTCAGAAATACAGCAAACGCTTGAGTGCAATGCTAAGCAAATATGCGTTTCAAAGCATACAAAAACTACTCTATTCAGCACTTTGGACAAGATGCTGGCAAGGGCAATAGGTCTATAGTTATCTATGCTAAATGGTTGATTAATGCCTTGTGTGAATGATATTGTGAGGTTTTGCAGAAACAAGAAAAACTAACTATGTATAGTTTATGGAAGTTCATGTTATGAACTTAATTGTCTAAGTAAAAACTTTTTAAAAGTGCAGGTGCAGATGTTTACCTACACATGCTTCCCACACACACGTTATAACCATTTCCCATACAAACTACTACTCTATTGTACAGCCCACATGGAGAAGAATGCCAAAGACACTGCTTTGGGGCCCCAAGTGCCAGAACTTCACTGCTTGTTAAATTACTCCTGATTTCTACCCAAGACTCTGTTGCTGCACTTTGGTTAAGTTTTAATGCCAGCTGTGTTAAAAGAGATACGCTGTTGTGTATTTTTATTTAAGCACTGTAATTATTCCCAGTTTGCCACAAGGCTGTACTAAAGCAGTGTTTCGTTAACAGTGCAGGCTTATTGAAGGCAACTAACTGTAAGAGCAAACGAGGACCAGAGTGCACGGAGAGGATACTCTTCTTCTTTTGAAAGTTTGCTTGCCATAGGGCTGGGCGATATGGCCTAAAATTACATCCCCGATTTAATAAAATTTTAAAGACAAAATAATTATTCATATGATGTACTATGGGTAAATGCATGACATTTTACACACACACATACACAGTGTTTCAGTGTCAGTTAATTAAAATATTTTAAATACATCCTCCATGACCGTAGCACAGACTCTGACTGATCTAGGGCCCTAAGAAATCCGTTTTATGCTGGTCATATTTAAAAGTAAAATAATTAACATAAATAAAAAAGTTGTAGTGCCCCCTCATCTGGTGCAGACAGATTTCTGCGCACCGCCCCTGCGCTGTACTGTTCCCCCTCTCCTGCGCCGTGCGCTTCTCCGTATGCAGGATAATTTCTCTACATGCAGTTTTACCCCTACAACGCTGCAATTAAGGGAATAACAGATGCATCAGATGAGCCGATCTCTTTAGTTAACTGCTCAAAGAGAGATAATGTTCTCCGCTGTGATGTGAATGTCGCGGGGAGTTCATAAGTTTAACTTTTGCACAAAGAGACTTTCCAGCATTTAATAGGCGATGCTCCACAGTTTACTCGCCGTGTTTCGGCCGCCGAATGATCGGTGCATTCCTAAATATAACAATATAACCGTAATAATGGCGTATTTGATAGTGTGACTTGAGTTTCAAATCGGCACCTGGACAAGAGGACGCTCGCCGGTTACATGCTGGCGCAGTGCGTTTGTTCCGCGGTTTAGAAAAATCTGTGGTGTGTAAAAAAAGAGTGTCTATGAAGTAAATAAACAAGCAATATGCACTGGGGGAAACCCTGGCCGGGTGAGTGTTTGTAAGGAGATGCACGGGTGGTGCCACGAATGAGCGGTCTCCGGAACATTTCCCCAGTGCGAACATTAAAAAAGTGCGCCGTAGTAAGAGGAGAAAATAATCAATATTTTTATTTTTGAAATCGTCTTAACAAAAAAATCGAATTAATCGATAAATCGATATATAGCTTGCAACTGTAAATAATGTTCAAAGCAAAACGAGTCACTTCCTGAAAAAGAAGGGTGAGAGATGTGAGACATAAAAAAAAATAGTCAATGTGTGATCAATAATAAAGAAAACCCACAAACGCAGGGAGAAAAGGTAAACCATGCAGAAAGGCCCTTGTTCAAACAAGGTCGCAAACCCAGGTCTTTTTGTTGAAAGGCAACAGCACCGTGTGGACCTAGATTTAGTTAGTCCGAATTTGTAAAAAGTGACTCATCCTTGGTGAGAGGCAGAAAAACACACTTGACATTTCCTTTCAGTTGTGATGGTAAAAAATTATTGTAATGGCAAATGAGTCCCATCTGTGATTTTCCAGGAAATGTATTTGTTAACCGAACCATTAGGATTCGATCTGTGTGAAGGTGCCAGCTGGTGGTTGCTAGATTTGGCATTTCATGATACCATCACCATGTAGAGCAGCAGTCCCCAACCACCGGGCCCGGTCCGTCATTTGGTACCGTCATTTGGTAGCGGGCCGCACAAAAAGAATAAATAACTTGAATAAAATAACCTTATTTCCTTTTTATTCATTATCGGGGTCTGAACAATGTTTTATTTTGAAAAATGACCGGATTCCCTCCGTTACATCCTTCTATGACTCACTCTTGACGCATCCCGAGGGAGATCACTGGCCAGAGTGTTTGCAGCGAGAGCCGCTGCAGAGATTTCTCTCAGAAAAGAAGTCCCCGCTGGCAGAACATTTCAGTGACAAGGAGTGAGTCGCAAAACTCGCTTACTTGTGCGACGTATTCAGCCTACACAAAAATTAGTAAATGAACTAATGGCCAAGACCGCAGACTTCACTCACTCGCACTCGTTACTCTCTCTCTCTCCCACCCGCTCGCTCGGCGCATACTGATTTTGATGAACAACAAACAAATGCTGAGTGCTGATCAATAGCTTTGTGCAAACAAATTAAGGTCCCGACTCTTGTCCCAAATATGACAGGCTTCACTTAGCAATTGAAACAAATATATAAACTTTAATGAAACGTTTACAGCTGTTTTGTGTATCTTATTTTGAAGGCACGTTTAAGCGTTACCATAGCGACCAGAGAGCGTTAGGGGGCCGGTCCGTGAAAATATTTCCTGACATTAAACCGGTCCGTGGAGCAAAAAAGGTTGGGGACCGCTGATGTAGAGCACATTTAGCTATGATGTAACGATCATGATTCATGCCTATACTTCTTACCTTATTCAAAACTGCCAATTATACCCACTTTTCATTTTCCAGGGTTTATTTTTTTTTATAAATGTTCTCCAATTCTTGTGGGATTAGGATACTTTAGAGCACTGCAATGAGCAGATGGCTACCAACTTTCATTCCAACTCTTAGATCTTTTGTGGTATATACGCAGCAACAATAAAATGTGACCCGCCACGGACCAAAAGGCAACAAGTCGGCCGAGCGCAAAACGAGAAAAACAGGAAAACGTTTTTTTTTTCCAAAATTAGGGATTTTCGTTTTTTTTAAAATTACACAAGTTGAAGTTTTGAAGAAGCCACTACATGCTTCAAATCACAGTATTGTGGGTCTTAAAACCATAAACTTTGTGTTTGAATTAAGGTTGTTTTATCGCTGTGAATCACTCCTAGTTTGGGTGTGACGATCTCACATTCCAGAGCTTTTGTTGTTTTTTCAGCCAATCAGCTGACGATCACGGAGAATACACATGGCTCATTATACATAGAGAGAGAGAGACAGGGAGAGGGAGAGAGAGTGTGTCGAATGTCCAGCGTATGTGTGCAGTGCGAAATTAAAGCGTGATTATCATCAAAGCAGTCATCATCAAAGCTTTGTTTGACAAAGGTAGGCAAAGAGAACAGGACAATAAGTCAGCTGTGGCTGAGCAGCTTCTTCACGGACAGGGACAGCGAAAGTACAGAGACTGCCGTGTGTGGACTGTTAGCATTTTAAGCTAGCGATCTTTATGCTAACGTGTTAGCAGACTTCATCGTCACAAAAACAACAAACAGATGGATTATTCCGTGGCTGAAGGAGAGCAGGACACACACGGTAGTTGTCTGAGATGATGACATGACGCCAGCACCGCTCGATCTCCTATCGAATTGGACTTTTGGAGGCGAACAGACGTAAAACTGCAACGAAAAGGAAGCAAGCCCGGACCTCTTATCTGATCGGAGGCACTGAAGTTCTTATGGGGTGAGTTTTCATTAACGTTGTTAATCGATGTTATGTTAGTGTTCATTCAAAGTCACATACAGACGCACATAGGGACGCTGTCTTTTAATAATCCACTGTGCGTTTCATAACGCCGTTTGGCTACATTGTTATTAGCTCGCTAGCTAGGTACTGTATTATTACAATGAGAATGATGCGCACATCGAAACTTTTGTTCGGTCAGATGAGCGTATTATAAGCCGTAATAGGAGCATGTCACGGCCCTCTTTGAGATTTTGTACACCCGCAGGTTCAGTTTGATAATGCAAATGCTTTGAGACGAAACTCCTGTGTTCGAAACCTAACATTGCATTGAATGATGTGTGAATGCCACACCTTTGCATGCATGAATCACACATGATTAACACAATGTGTGATTAACGTGTTAATTACACGTGCAATTCATGCACATAAAGGTGTGGCATTCACACATAATTCAAGCAATACTACTGATCGATCTATACTGATTCAGTGATTAAATGCCTGTTAACATGAACCATGATCTGAAACAAGTATTTTTTTTATTTTTTTTCAGAATCCTGGGCATAAGGATTGGCATGTGAAGTTGCTGCCAACCCATGTGTCCAAGGCCTCAGTGTGGCGTCAATACATGAGTTCGGCTAAGGCTCTTGGTATGTGTATAAATTGATTTCTATACAATAGCCAAATGCTTATATAGACTGCTATATGTAATGTGTAAAATGTGATTTTTTTGTAAAAGTAAAATAATTATTTTCATTGTGGTTCTTGCTGTCAACAGGTAGTGGAACACAGCTCTCCTGAAAGTCGCCTCAATATTCTGCAGCTTGTTGGAACGGCAGATGGCAGAGTGATAGTAAAGGCCGACAGGCAGACTCCCTACTTTCGAAAGCTCCCACAGATCAAGAGTCATCAGCACTTTAGGTATTTATATTCAAAATTCTGCATTTTATAAATAAAAAAATCATGAATGGACATGATAGTGTTCCATGTGAACAGTGAGCCATGTTTTAAATATCCTGTTGTGTGCTTCTATTCTGTCACAGCTTTGATGCCAACAGACCAGGTGTGGTGCTTGCTCAAACTCACAGTGATGCAGAGCCAATCGAGTTTCAGCTACTGCGCAACCCAGGAGTTCTGCCCCCTGTTGACAGTCTTCCCGTCCTGGCCCCACCTGGACTGACCATGGACAGGCAGACGTATCTTTTTGAAAAAATCCGGCCTTTCTGTTCTGATGAGGCAAAATACTTCACATGCCCAGCACCAAAGGTTACAGCACAGAAGAGTAAGCAGAAGAGGGTGCGTTTGTGATGTCATCATTTAGTCCGCATATCAACTGTGATGGACAGAGTGGGTACAGCCACATTGTGGGGGAGGAACTGGTATTGAAGATGATAATATAGTCCATGGTCTGGAAAATATTCCTTCACACACTTATAAATATAGATATATTTTATTTCTTTATTTTAGTTCTATGCACCATATATCTAAAACAAACTCCCAGAAAACTGTAGGTCTGCTGAAACTCTCACCTCTTTTAAATCAAGAGTGAAGACTTTTCTGTTTGCCGCTGCATTTCAGTAATTTCCAATACTGCACTGTAACCTCTATTCCTTATATATACTCTTGATTTTATTTTTTATCTTTTTATTTTATTTTTATCTATTTTATTTTTTAATCTTAATCTTTAAATTTTACCTGCTTGTTTTTATTTTGATGTTATATCTGATTTTATAAATGTCTCTTTTCTATGCTTTTTAATGCTTTATGTAAAGCACTTTGAATTACCTTGTTGTTGAAATGTGCTATACAAATAAACTTGCCTTGACATGAACTACATTCATTCCTTTTTTTTTTCCAAACTGCTACACTGTTTCTGTCCTGTGGGCTAACAGACATCAGATGTCACTGACAGCTAGACTGGGTGGGGGGTTGTGACCTTGTTAATGTGATGCAAATGAGCAGCTATTGGCCTGGCTCCTCAAGAGGGTCGAAATCTTTCAGGCTGAATTTCTCCCTAAAGCAGTTTGAGGAGTGCCTACATTCAAATGACCACATCTTCCTCAAAAATGATCAGATGGACATGGGTTTGACATTGTTGGAAAGCTTAGATATCACACTTTCGGAATCTGTAAATAACTCCAAATGTCCCGAAGTAGACATGTGAACCCTTTTGCCATGGCTGGACACAAATGTAATAATTTTCCTTGCAAAAACGCAGTAGTCAGTATTAAAGGTCCCCTATTGTGCAAAATCAACTTTTTAATCTTCTAGTACTTATATTTGGGACTCAGGGGGCCATACCAGTCCCCAAAATGTGAAAAAACAAGACTCAGTCATGTTTTAGTGGTTCCAATTTGTGTAAGTATTGGCGATAAAACACGCGATGTTTACACCTCCCGACCAAGTGACGACAGTGCGTACATTTCACCGTGAATGTTGGCACCCCGCCAGGCAGAGTACTTCACAGCTCCATCGTAGCTCCCCCTTGTCCCTGTGAAATACGAGAGTGCAGGCGAGGTAGGAAGAGTGGCTGCACAGCGGAGCACAGTGTTTTACACAAACTTCTAGCCTCAGAGGACTTGTGTGTCCAGTGGATATATTTTATTTATGAAAAAAATGTTCACAAGCTTCACAAGCCCTTTGTTGTTGATCGTGTGTGTAAATTCCTATGCTGGAGGGACACCTTGAACGCACCAGTTACGTGCCTGCGGTTAGCGAGTGGCGTGTGTGGATCGGTGATATGAAGAGCATGCGTTTGAAAGCACTGCAGAAAGATGTAGATGTTGTCCTACATTTCTTCTCAACCAAAGGCTGCCTTTCTGTCGTGTTTCCACGTTCTCTCCTCGTGTTGTTGATCCACACACGTCACTTTCAGTCACAGTAACACTGGTGCGTTCAGGGTCTTTTTCTAGCATGGGAATTTACATACACGCCACGCCGCGCGGCACATTAATCAGTTTTCTACGATTTTAATGTTTTTATGATCGCGAGAAGCCAAAATCGTGGTCACTCACTATGCATTACGGTGAAACTCAGTAACAACGGGTAAACGGACATTACTATGGGGTATATGGAGCGGGGGTTGGGACAACGGTGCATGACAATAGGTGATAAGTGGCGACACTCCCCTGGAAGCAGTGGATGTGTGTTTACCTGGGTCTCATTCACATGTAAATGCCCAGGCACAAAACCGAGCGTTTTGAAAAAGGCTGTTTTGGCAGTGTTATTGAACTGCTTCATCTTTATATTTTGACTAAAGCATGACACAGACATGTTGATTAGGGCACCAAGACCTAGTTTAACTTGGGTTAATAGGGTATAATATGGGACCGTTAAATGCTGTTCTCAGAAGATCTGACAAAGTACTTCTCATTACGCAGATATGAAAAAAAAATTTGTAAAATACAGCTGTCAAAATAAATAGAACTCAAAATAGGCCTGATTTTTTTTTTTTTTTTTACACCATCCAGAAAAAGTTATTCATTATTGAGCAACAGAAACACACAAAACAAACTTGGAAATGGTTATTAATGCATCATGACAGACGCTTCTTCTCTTTTGGTGATATAATGGATGCAACTACTTTTAATGTAGTGATTCATTGGTGTATATACATTAGGCACCATTATGTTTGCTAAAGCCAGATCCATTAATGCAAAGTGTACATCATTTAAAGCCAATTTTCATCTTAACCTGTCCCGTGAAATTAATCTGTGGTAATAAGCTTAAACGAGGGTTCTTTTAGTTTATATACATCGGGAAAATTGGATTCTCTCAATGGGTAATTTGGCTTCATAAATATAATTAACTCAGCCTTCCCAGCTTTTCTTTGCACCACTGCATCCTTACAATGTGCGTCAAGGATGAACTTGTCCACAAATGGTCCTGTGAACACGATCGTGATCTCAGCTCGCTGAACTGCCAACTCGTCAGACCTCAGTTTAAGGGAGCATCTGTTTGATTCAATGGAATGAGGCTTTTCAGAGTCAACATCTAGGGCCCTATGATTTCCGTGTTAACGGAATCGCGGACGGAATCGCGGAATTGGCCAATAAAAACGGAATCTAATGTTAAACGCGGAATATCGCGGAAATTGACATAATGTGACTGAAATGCTGTCATCGTGAGGAGAAGGAACGTTTGTCTGGAGAAATGTTCCGGGGAACGCTCATTCGTGGCACCACCCGTGCATCTCCTCACAAACACTCACCCGGCCAGGGTTTCCCCCAGTGCGTGTTGCTTGTTTATTTACTTTATATACACTTTTTTTTTCTAAACCGCGGAACAAGCGCGATGCGCCCGCATGTAACCGGCGAGCGTCCCCTTGTCCAGGTGCCGATTGAAACCCAAGTCACACCATCAAATACGCCATTATTACGGTTATATTGTTATTGTCAATAAAGATGTTATATTTAGGAATGCACCGATAATTCGGCGGCCTAAACACGGCGAGTAAACTGTGGAACATCGCCTATTAAATGCTGGAAAGTCTCTGCGCAAAAGTGAAACTTATGAACTCCCCGCGACTTTCACTTCACACCAGAGAACATTCTCTCTCTTTGAACAGTTAACTAAAGACATCAGCTCATCTGATGCATCTGTTATTCCCTTAATTGCAGAGTTGTAGGGGTAATATTGCGTGTAGAGAAACGATCCAGTCGGATACGGAGAAGCGCACGGCGCAGGAGAGGGAGAACAGTACAGCGCAGGGGCGGTGCGCAGAAATCCGTCTACACCAGATGAGGGGGCACTACCACTTTTTTATTTATGTTAATTATTTTACTTTTAAATGTGACCAGCATTGCATGGCTTGTTTTAAGATTCACTGGCATTTACTTAATTAGGATTTAACTTAAGTCAAAACAATTGAACAATTGAGAAGTCAGTGGATTCAAGAAGAAAGTTGCATTTCAGTGGACATTTTATTCACTGACACAAAAAGCACACATTCTATGGTGGTAAAGTAAGTATAAAAGGATAAAAAAACAGAATAAAAAAAAATAAAACGGAAAAAACGGAATTCTAAAACATTAAAACGGAAAAAACGGAATTTGGAAAAAAATAAAACGGAATTTGGAAAAAAATAAAACGGATTTCATAGGGCCCTAAACATCCTCTACTGCCCATTAAGACACCATTGGAGGCAACTAACCTGTTGGCAAACTACTCCGTACAGCACACCTGACACCTTGAAAAATCAATGGCCTGAAAAATTCTGGTGGTTCACAGAGCGCGATGGAGTTATATTAGGCCACTGTCGTATTATTTCACTCATTGCATGTACACTAATATGGCAGTATCGCCTCCATGGCATACCCCAAGTAATTTCATCAACCTTGTTCAAATGTCTGCCATGAAAAAAAAAACACTAAAAGGTGACTGCAAAGGGTGTTACCTCATCATCAATACTAATTACCATCCAATAAGAGAGTAATTGGTGGAAATGACTGTGGAACAACACATTTACATATTCATAATAAATGTTACGCCACATAAACACAGCTGTTGACAAATGGAAGTGAAAAGAGCAAGGACCATGGTTGGATAATGGATTGTATCACTTATTAAAGAATAATGTCGACGCTGCTGAGGCAGCTTCCTGCGTTTCTTCTAATGCAGGATGAATAGAAAGATTGGAAATGACACGGTTTCCTGTTCGCAGCATTTTCTGAAAATGAGCACAAGCCCAGTGTACATGACATATAGTATGTATGGACTGCTGAGGTCTTATTCAAGCTGTGGCTTTTGTTTTGTTTCTTTGCATATCCAGATTTAATCCATCCATACTCGAGTGACTAGATTTAAATGCACATGAAGTGCAATGGGAATATTTGCCTGTGACTCATGTTAATTGCTTATACCTGTAAGCATTACCTGAATAAACCCTTATTTTGGCAATGAATAACCCGAATACGATAGCTGGGTTATCGTCAAGCTCTCCTCGGCTCATACACCTCAGCAGCTGTTCTATCTCTCCTCCTCCTGTCTCTCCCTCACAGCTCCAAACAACGATCATCGCGTTTGATCTTTAATCTTAAGCAACACGGGCCCAAAAAAAAGTGATCATCTGCCAGAAACTTATTTGGGGGCACTGGTGTGTGTGCAACCTGTTAAGGCTTTCTCTCCGAATTTTAATATTAAGTCTGTGGTAGTAGCAAAGATTGGGGTGTAACGGTACGCGAGAGTCACGGTTCGCACCTCAGATTGGTACATTTTCAATATAGAAAGATAACAGTTTAGGTATGTCTGATATTCTTGTTCATGTATATGATTGGAAACTACTATAATTATAAGGATTTGCAGATGAAATAAAGAAAGGGTTTTGCAGTAATATTATAGCACTGCTTTATTTTCCACCTGTTGAAATACCTGTGCTAATGTAAACGGTAACATGCAGTATTCTGGTTGGTTAGTGACTTGTGTCTCCTATAGCTTGAGCTAATGTGTAATACATTTAAAGAATACACTACCACCGACACACAAAAGTCAAAGCTAGTTTGTTCAATAATTTTCAATATGTGGGCATACAATTCCTAAATTAAACAAGGACCTACATATAACATGATAACCTCTTTTCAAACATCTTGACAGCAGCCCGATGACAGCATACAGGCATCTTTCCAAATAATCAATAAAGCAATTTCTCTGATGAGCAAACGCACAATACATAAAACATGTGCAGGCACATATGAGCTACATAGTAAGCCAGTGACCAAATAAAGCTTTCAGAAGTGCAGCCAGGCAGAGGGCTTCAGTGTGGCAAAAGTTTCGTGTTTTTTGCATCTTCTATCTTGATTTTCTGTGTCAATTAATGTTCTGTTTCAGTGTGCTGCAGAGGGCTTTTTTTGATTCGTTTCAGTGTCAAGAAGTTTTCCTGAAGCGTCCGAAACAGGAAATAAGGAAAAAAGGACTCTACCTGCAATAAAACTATCCAGAAAAAACGTACTACGTTCCCACAGATGAATTTCAGTGTGTCGATTTGTTTTATGTCCAGCTGACAAGCATCTGCTCAGAGTCATTAACTCCGCAAAAAGTTCTAGTCAATCCAAATCTCTAGTCGCTTGCCGTCAATGCTGTTTTCCAGTGAATGATGTGCATATGTGGAAAGCATCCACAGATCTAGCCACAGCCATTTTATAAAATAAACAATCATTTTGATTTTTCATTTTGTTTAGTAAGTTGTTCTTAGAAAATAAAATACATGCTTTTATTTTATCAATATCATTCAGTAGTTAGTCTTCATAAATATGCGTTTTCTTAGTGTAACCAAGTCGAAATGTTAACTTGTTTATCTTAAATGGCACCACTTCCTTTCAACCTGGCTTTCAAAATAAGAAAAAGTTTTTGCTACTCCTTATATAAAACTTTTGCTATAATACTTTTTCCCAGTATTTTTTTTTATATATACATTTTTATGATATCTCATTCTACTAGTCAATTCTATAAAATGCATGTGTTTTATGTTATTTTTAGAGGTACTAGTCATCCCACAACCGTAGTTTGGGATAACAGGAAGTAGTCACGCGTCGCACATGCGCACAACAAATACAAATTTTACGTCATTCCATAACTGTTGTAATACATTAGCGGTAACAGGAACTAGCTAGAAATCGTGTAATGACAGCTGGTCGTAAATGACTGCTTTACGAAAACAACCAGCAGAGGGCACAATAGAAAATGCCAAGTAAGCAACATACATTGTATTATGTACACAATCATTTATGTTGTGAGCTGGGACATGACAGTTTGTCATCTTTAAAAAGGCGGGTCCCCATAAACACTGCTTTAGCACAACCAAACAAGTCAAGTCAAACTGTTTGTGCCATAAAGAGTACTTCACACTAGAATTAGTGTGTTACATTTTCTGTTGCTCCTTATTGATGTGATTGTTTACAATGCAACAAAAAGTGTAATCACATGACCCCCAGAGATGCACGTCCCCAATGTCCCCAGTGTCCCTGGATGAATTCCCTGCAGAGCCTCGCGCTGCAGTGAGCCTCTTTATCACTGCGGCAGTGGACAAAAAGGTGGAGGACGCAAAGATCAGGTGAGTCAATGTCGTTCATTATGAAAAAAAAAATAAAGAAATTCCAAATGTCATTTTATATGGGCAGCAGTAATAAAATGCCAGGGCACAGTTAATGATGAAATCTCATCACATATTTACATAAAGGTTGTGCATAAATATGCATAAACACAGCAATGCAGTGGAATTGAAGTTTAAAAAAAGTGATTCCGTTCCAAAAAAGTGTGCTGGTACAGAGCAGGGAGTCGTCTACTTCTGTGTAATGAGGTGGGAAGTCTACAACATCACAACAGCTCTCAGATAGCCAAGAAAAATTGATGCCTCATCCAACCAATCAGACGCCTATGCAGCACGTTATTTCCACCAAGTACGTTATATAATCGAGGGTTTTGCAGGATTATACTTGGCAAAACAAGCGAGTGAAAAAAAATTGTAACCTAATATTTCAAAATTGATTTGTATTTTCTCAAATCAAAAATGTTCATGGAAACCCACCTACAGTGAACCGAAAGCCTTCTATTATTACAGTTTAATTCTACCAAGACTGCATCTGCACATCAGCGTCAAACAACGAGGTGAATGGGAGAATGGTTTGACACCCCCATCTGACTCGGGCCTAATGGGGCGGCAGGGTCACGCTGTTTAATGGCAGTTAGCTTGCTGAGTGACAGCACTGCACCAGGCCAGGGGCTCAGCTGTCACGGATCGCAGGTGTGCTGCTGAGTTATGTGTCATTGTAGGACGCGATAAGGTCGAGGAGGGACTGGGTAAACGCGACAGATAGAGGGGAGAAAATACAAAAACATTGATAGAAACAGAGCAGAGAGGCCAAAGACAGCAAACCATGGAGAGGGAGAGGGAGAGGAGAGCCTGGTAAGCATTTGGCAAAAACTGACATGCAGGGGGTAGAAAAATCCAACCATGAGGTTCAACACCTTCAGGCTATCGGTGTCAAACATGAAGATGATGAAATATTAGTGGTGCAACGGTAAGCATACCGATATTCTATTTGAGTGCATTTAATTTAATACAAAAAATTAAGTCTGCTCCCCTTTATCGAGTGCATCAAGTTCCTCATCACACAACAGATTCAGGAAATATAACTTCTATTATTAGTGTATTCTTGGAATTTCCTACAAACTTTCTTGTACCTTCTCGTCAGTTCGGCCTACAACACAGAAAGATTAAAACATTTAAGTTTCATATTTCGATTCCAACACCAGTCAAAGCCAACATACAAAAGGTCCTCTTCATTGATTCATTCAATCTACCACTTCATCCTCAACTTGAGCCAATCCCAGCTGACAGATGGAAAAAAGCAGGGGGGACCCTGGACAGCTCATCTGTCCATCACAGGGCAAACATAGTGACCAAAAACCATTTACACTCACATTCATATCTGCAGTCAATTTAAAGTTGAACCATTAATCTCTGCATGTTTTTGGACTGAGGGAGGAAAACCTGGAGAAACATGCAAACTCCACACAGAAAGGTCCTTGGTCAAACTGGAACAGTCCCAGTCCACTACTGCCTTCAAATGTAATTTACTGAGTATTATTAAACCCCTATACAATATGCTAGAATTATGCACCAATTTAAAAGGTTAAAATGAAAGACTAAACCTTGCTGATGGACTGACGGAGCAAGAATAACAAGAGTAAAAACAGAACAGGGAGCAGCCTGCACACTGCCGATGCCCTTATGTGCAAGTTTAGAGGAAAATGTCAGTGGCAGTTATAATGCAAAGCCAACCTTTTGTGAAGAAGATTACCACATCGATATGTTGTAGCTTGTCATACACAGTGACAAAGAATGCTTTCTTGACAAATCTCAGTAATTCTGCTGTGAGGAAATTGCTTCTCTGCTGCCCGGAGTCACCTGCACAATAGCAACACAAGAAAGGGGCGAGACAGAAGGTGATGCCAATGATTTGTGCCGAATATATTAACAAGTAAAAACCTGCCAGTATTTAGAAACACAGATTTCTCATTGAACAGCAATAATTGCAATTTAAATTACAATATACATATGTATGACTTTAATGTTTTAAATTATGTCTGTATCTCATCTTCAGTCACAAAGTAAAGCTAATTTATATATATTTATAAAATTGGCAAAAGCTTTCTGATGCATAAGAATGTCAGTAAAATAGAACAGGGAAGAGTCTGTCCTTTCCTTCTGATACCTTCTTTGCAACTTTATTCCCATCCTCCTCGAAAAAAGTATTGCACCACTGAAGCTAAAAATCAACAAATGATGGACAACTGTCCCTGAAGATGTCTGGCAAAAGAAAATGGGATGTCAGCTGTGGCATGACTGTTGGCACCGCTCCTCTTAGTACAGAATGATCAGACTGGGCAAGCTGCAGTTACTGAGGAAACCATTATTTACATCTCAAAATAAAAAGCCCAACTCGGGTTCCCTTTCTGAAACCTGATTTGATACAAGAAAAAAAAACTTTTATTCAATAAAATCTTGAGATTTTGTCTAGATGCATTAAAAACTATCTGAATACTACCCAATATCCAGATGGGTTCCACATCTTCAATACACAATGTCATTCATTTTGTGAATTGTGCAGAGTCAAATGTATGATAAATGAGTTTATGCTTTAGGAAATTGTGATCGTCTACAGATCCTTGCACTCTCAGATAGCTCTGTCCCTCTCAGCTCCGCCTTCATAAGCAGCTATCGTCTCTGCCGTCTGCTGATGCTTCAAAATGACAGATCATGAAATCACTAATGCTGGACAGACAAAAAAAACATTTGTACAGATGTCACACAACAGGAGACTGTCAGCAGGAATTAGTGATGTAATGAAATCATGTCAACATGCAGTATTATACCTGGTGTTCCTAATAAAGTGCACCGGGACTGTCGCTGTGAGCTGTTGTAAAGGACTGCCGAGTGGCTGCTGTAAATATGATCAGCCTGTGATTGGAAAGGTAAGAGCTGCAGGTTGGGTTTGACACCTTGAACAAACTCTGTTCCCCGTGTGTGCAAACGGTCTTGTGTAACACACTGAAACTGTTGCCTCAAGCTACGAAAATATCATCTCACACAAACAAATATGCAAATAACACACTGAGGTGCAGAGCCATTACTGGGACATCAGTCCCCTGATAGGATTTATGAGTTTTAAGGTCCAGGTAAAACCTGATAGACTGAAATCCGAGGCCAACCCTACCCAATCCATGATCTACAGTGGTAGAATTGGAAAGGGAGTTATATTCCTTAATTAAAATGCTGTTAAAATGCTACACTAGCCAAGATTCTGTCAGCATCTTCAAATCTGTCTGATACCTTATTTTGTCTGTTTCTACGACACAGTTTGCTATCAAGTGAACCTGTGGGGCTTTTTTGTGTGCTGGTAAAATTTCTTATAAAAAGGCTTGAATATGAAATAAGGAGCAGGTCACAGATGGAAATAGCAGTTCACGGAATACAATTAGAATGCATGAAAGCAAAAGGACTCATTGAGAATCACAATAAATAAAACTACCATTCACATTTAAATAATATTTGAATGATCATTCGGTTAATTGTGGTGACTGCTTCACATTTCTTTTTATTGGGTTGTCATGGAAGATCTCATTAGGGAGAAATGCATTGTTCCTGTGCTCTATGTGCATCATTAAAAAGAACCTGCTTTTCACCACGGTTGTTCATTGGTTACATCACTATCACAGAAATGGCAATAAATGATGTTAAGGAAACAGTTGTGACCACATTATACTACTAACAAATAACAAGTCATCAAAAGGTTGATGTTAATGTTTTCTCTTTGCGAAGAATAAAACTAGAGCACAATTCATTCATTAAACATGCTGCCAATGAACACAATTCAGACAATCATGTTTTCTAATATCCTAACCTGATGAAGAGTTACAGTATCTGATGTTATTTAGTCCCAGGTGGGTACTCCAGAGAACGTCTGCACCCAATCTCCAGACATTGTGAAGTTCACAATGTCTGGAGATTGGGTGCAGACGTTCTCTGGAGTACCCACTGGAGTGCTTCAGGGTTCACAATGTGAACCCTGAAGCAGATGAGCTACAGCAGCAGAACACCATACTGGATGCTACTTTATTTTGTGCCCTAATCATTCATACACATTTCTCTCCATCACAGGCCACCCATCAGCCTGAAGAGGAGTCTTTTGAGCAGACACAGCGGGTGACTTTGAAACACATTGGCAATTACAGTTGGCAGCTTTAGTGATAAGAAGCATAAAGTGGAGCATAGAACAGAGTATAGGGTCAGTCATAACATGGCCTCTGGGAGCAGACAAGCAAGATCATGAAGCCCTTGGTCATACAAGGCTTTCATTAGATCAATTCAGATTCTGAATATAAAGGGAAACGCCACTTTAGCACCTTATGTGGTCATTCACGTGCTGTGAAAGCAATGACTGATCGTCTACCTAAATATGGCACAAGGGATCCTCTGTGTAGGGACTGCATCATTTTCAATCTTATATGAATTCTGCCCACAGCATTAACTCAAGTGTCCTTTAAAGTCAGATAACAGACCATGATTGCATGCTTGTGTGTGAGTGTGCAGTCTAAGTGGCGCACTGGAGCAAGTAATGGGAGACAATGGATGAGTCCCCAAAAGTCACCTTGAATAGAATTATTCATTTGTCTTCACATACCACACATACACACACAGCCTCTGACCAAGGTCACTGAACATTTCAACACCGTTCGTGTTGAAATTCAGACATGTATTCAACCCAATCTGTAGAAAACAACCCTGAAGATCGCAGGTAAGGATGCAACAATTAACCAGTAAGTGATTAGCTACTAAATTATTTGTTGTTCGTCTCTGCCATTTTTAAGCCTGAAGTTAGACGAATGCACTGCGTTCACACTTTGTAGCTATCAGACGTTAGCGGAGCCTTATCTGTCATGCCTGACAACATAGCACAAATGGCAAAAATATTAGCAACAAAGACAACAACCTTGTCTCAGAGCTCTGTATGATTGGCTAGTGCCTACTGTGTTTGCACTGCCACTTGGTTGAAGGTTGAACATCTCTCATCCTCTAATGCATGCAATATGTGCAAAGCAAAGCAATGTACCCACAGTACAGTGAGTCCGTTTTCCCCAATGGAAAAATCAAATGAGAAAGTGTCAATTTTCTCAAACTTGAATATAAACTGACATATTTTGCAACCAGTGAAGTTTCCCCCTGATGAGACTTAAGTGAAAACAAGTGAGTCACTTTGATGACTTGTCTGACATATTCCACACTTTCTCTCACACACCTTGTGAAGATGCATTGAATGGGTTTGTTATAATAGTAATTTAAGGCCGTCATGTCACGGGTCAGATCTACGGATAAAAGACTTATGGAAGATAAAAGTTTATGCAAATTGTACGTAGCCTTCAGACAACTGCAACTTCATGTCATGTCTTTAGAACATTTCCCAACCATTTAACCCACGATTTTAATGACTTTATCCCCTTACAGCAGATAACCCTGCACTGCTTGAGGCCACTTTTTCCTTCAAGGTCTTTAGGATCATGTGGTCACATGTAAAAGGATGTAAAACAATGAAGTGATGAATTTTGTGCAGGCACAATATAACCACCGTTATTTCCTGTTTGAAAACCTCACCTTGAACACATACACAACATCAAACCAAAACGCATCTGCCTCTGAATTAGCCTCAGTGAGGTGACATATGGAAACAAGAAAAAGAAAAAAAACAGCAGCAGCAACTGTGTCACTTCCATTCAAGCCAAGGATTTTACCTGTTATTCATCGACATTGCCTAATGGAAGGTCAGCTACTGTGGGCACAAGTGTCTCTCTCTTGCTCACTCTCACGCACACACAGTCTTAGAAACCTGCTGGCTGTGGTCCACTGATTCCTCACTGAGCGACATGCATCATTAACAGCTTTTAAATTGCAGAGGCGTCCTGCCTTCAGAATGTTCCAACAGTCCGTGTCTCCAACACACACACACACACACACACACACACACACACACACACACACACACACACCTCCCGACTTCCTTACTACATCCCACCCACTACACACAGTCCTAAAGTGTTACTAAAGGGGCTTAACAGCCCATTCCTAAAAGCCTGCATGGGACATTTGTACTCCATTAAAAAAAATGCTATAAGCTAAACAGTCTTTCACAGAGAGTCCTTCTGCAGCATGCACCAGTTGGGTGCAGATTCAGGACAGTGGCAGGTGAGTAACTATTTGATTTTATTTCTACATCATGCTGGTTTTCTAATACCTGCTCACACACAGCCGGTGTGAGAAGTGGGTAGAAAGTCTGTCAATGGGTCAAGAGCCGCGTTTAGAGTATGAATATGAAGAGACATTATGTGGACTCTGTGGAAACTGTAGCATGCATTTTTTTCTTCCTTTTAAGTAGCTGCTGTAGCAGACTGACGGAAAGTAATCTCTAATAGAAAAAGATGCATCTCGTGTCGAGTCTTAACAAAACAATGTGCTGCGCGCTGCCGATCTTGGAAGCACGCCATTAAAACCTCACAATAAACATACGCAGTACAGTCGACTGCCTTCGTAGCTAACAATAGCACTTTAAACACAGTGCCAGTCTTTGATATGGTGTGGGTGCTTTTAGCAAAATCAGGGAGGATGGGTTGTCATGGTGGAAACAATGGCTATAGTGGGTATTTTGGGCAAAAAAAACAAAGGTACAGTACATGCTGTAGGTTTTGATATACGACGAAGCGCACGCTTTACTTGACTTGTATGTTTCTAATGTTGATGTTTAATCCTTTATAACCCGATTGGATTAAAGCTGTGACATTAAAAATGAGCTTAGAGCCACAAAAAATATGTTGGCGAGTGCAAATTGAATCCTATGATCTGCAAAATGGCTTCACATTCGACTGTACAATAAAATGCATCACTAATATGCATCACTGTGCATGAAATGAATGTATGGTGTAAAACAAATCACGATATGTCGTATTTATCAGACTAATCAACTCCGACAAAAAGGATTCTTCGTTTATTTTATCGAGTATTCCACCAGTATTCTAGTATTTAGCAAAACAGTTTCGCATTTCACCAAAAAAAATTAAGACGCGATGGTGTTAATTTCAGAAATATTTCCACAGCGATAATGTCGCAAAAATAATTTTTCTACTTATGTGTACATATGATAGAAAATGTCCCGCGTACGAGTTAAATCTTACAAAAAAAAAAAAACGTGGTCACACATCGGTGGAGCAGAAAAATCCAAAGAGACATCTTCGCAAAATCACAGAATGAAATTATTTTAGCGAACATACAAGATCGGAAAAGGTGCGGTGTGTCTTTAATTCCTTGTGTTTGTAGCAGCAGCAGTAGCAGGGAAAGCGAGGGCATCCCGGGCTAACCACAAAGCCAAGGGTTAAAGACGATGCCATGCTGAGTCTGCCTTAAATGACATGCTACGCCATTGTACCAGCGCTTTTTTTGCCCGTCGTTACA
This sequence comes from Microchirus variegatus, assembly GCF_963457635.1. Taxonomy (NCBI): domain Eukaryota; kingdom Metazoa; phylum Chordata; class Actinopteri; order Pleuronectiformes; family Soleidae; genus Microchirus; species Microchirus variegatus. The sequence continues at coordinate 24,905,510 of NC_139805.1, read as the reverse complement.
AACCAGCTCCAACTTCCTGCTCTAGCTTGCATGCCATTCATGGACAAGGTTAAGAGAAGCAGAACAGGAGAGAGAAAAAAAAAAAAAAAAAAAAAGAGGAATCAGTGTTTCCAGAACATTACAGGAAGGTTATTGTCTGCGGGCTTACCCTGGGAGAGACGCAGAGGGCCTGAACCTGCCAGAACCTATCCACAGCGACTGGTAGCGGGACCTGCGAGAGACCAGAACAACAAAGACAGTTTGTGACAAAGCTGAGGCGCTGCAGACCGAGAGGAGTGAAATCAAATGTGACATTTTTCATTTATTTGTAAATGCCTCCTTGGCGGCACACTCACTCGAAACGACAGTTGGGCTCTTACCAAGTTAAAGGGAGCTGATGGTAGAATAGAGGGATCCTGACAGAGGTTGTAATGAGATGCCGCATTAGGGCCGCTCTCTCATCCACTCTCCCCTCTCTCGCCCAGGAGCACGCCCTTCACTTCCAATCTACTACCCCAACCATTTGGAAACGGTTAACCCCCTGGAAAACTACACTAACCCTCTTTTGGTGTGCTGATAAAACAGTCTTTGTGGTTTTATTTCGGATCCTTTGATGCTACAAATACCTTTTGTCAAAGGGATTTTGGAGGATTTGGAGCCACGGATAGGCTGGGAAATTATTCACATACGGATTTACCAAGCATCATCGGAAGGTGTGCAGCAGTGAACTGCAGTGATGCAAAGTAACCAAGTACATATAATGCACCTTTACATTATATTGTATATAAACTTGGATTGTTCAGCCTTTATGTTTTAAAGTTTCACAACAAACACCACTATTCAGATTTGAAACAGTTCTGACTTTTGAGAGTCACCTCTTTAGTCATTTTACAGTAGCTTTAAATAAGTAGTAATACTTCGAGAGATGGAATCAGGTTAGAGGGGCCAGACTAGATTTTAAATCATATCTTAATTATTTAAAGCTCACATAGAGTGGTCCTGTTGCACATATGTTAGTTATGGAGGTCTACTTACATACATTAACTTGTTTTTATGGTCAAAAACCTCCTAGTTGCTGTAAACGAGCCGATAGAAATCTGTCTTTTCTGACGCTCTCCTGAGCCACGATATTTCAGACATAAATCTCACCCCCAGAAGACAGAGTGTGTTGTGATTGGCCAGCCAGCGTAGAGCCTTCCCAACTGTCTTGGGATTAGCCAGTACCCGGAAGTGACATATTCAGCATATCCGCTCTCAGAAGCGCAGCTCCCCCCTCTGAAACAGTGGATGCACTGCTACTCATTATCAAAACATTGTTTTAACAATGTTTAAAAGTAGCTTCTTCACGACTTCCGCTTTAATCGTCTAGCTTAGAAAGAGGAAGAAGTTGCATCTGAAGATGTAAAAAAAGAACCTTACATAGAAACTCTTTAGAGCCCAAATGTACCCAAATCTACTCCTGACTAGGGGTGGGAACGTATGATATTATTACTAAGTATTTGAAGTCATATTGCAATATACTCCCGCAACAGCTCTAGTCCGTGTGATCACTTAGCACCACCTAGTGGACTGAATCATCACGCTATTTTTTGATGCTAATCCACTCAATGTACGAGTAAAAAAAAATGCTTATAAAAAGATTAGTGGTGTCCCAAAAGCGAAATATCGGCATACAAAATATTGCGATATTTCACTGTATGGATTACCTGCCCCCCACAACCCTTCTCCTGACATTACTTGCTTTAAAATGCACAACTGTTTGCTAAATAATAATACAATTTCTATAGTGCAGGATTTTAAATGGAATCAAATTTTAAATTAAGGTTTCGGTGTGTAAAATTTACGAGGGGTAAAGGGCCATGAATTGAATCTACTAAGCATAACTTTAAGTGGTGTATGATTGCTTTAAAGGTGACAGAGTGGTCCTGTTGCACATAAATGTTAGTTGTGGAGGTCTACTTACATATATTAATTTATTTTTATGGTCAAAAACCTCCTAGTTGCTATAAACGAGCTGATAGAAATCCTCTTTTCTGCCGCTGTTTTTCTGCTGCGAGATTTCAGAGTGAACTTTCACCCTCAGAAGACAGAGTCTTGTGATTGGCCAGTACTATCCAGCACATCTGTTCTCAGAAGCACAGCGCTCCCCTCTGGAACGGTGGATGCACTGCTCCTCATTATCAAAACATTGTTTTAACAGTGTTTAAAAATAGCTTCGTCACGACTCCCCGCCGCAGTCCCTTTTATGACTTTAAACCAGAGTCAGACCCAGAGTCAGAAGACACTGCCGCTCGTGAAACACCTCCACAACGGACGTTATTCTTCTTCTGCGGTTCAATGTACGCAACCGGATGTGCCCGGACTACTGCCCGGAGCAGGAGTATCTGCTGTTCAGGAGATCGCTGCATACGTAACTATTACGGGATTTTCAGTGATCTCGTTGAGCCCAGAGATTACAATAAACACAACGTTCTCAGCAGTGGCTTAACTGTTTGTTTCAAACCGTCAGGGCTTCATAAACAAGGTAATGACGCAGATACACACCAAAAAAACAGCGTTAATAGGAACTTCCGGTCTAGTTCCGCTTTAAAAGAAAAATGAGTTCCATCATCTTAGATGCCTTTCCTATGTACATCAGCAAGAGACTTAATGAAGGCAGCCTTTATGTGCTGCAATGTTTCTACAGCAGCCCAAAAAGGACAAAGCAGTCAGAATGTGCATTTTGCGTTTTTAAGTGGACGCTTACCACACAAATACACAGTCCTCCATTTGTTAAAATCTGCAATCTCACCATTATAGGTCAATAATTTGTATATGCTGGACCTTTAAGTACCAGTTTACATTAGCCATTTGAAGAGGTCCACCATCAGACACACAGTAGATACAAAAACACCATGATTTTAAATGACTGAACAGCCATTAAACGTAATGATTCAGTCATTTCCCTACAAACTAGGTCAAGCTAGAAAGAGGTCTCAGAGGAGGAGCCTGCAAGAAAAATGAACTATAACCCTCTAACAAGTGTGTGTAGTGCCCTCTAAACTGTCCTCACAGATTGAGAGAGTGTGGGCTATACAGTGGGCAGCATGTGAGCAATGAGTTATGTACTTCATTAAGCTCAAGTTAATTCCCTCCTAGATATCGCATCGCCTTCGAGCCTCTCAGTAATCCATCCTAACAGCTGTCAGCTAAATTTAGCTCTCCGGAGCACAATGCCACAGTGCGTCATAACAATGTAGGCAAAGGTGTCTGGCTGAGGTGGCGGCAGGCACAGCACGAGGTGTCACTGAAATGGAGAGAAATATTCTGGCCCGTTCTTAACTGCATCGGATAAAATCTGTAGGTTGTCAGTGGCAAATAATTCATCATCCTTTCTTATTCTACGAGTTCCTTAATAATTCTACTGGTGTAATTAGGTTCATCATCAGCATGGATCCACTTCTCAGCAGGATTAGCCACACTACAAGATACTGAATTTAAATATAAATTGTATTAGGCCTTCACTGAACTGCGGAAAAAAAAGTTAATTTTAACAGAAGCTCTTTAAATCTGCAAAGATACAGCACTTTTAGTGGGGCTTTTATAGTGAACCAGCACTTTCATTGCAGGGAAAGGTTTAATTAAAGCAGCAGTGCATAACTTTTGGGGATTTGCTTGATGATGTTAATGTTATTATTCTGCTTCCGTTTGGTCTTTGTGAACAAGAATGATTCATCATCATTTATTTGCCATGTAACTCATCTGAAAACGGGCTCTGTCAAGCAATACTATCAGAGGTGAATGAGGGAGTGTTAGTGTGTACGCAGCAGCAGTGCAGGGGTGTGTGTAGACAAGAGTCATTTATCCCATCAAACTGCTGAACAACAAAGTTTTTGAGCATGTCTGAAAATCTTTGTGTTGCTTTATGGATTAATTTTATAAAGTTCCAAAACCGATTCATTTTAAAGTGGCAAAAACTATTACATTAATTTTATCAACTTAAATTAAGAATCTTGACTGGGAATCAAAAGAATGTTGGTTTAGAAATTTTTAGATTTGCTCAATTTCAAATCAAGTAGACTGTGTCTACTTCAGAAATGTTAATATGACGCAAATGCATCACTTGGCAGTAGTTCCAGTTTAGTTGGCTCTATTTCATACAGGCTATGTTTTGTTTATGGTTGGCAAATGGATGAATCAGGCTGCTTATTTCACATTTCAAACAGTCAAAGTTACTGTGTGACACGAAGAGGCAGCAGAATTATATTATTTATCCGTCTTATTTACCGACAGTCTCTCCCAAAGCTGCATTGTATTTTTCTGGGTTGATTACCTCACAGAACCATCACCAGCTAACCTTTCCATGTGCAACACTGACTGACTTTTCACACACACGCACTCTCTGAACATGGTGCAAGAGACGCTACATGCAATTAACGCCGCTTAAAATATGCGTTACGGTCAGCCTGTAATCAATCAAGACAAACACAATTACACTGACAGCCATAGTTTTCAGTCATTCTCCAACCTGTTAGGGGCCACAACGGTCGTTAGATTAATCTATGACTAAATTAATTGTCAACTATTTTGATAATTGATTAATTGGTTTGAGTATTTCATTAAAAATGAATACAGAGAACATAATTATCAGGTTTGGAAAACCATTCACAATAATGCAGCAGTGAATTAAATACCTGCTACCTTTATCTATTTTGAAAATGATTGGGTTCAAAACAATATTGATTATATTGAATCAATATTCAAAAATGGCCATACACAAACACAAACTTCTGCTTGTTTTCTTGGTCATGTCATGTTGTGATACAGGAGCAATTCAGGCAGACATGCAGTATAAGATATTAGAGTTAGTCAGTTTTGGATTCTGTACCTGATGTGAAGTAATCACGACATTGCTCCATATTTGTTTCAAGCGCAACTCCACTCTGTGGATTACCATCCTCAGAAGCATCATTCAAAAGTGTCAAGGTGGGGAAATAAACAGAACGTTATTTGTACAGGAAGTGACTTGTGGGAGGATGTGACCAAACAGGAAGTGACGTCAAAAATATAACATTTTAACATCCAAATAGTATACCAACAAACATTTAATAAAACGTCATTGTGATTATTTGTTAGCAGAAAAACCAGCCTTGCAAGATCAGGACCGCTCAGGAGTGAGTTTATAACCACAATGAGGGTAAAGCGGTAGACAATGGATGGATGTTTACAGTGGTCTCATTAAAATATGCACTACAAATCTGTAAGGGGTGCTCCATTGATTAAAAGGCGAAAAAGCGACCAGACTTGCGAAGTTAAGCTTTCCTTAAAGGAAACACACAAATAATGTGTCGGTAATCAAACATATTTGTTTTGTGCAGGCTGCCACAGTATCGATTCTTTTTTCTTACCACATTAATTTGTCAAACCATTCATGCCGCTGCACCACGGAGTTAATACTGATGTGCAGTCACTGCTTGTTTTCTCAGGAAACCTAAATCATCTTTATTAAACACAGACATAAACTAAAAATCCCTATCAATGCGACAGAACCTGACCCAAAAACTTTTTTCTTTGATTTTCAAAATAAGTTGTGCATTTGTTTAAAATTAATATACACTTCACTTGTTTCGGGAAATGTATTAAAATGCTTAGGAAAAGGTGTTAAATAGATAGCCCAGCACAAAAATAATTGTGTCCTGTGAAGCAGGATGCCAATGTCTGACATTCCTACAGTAAACAGATATGGAGAGACAGCAGAGCTAAAAGGAGATTAAATACTGGACTATATCAAATACGTGAATTGGAAAGTTTAAGTTATATATATTGTATTATTATTGTATTATATATATATATATATATATATATATATATATATATATATATATATAGCCAATAATATACCTTAATAAAAACAGTCCATTCATGTTTCTGCTCATTTCCCAGGCATGCGCAGCCCCACCATCATGACAGAACCCAAAACATCATTTAAAAATCAGTTGCTTTTGCACCAGTTTCTGGAAATGTACTGAAACGATTAGGAAAAAACTGCAAAATTTCATAGCCATAGCGAGGGCACCAACAATTGTACCATGCCAGGAATACTGGCACTGAAAAAGCAAACAGTTGTCCAACTTGTTCATTCAAAATAAATGTATTAAGTTATGAATACAATGTCATAAAAGGTACCAACTTAAATAGAATAAGTGAGTGTTAGGGTTAAAAGCAGATACTTGAAATTAGAGGTGATGGTATAAATCATAATTTATCACCATCATTTTACTGCATTAAGTAAGATTTACTGCATGAGACCAACTTGCTGTTACATTAAACAGTGAAATAACCAAATAAATCTCAATGTTAATGGTGAAAACGAACCAACAAATTCATTTTACATGTCACTGCTCTAAAATCCAAAGCTGCACCCGGTACGGTGTTTCTCGTCCTGTTTGTACAGTGAAGGCAGTGAAGGTCGCCAATAAAATACAGTATGAACAGATAATCACATCTTCACTCATCTGAAACTTGACATTAACTTTCACTTAGTGCCATGTGTGAGCCCTAAATCCTCCAATATATCCCGCTCATAACTTGTATTAAAATGGATGCGACATGAACCCGTCAACTTGAAGGCATAAATTGTTCGCCCAGGAGTTGGATTGCTAAACCAACCCGCCTCAGTGTGAGGATGGTAAATGTGTCAGTGCTAGATTACTGTAAAATGTACATTACACCCTCTGAAGTCACTGTCCATCAGGCAATATGCCAATCCTGACATTAGTGTGCACCACTGGAATTCCATATCAATTTCAATGCAGCACCTCTTCAAAAAAGAAAAAACCTTGACAGATATGGTGACTACAAAAGACACTGACTGATCTCTCAGTGGCAGAAACTCAATACAAAACAGCCCTGAAACCATGCATTAAGTTCCCCACAGTGGCTGATGCTAAGTGGTTATTTTTTTCATCTTTTTTGACATCCCGACTTCCAATTTAATGCTTTGACAGTCTGAGTGAGCAGCAGAATGAGGAGATGAGCTCACCAATGTCCCTCTGCCATCACAGTTTAAACACATATTTGTAAGTTATATCTGTAACTTGGACATTAGTGGAGCTTGAAATCATCGGGTAATGGACAAAAGCATTAGGGGGAAAAAAAGTGCTTTCCAAAACTGCTACCTTGGGCTTTGCGCTCAAGCGCCCCCGAATTTGCTTTAATCCACATTCAGAGATTTAAAAACCAAGGGCAGCTGCTTTTGGTGAATAAAATGTGTAATTCTGGGCTTTCCAGGGTTTCTAGAAGAGATGTTTTTTTCCCTTTCTCTTTTTCTGATGAAGTTTACACAGCAGTTTGTATCTAGGCACAGCAAGCCACACTATTAAAATATCATATGACCACTGGATGCAAACAACTGATTACTACCTGAACTTAATCTTAATATTTGTGGATTTATCAGGAGCATGAGGGCAAGGTTAAATTCAGATTATTCTATTATGGTCAGGAGTGTAAGAAAGTGGCTGAAACCATTGCCTTCTCATAAGAGTAACTGTACACAGGTTACAGCCCTATGTGGTCTTGCTAGGTACCAGTCTCATCCAATTGCTAATCCTAGTAGATGGTAGACTAGACAAAGGATGAAAGTGATATACTGCATGCAAATATTACGTGAAAACATAAAATTACCATCAGAAACTGAAATACCGACTTGATAATAATGGTGCAGCAAGTGCATGGAGAGAACAGATAATCTGAAGACCACATACAGTTTTATGGGCTATGTTTTGGCCCAGGACATTTGCTACTATAGAATCTGAACTAAACTTCCCTGCCCAATAAAACTGTTTCAAGTGTGAATGGATTGGAGAATCATAAAACCTGTATTCAAGAGTTTTTGGTCAAGCTTAAATCGTCAACTTCTACAGTAGCACATTACAGGTCTCCTCGGTTCTTACCCTTAGGATTAAAGACATTACAATTTAAATGTTGTTTGGCTGAAATTGATACGGTGCGGTCAGTGCATTAATGTCTGGCATTACATTCAGCTCCTGTGAAGAGATTCACACCACACTGTGTGCAATGAGACCAGTAGAAGTCTATCATCAAAAAAGGTTTCTCTTTTACAAAAAGACAATTTAAAATGACTCCATCCAACTGTGAGGGAAATGCATTTTGCACCCGTTTGAAACTTGATAGCTTCAGAGGTAGCCCGAATTACAAACTCAATCCATGCTCCCAACAATCTGAATCTACAAAGCAAGTCATTTCCTGTATGGCTTTACCTTGGCTGCATTATGGAATCTTGGCTCAATTAAGTATTTGCCTCAATTATGGCACCATTTCATCTCCACAGGTGAGAGAAAGTGGGCTCAATTTCCCAGTAGACTTAACTAAGGGGGAGTGACCTTGCCTGACACAGTGTTAAATGGACCATCAAGAATGTTTTCTGTGGGTATGTAAGAGGAGCGGCCCGCTGTTAAAAGTCCACCATTTTCCCATTTCTCTGTGTCATTGATGCCTGACAGCCTGTAATTTCCATTCTCTCACTCCAGCGGAGCCTACTGAGCTGGAGATTATGGAGATGACGGTTTGGATTTTTAAGCACCCTCTTCATCTCATTTTAAATCTCTATAATGCCTGAGCATAAATAAAAACAGATGCCTTTTATAAAACAACCAGGCAGTGGATCCGAATAACACTGTGCATGGGTGAGCTCACATTTATTACTGTCACCATTGAGTGAACACTTCCTCCAGTCAATGTCAATCTGCACTGTCAATAGAAACCTCCTCTGACTAATGGCGCCACAAGAGCCAAGATTGAAATTCTCGGGTAGAAAATGAATTTCCTAATTTTCCTGTCAGTGTCAATTTCGTCATTCATTCTGTCAATAGCACTGTACTGTCGGCATGCAAAGGCCCCAGTACGATTTGTCCACGCAAAACGACTATTGGCATGTGAACAGCCGACGTCAATATGGAAAAGAATTTTCAATTAAAGCTCCAAATTAGTTAATCAGTAACAGGCACCAAGACTGCTGGAGATAGGCCGGCATTTTGAGTGGCAGTGGGAGGAAGGGTCAAACTGAGGAAGCATGTTAGTGGTCATCCCTGCGTTAAATGAAGCAGAGGGTTTGAATCATCAGCTTGTCTCTTTGAATGAGAATCTTAGCAACTGAGAGGCTGGACGTTCTTTGAGCTTCCTCGAGGCAAGGTCAAAACATTTCTGCTTTACTGTGACGAGAAAAACTGTCTTTTAGCTTAAAGGCCCCTGGACGGTTATTGTAGCTGCAAGGTAATATGAGTCCATGGCTCTTCATAAGCAGACACAAAAGTCATATACATACATAGAAAAGCTCCACATACTGTCAGTGAACAACATGAGGCCAAATTACAGCAGATGCAGACACTGCTGTCTCCTTCTGGTGATGTCATTTAAAGCCAAAGACTATGTTCACATTATACATTATGAGTATCTGTGTCACTTCAGTATGTGGTCCTAGACTGAATCACCAACCACTTCATAAAGTAAACCAAATATGTGTAACATTAATATTTACATAATGTAAATATTTGATCATCCAATCAACATTTTTTGGAGTTTTCCCAACCTCCAAGTTAAGACGTACATGTTTTAAGAAACATTAGCAAACATCTCTTGGAAATACCATTAGATGTTACAAATTATGGCTTTAAATGAGTCACTATATCATGCACAAATTTGCTCTCATGATTTATATGAGATTTGGATCATGATCGTTTCCCATCTTTAAAAAGTGAGTCATCATCTTGAAAGTTTGGGAAACACTGCTTTTCGCAAAAATAATATTTTTTCCCAAAGATTAGAGAGATTTAATCCTGGGGAAAGAAGCCCAGGTAATTTCAGACAGCACTAAATGGAACAAGGAGACATTTCGCATATATGGGTTCCAAATTTGACATTTGTGTATTTTTTTTTTTTTTATCATAAAAAAAAAAAATACACAATAGAATGTTGAATCTTAATTTGCATCAAGTATGCTGCACTGCATGAAATGCCAAGTTTATCGTCTGTGACTCATCCTCTGAGAAGCATAACCTCAATAAAAGTAATATTTTACAGATCTTCATTATGAAATGTGTTGACATAAGCTATTTGACGATTGCTGAGACATTCTGTTTAAACAAATTCTATGGCTGTTCAGATTGTGCGAGACCGAAAGCACAATGATCATTTGAAGTTAACATTTTTTTATGAGGACATGGTAAGCATTTTCTCTTGCCTAATAACATAAGAGGATAATAAACAGTTTGCGTATCCAACACTTTCTGTATGGGGACCCACTTTTTAAAGATGGCAAACTATCATGACCTAAATCTCTACATGAATCTTGACATGAGCAAATATGGGACCAACTTAGGCTACAGCCCTACCTGGAATCAGTGTGTGAAGTGGTAAAATCTGAAAACGTGTTTTAAACAGTGAAACATATTAATTGATTATCGAAATAGTTAGATAATTCATTTAGTAATTGATTAATGGTGTAATTGTTTCAACCCGAATATTTAATCCTTAAGATTACCAAAAATGTAAACTTCAAGCACACAGTGGTGTCTTGTTATTATGTTGTCCTCAGGGACACAAATATGGAACGAAGTCAGTGACTATCACTAAACATTAGTAGATTTTTATTCTTCTTTCGACCTGTCTGACAGATATTAATCTTATTCTGGGACATAAAAATTAATTGAATAGATAACCTAAACAGTATGCCATCTTGAATAATTTCAAAGAGAAGTTTGGTAAATGTAGTTCAATTTTGTGCATGCTAGTTAAAACATGTACACATAAATCTTAAATAAAAGGTTGTGTAAGTTCTGCTAATTTGTTTGGGGACACAAACAAAACCTCACAAAATACCCAGTCTTAGTAGCCTATCATGGTCAGATGATTAGCTTTTTATAGCTTTGTAGCTAATGGCCTGCGTTGCGTTTCACACACACACACACACACACACGCTCGGCAGAATATGAAAATCAGGCACAAAGTTAATTATCACATACACTTACAGGTCAGTAAAGTAATGAAACGTGTACTCACGTAAATAAATATGATTAAAGACTTCTCGCTGGCGTTTTCGTCCACAGCAGCAGATTAGCCCAGCGTTGTTAATGTTGCAGTTATCCGTTGCTAACGCTGAATTAGTTAGCATTATCCATTTCCCATCACCTGGAGGAAGTTTACTTTCTCTGAGCATGTTCATATCGAAGCGTTGGGCCTGAGATACTCAAACCGTAACATAAGCCCGTGTTTTAGATTCCAAACAGCTTGTTTAAGAAGATGAAACCCGAGGAAAGTAGTCTAATCCTAATTCAACTAGCAAAACCAACGGCAACGCAGGTGTTTCCACTTAATTTGATCGGCCTCAAGACGCATTCACTGACATCCAGGAAATCTCATTGACAAAACCAACCATGTGTTTTTACAGGTACATTTGCTGTTGCAAAGTAGCTGAAAATAAATGTAATTTCTAAGATGCAGTTTAGGATTTTTCAAGTTGCCCACTTGTGCATCATTAATGTACACAATAATGCTTTTGGGTCACATTCTGTGTACATTTCCTGTCAGGAATGGTTGCCAGGAGAACAAAATGGTCATGGAAATATCCCCACAGTACCTGAACAATATTTCACAACCAAAGCTCTTGGCTCCACATCACCTTATAGACATTTTAAAAAAACAACAACAAAGACTCTCTGTAAACAGCCACATTGTAAATGCCAGGCTCGCCTTCTCTATGTGGGAGGAAGTGAATAAAATATGTGGTGTGCTGATAAATTGGACGCAGGTTGGAGGTGATAATCTGGTGGTAGGTGGGGAACCCTGTGGCTTCCAACCGCACTAATGACAATGTCACATTTTCAAATGCAGCTTTCATTAAAGGTTAATAAGCAAGATCAAAACATCTTTTGTCTCACATTCTTCCTTTATTCCTTCAGCATTGCGGTGTCTATATATATTTCTATGTATAGTCTACATTCCCATATATATGATGATGTCATAACCCACATTTGAAATTAATCAAAGCAGAACTGAATCATGACAGTTTCAAAGTAGTCACCCCAATACATTTGAATGCTTTTATTAATCAATGAACTTACATCCATATTAATAATTTATCTGCATAGGATGTTGAAGATGGAGCTGCCGGGCAGGAGGAGAAGAGGACGACCACAGAGAAGGATCACGATGTTGTGAAGGAGGACACGAGGACAGTTGGAGTAACAGAAGAGGACACAAGGGATAACATGTTTTATTCAGTTATTTATTAATATAAACTGACCTTAATTAAGCTTCTAACATTGATGCGAGCAGTGGCTTAAGTTAGTTGCTGCACAATTTTACCTTAACAAGTGTTTAAGTAACACAGCTTTCATGAGGTTTTGAGTGTTGACTCGAAACCCCCCCCCCCCACCCTTTACTTGCAACTTCCTTCATATTTATGTTATATTCATATTTAAGTTGTTTCCCATTTGCTAAATTTGAAATGACTCTCCCAGAAGAAATGCTTCTTCATCATCAGTCAGCATTTCCTCATGTAAAAGTCCAGAATTTCATCTTTTTATGAGTGTGTTTTTATGAATGGGTGCACTATATATTTAAATGTGTTCATTGATGTCTGTCTGTGGTCAGAAACTGACTCAAATGCAATGACATTGTGACAAACATTGTGTTTTTGTCATTTAAATTGAACTGGAGGGATTTTAAAATGATTTTGTGATGCTATAAACCACATGTGTCAAACTCAAGGCCCGGGGGCCAGATGTGGCCCGCCACGTCATTTTATGTGAAATTGAATATGTAATAAATACAGAAAGTTATTTAACAATATGTAACAGAGTAGTTACCTTTATTTTACATTATATTTGGTTACATTTAGTTACATTTATTCTGTATGACAGTTACATCTGGCCCTTTGAGGGTAACCATTATGCTGATGTGGCCCTCAGTGAAAATGAGTTCGATACCCCTGATATAGAGCTACACATATAACATATTCAAAGCATATAGTAAATGGGAACGTTGGGGATGTACATGTGTAAATTATTTTTTCTTTTCAGATATTTGTGAAATAAAGAGTCTAAAAACTTTTGAACATGCTTTCTTTATCACTCTGTTCTGGTCCTCTCCTTGTCATTTGTTACACTCACTGACTCACTGATTTGATTGTTTGAGTAATTTGTAATTGAGTAGTTTGTAATTATCTAAATATCCAGGACCTCTAATGCTTTAAGTAGAAAACCAGTGCAACTTGAAATAAAAAATAACAGTCCATCAAAATGTAGAAATGATAACTGACTTATCATCATTGGGTTTAGGTCAGGATAGGATGACATCTGGGTTCAGATCTGGATTGTCATTTATTGACCTCTGTCATATGAAGAGAGTTGGTAAACAGAAAATGGAAACAAAGTTCAAATAATGTAAAATATATCAATCCAGATCCTTGTCAATAATTTGGTGATATATATACACATCACATTCCTACACGTACTTCTGCACTCCTGATGTGCTCACAGAGTTTCTTTAAGCCTGTGTATCCACATAACAGCCTCACCTAATGGCTTTAAATGCAACAGCATCAGTCATTGTAATTATCATGACGTTTGCTTTTCTTTGTGATCAATTACACCCAAACATCGCTCATTAACTGGTGTCCCGTGAATATTAATGCGGCTGCTGATTAGATGCGGAATAGCAACCCACTCAACGGTGTCCCTAAATCGACAAGTTTAAGACAGCAATCGAGTTGATGAGTTGACCGTGTTTTATGCTCCCTCAGACTTTAATCATTAGTTAAGCAAGTGGCCAACCAGAGGAGCTAAATGACTTGTGTATACTACATCCAATAAGCCAATAATTACCACCCAATGTTCCTTTTGTGTTATTGATAGAATACATTGGCCCATAAACTGGATAAAGGTCATGATGTAACACTTGCCATTTGCTTTCTTTTTACACTAATGGACATCAATAGAGACTGTGTACCGCTTAAAATGGCCAAACAATTTAATGATCCGCAGTAAAAACTTAATGATCATAACTGAGCGTGAAGCCACGCAAATGTGTCATCCAGACACACAAGCATTACACGTTATTGTGTAGAGAAACCGGAAGCCAAAGAAATGATTTACCCTCCAGGAGGCAGAGAGGGAAAGACACAGACAGTATGTGATCCAATCCACAAATTTCCCTAAGGTCAGATAAAGAAGTCTTGAATTTGTGTTGTCATTAAGACATCGATGAGTCACTTACTGTCAATAATGATGGCATCAGTGTGGTGTTGGATCTGATTTTGAAACTTTTGAGTGTTCTCAATAGCAAAGGTATATTAATCATGGCTGTTACATAATCCTTATGTCTGTCCACCAGAATAATATTAATAATAGGCTTGTGCTTTAAAATGTGAAAACTACTTTCTGGCTGGTAAGATGGCAGTCCCTGTAAAGCAGGGGACTCTCACTGAGTGTCTAGTTTGGTCAGCAAGGGGCCAGTGAAGTAAATAAAAAAGCCAACTTCTTGAGAAAAAACATGAAAATAATAATATTTATGATGATATTTCACATAATGTAACATTTAAAGTGATTGTTTTGATACGGAACGAAAAAAAGTTGACAATATAAACGTACTTATAACATTACAACAGTAAACATAGTAACATGGTAACATAGTAACATAACAGTAATTAAAAAAACATTTAGTAATCGAATAATCAATGAACTGATTAATTGTTTCAGCTCTAAACTCATCATAAGTTGATATTAATGTGGTGGGCCACATGCAATTGACTTAGGGGCCGCATGTGGCCCCCGGGCCACCAGTTTGAAGCATGGCCCTTGTACATTCTGGATAGAAGGCCAATTCTAAGGCTACACACTTTCATTTTAAAGCAATAATACAAATCCAAACATAATTATGGGTAGTATATTCAATATCTTCCCCACAAAACTTTATCTGGACCTTTTAGCCCCTCACATATAATCTATGCTATAGCCACAAGCTAACCTCCCACAGTGATGCCTTGTTTTTTTATTTACGAAAAGCTGATGTCAAATAGAAGTGATGTTAGTTCCCTGAAGCATGTGAACTTCAAATCTCCTTCTGTTTCTCTCTGTACTCCCTCCGTGACTCCCTGTTAGTTTCTTCCTATCTCACTTCACTCAGACTCTGTGCCAGACTGTCAACCATCATCTCTTCCTCTCCATCTTGTCTTGTCTGTTGTGTTTATACAGCCTGTCCTTTCCACAGGTCTTCAGGTTGGCAAGGAGGTTGTGTGAGTGAAGTACCTGGACACTGTTCATGTAGGTATTGTGGATTGTTTTAACTTTTTTAACTGATAAGTTAAAATGTTGTCATTCTGATACTGTCTTTCCCTCCCGAGCTTTCATCCACCTTTGCTCTTAAATGGTATTTTGTGAGCTTATAAACGCGAGGTGTTGTATGTAAGACAGGAAGTTCAGTCTCACAGGGCATGGATCTGTGCTGCAGGCGCACGCTTGGTATATTGACGTGGGAATAATATGCAACTTATATGGACATCCTTGGGTTGTGTGTTTATAGGTCATATCTTCAGTCATTACATAATGCATTTTTTTAGTCTTCTTATGTATTGTTGAATCAAAGTTATGATTAATTTCATATCGTATATTGTTTTTTAAAAAAACTGTGAGTAGCAATAATTGTGCAGAAGTCCCAAAATAGACTGCTTTTATTTCAACTTTGAACTGACATATTTCCAAATTTCACATATTCAAAAAATAAATAAAATTTGTTCAGGTGTGTTTAAATAGTTGGTGAAATTAAAAAAACAATTCATTTCATCAGATTGCCTGTATGTTGTGCTGAAAGAAAAGGATACAAGACACTGTATATTGCACATTCTTATATCCTTTATATGTTTCAACATAGCAATAGACTCATACCTGCATTATCAGTCATCTGAGCCAGTTCTAATCAGAATAGCCACACTATATAACACTTTTTAATGTATAAGACAGTCTATTAATTAATGCCGATTAATAGTTTTTTTTCTCCATTCCTCTCTCATGCATGACTTGTTTGTCACAGCTCCCGTTTATATATTCAGTAGATTCAATAGATTAATATCAGTATTGAAGCAGTTATGTTTAACATGTAACTATATGCCACAGAAGTAATACAGGTTGCACATTAAACATTCACTTTTTAAGAAACATGATATACATCAGTGTTTTGGATTATGAGATGAATAACTGTAATAATAAAAGGTTAATATCTTAACTTCCTGGTTCAGTGGTTTGAGTGGTTGAACGATAGCTGTTTTGTGAAAGTGAAATACACCTTGTACACAATGTGCACAGTTCAGAGACAATAAACTAACATTTAACATGATGGCTCTGTTGTTTAGCAACAGGTGAGTTCATCTAAACAGTTTGGTAAGTCAGCATTTATCACACACACACACACAGTAACAGCTGTATCGCTTTAGGTTGAAATACGATGACAAACAGCCGTTTTATCATTTTACCATCTGCTGGATTTGTTTCTCAGACATCAATATTCTGTGCATCCATCAGAATTGGTGTTAAACCATATGTATGGCCTAATGCAGCTCTAAGGAAAGATTCAAGTTTGTTTAAAGCCATTAGTCAGTTATAATACTCTTGCGTATCTGAGATATAAGAGAAAAAATAAAGCACTAAAGGTTCGATAAAGAACATTTTCCAAATACAAATGGGTTTTGTGACACCAAAGACTAAAGCTCCATTGAATTTAATGAAACCCAAAACCGTATATCAGCTGAATACGAGTTCAGAAAAGGTTATCACTCTGCCTCGAAGGAGGTGGACCAAGAGCAACATGAAGAAGGTCATTTATGACCCGACAACCACACCACGGAGGATGAAAGACAGAGGTTATATGATCTCTTTGGAGAATGGGGAAGATGGGACTGAGGAGTTGAGAGCAGCTCTGAGAGAGAGGAAGAATCCAGAAGGATTATAAAATGAGGATGAGGACAAAAGAATGAGAAGCAGAATAGATATAAAGAGAAAGCACTAGGGGTGAAGAACAACTGTGATTGCACATAATATTGATTTAATTAAATTACATTTTGGCCACAAGTGAGAAGCAATGTTGCATCTACAAATGAACACAGCAGATATTAACATGTGAGTTGAAAAAGAAAGATGTAACATATCATAATTAGACATTTTTACAATTTAAATATTTTACTTTTAAGCCAACCCGCAATACCTCAAATGCCCACCAGTGGGCTGTGGTGTTTGTGCATCTCCACCTGTCAACAGAGCAGAGAACACTATGGTACGGATAAATTATAGACAAAACAATGCAAGTAAACAATGACTTTAATATGTACTTTCCTGAACTTGTGCATAATAAAACCTTCTTCCACATTTTCTAGGTTATGCTAAATGCTAATCTGAGATTTCCCTCCAGATGTCCAGAAGATAATAAAACCTTACAATTCTGCAATAGATACAATTCCAACCACATTTATGAAAGTCAATGACTAAGGCTTTAGAGAGCGTTTACCAAACTAAACTCATCTCCTTGTTGTCTGCTACATTCACAAGATTCCATCTCCATGCCAAAGCTGTCGTCATTACCCATAGTTCTTCTGACCTGCGCGAACCTCATGTCTGCTGAAGTCGGCTTCAAACCCTATAACTTCCTTTGAAAGATTAAGAGTGCATTTGTTTTGCTGCAGGAATCAGTAGCGACTCATTTCCATTCCTCTTCTCACTCTTGCAGGTCGCTGCAGAGCGAGCTGTTGGCTTGTGCGCGCTGTGATTGACAGCTCTGAGACGCCTCACCATGACTCCTCTGCCTCTGTCATGTCCCGTCTCTTTCTCCGTATTCTCCTCTTTTCTCTTTGATGCGCTTTGTCTCTCTCGCTGACATGTATGCCTTTCCCTAACCTCCCCTGAGACGCTCTCTATCACTCCATGCTCACAATAGAGCGGCTATACTGCATTCAGCAAATAGTACCTGCTTAAATGTGATTACATATATAAAAAGCCATAGATAGATAGATGTGTAGTCTAAGGCAGCATATATGTAGATGTATATAACTGATACTCCTGTGGAGGAGGGTTTGAAATCCCATAAAAACCCAAAATGAGTGTGAAACTATGGAGATCATGGGGTAATATATTTGAAAAAAAATACTTCCATACATAATCTGCAGGAGATTAAATGGACAACCATTTTAACTCCCTCTCCTTTGTAAATAAGACATCACTTGTCAATGACCTAAAGCCACAGTAAAGACCACGCTCGTTTCCCACATTTGCCCCTGATGCTTCCATCACCACAGGCCGACTCAAAAACCCTCCTCACACTCCACTTGTCCGTTCTTTACCTTCATCTCCTGGGACTTCCTTTCCATTTTTGTTAGCAGTCCCTCTGTCGTTCCTTTCCTCTCCGTTTACCTTTTCCTCACAGGTGACTTGTGTGTCAGGGATATGACAGAAATACTCAGCATCTTTGGAGCAAGGTCCTGGAAGTCCACCACCTCCAAAGGCCAGGGAAAATGTCCTCCATGCAGAAGAGAGGAATGCGCGTTGACAGCTCTGACAATGCTCCTCTGCCTCTGTAATATGCAATTTTATTATCTGATGTATTAATGAATAAATACAACCAAACAAACATGACACATGATCCTTTAAGTGATGGAAGTAGAAGTTTCCACGGCAAGAGGAATATATACGTGGTCTATCAACAGAAAACTTAAAAATTAGGGAGGGTAATTTAAGTGGAGGGCTCTGATGAACACTAGGACAGAAGTTATTCGGATAAAAAAAGCCTCTGTTCTTTCCACAGATGACAACATCCAAACCGTTTTATGAGAGTGAAGAGGTCAGAGCTGCAGCAGCAATGAGCTGCAATATAGTTTACAGTTTATGACGCAGGACATTCACTTCTGAGCCTCTGACGTTTCTTTAATCAGACTCTGCTTCGTGAAACATTCAATGACTCGTTGAACTGTTGGGTCGTTTCGGCTCCAGAGCAGGTAGAGCTTATTGAGGAGCATTAACAGGTCCCTTTAGTCACAAACTGATGGTTAGGCCTTTTGTTTTATTTCACATAAAAACAAAATGTTTTCCCGTGCTGAACAGGAGATGTCCTCGGGGGCCTCATGTTGAGTTATTGTGACCAAAAACAGACTTTTATTGGTCAGTTAATGTCTTAATCGATTGTGCCCCGTCTTCCTAAATGCAGTATGAACTCCATTTAGGGTCGAATAGAGCAAAATTAGAGGTTACTTTAGGGCATGTCCATAGAGCTCCGAAAGCCAAGTAACTTCTTTTCTATGAACCGCTATGTTGGCCGCCTCAGATTGAGTGAAAATTAATTATCTCTGATCACTCAGAGTGCTTTTTATGAATTTGGAGGGAGCCTGTAGGGAAACAAATGGCCACAATTTGGCTTTGAGACAAACATTCAACTCTTCTGGAGCACAACGGCTAAATATACTGCTCGCTGTTAGCACGTTTGATAGCAAAAATTCTGGTTAAATGCTCTCTCATTAGCCCGTCTCTTGACTGTTTTGGCACAACAACCCAGTAAAGAGATGAGTTGCCTAACATATTGCCTATATTGTGTAGTATATAGGTCTATAGAGGTGAACAGCATAGTATTCTGCCAGAGAGTGTTACCTTGGCTGTGTGACGTCACTTACCAGAGCTCTGTGACATGTATAGCTTATTCTTGAAAAGCTCTTGGGGTTCACTCTCTGACCCAAAGCTGTACAAACCTCAGTTCTTCAGAAATGCAGTTCACCAACCAGGTCGAGACATCACAGTTGGTCACAGTCAAGTTCGGGGATCACAGTGCCTGAGAAACTGAGATATAAAATCATTATTTCATCCATTACAGTTTCATCTTTACAAACCATCTACCTCACTTATTGAACTACTCCTGTACTGTTCTTAGTCACCATTTCTCTACCGTTTTTGATCACTTGGCCAATAAAGCCGATTCATTAATGAAGGTGCTTAAAGATGCAACCTGGATATGAAGTACATGCCACACATGAAAGCCACTCTTGTTAAAAATCCATGCTTGTTAATTTAGCTTTAGTGAGGGACAGTATGAACTTCCTGTGCGTCTGCAGAGATGACAGGAACAGGCCCGACTGCCAGACTCCATTAAGTTCAAAACATATTCAGACAGGCATCTGGGGAGATGCCTCAGAAACCTTCTCAGATCTCATTTGTTTGGCTCAAATCACAGTGAGATGATGATGAGAATGAAACACCACACAAGTCCTTTCATTTTTGTGGACAGAGTCCTTGTTGTTGTTACCTTTAGGACATTACCTTAAAAGGCATCTAAGATTTGGTTAAATAGAGGTTGTTGTTTTATTGTGAACTTTTACTTTGAAATGCTCTGAATATCATCTTCAATATTGTTAAAGCACATCATGATGGACTATTGTAGCATGGTTTTAAGCTCCCACACCTGTACTGTACATTTTGACTAAATATTTAAATAAATAAAGGTGAAAAAACAGTAACATCTTCTCAATATTTTCATAATTTAGTAATACTGACAGACATACATGCCTCATATGGATAAGGGGGGAGTACTGGCACTTTTTTTCCTCACTTCAAACACTGCTTATGGTACCAAACAAAGTATCATTTGTTCGTCTCTTGTATCTCTGTGTTACATGTGTGAAAAGTTGGATCTGAGGCAGTTGTACATTGTAAAAACCCCAAATGAATGATTATGGAATCAGTTTTGAGATTAAGAGCAGGTAAACAAAGCTGCGATCAGGTGCGTTGTTGTACATCGGCGGCTTCTTTAAGACGATGCCAGGCTTTGAACGCGAGCGTGAGACGGTGAGTTGATTATAATTGCTTTACCTGAGGGTAGCATCCAGTGGACCAATTCAAATGATGCAGAAGCGCAGCAAACCCCAATTAAAATGAACACAGCTGACGAATAAAGATGGTGCTGCGTGTGTACGTCGCCAGCGAGGGAACAAAGGAGTGATTAAAACAGCTTGTTAAGGGGAAAGTGTGACTCATCTGCCTCAAAGCCGAGCAAATTTTGGATGTTTCTAATAAGTGGCCGGGGAAATATCGTTTAATAATTTCATTGTTTTCATCTTTCTGGCGTAGCCACGACCTCAAAGTGAATCTGCAGTGACTTCGAGCAAACTTTGACTATTTAACTCAACAAACAAGGGCAAAAAAGTTTTTAATTAATCAAAAGAAGGGAACTACTAATTAGACACCAGTTCATGCACATTTAAAAATAGTGTTTTGTTACGTAGCCCTGTTTTATTTTTCATTTGACATTAGAAAATGTGTTTTTATTAGGTTTATTATGTATAATATATATGATGTCTCAAATTCAAAGCAATATTATCATAGAAAACGTGTCAGATCATTAATTCGTTATACTTCACAAAGAGGTACACTATATATAAATTTCCACCGAGCTCTCACAACTCATGGTTTACTGTAAACAACCTTAAAAGTCAACTTGTTTGAGCTCCTGCGGCACAAAGCAGATTAGCATCATGACCTAGAATCCAGGAAAAAGTTCACAGAATCTGATTAAGCGATGTTTGTTTTAGGCCTCGTTGTTTAACTTGGCTACTGTAAAAACAGCTGAACACGGTGTTTCACCTGCAGCGAGTCAACAAAGTCACGAGAAAAGTCAAAGTCTATTAAGACCTGAACAACTGTATTCACTCACAAGGTCGTCAACAGAGTGGGAATAATAAAAATATGCGGCGGTGTACTGGAAGGTGTTTTTATTCCATCACGCAAGGAAATAACTCCTCTTTTTGCTCAGTGTAAAAATCCACAGAGAAGGTTTTCTTTTCTTTTATAACAGATTGTAAAATGTTAAGCTCTGACAAGTCTCGGAAAACAACTCCGGTGAAGAAGTCATCACATTTATCACAATGACCTTCAAACTGAGAAATCAGTAGAGTAAAAAGAAGAAGAGGAAGAAAAAAAATCTCTTTCCTCAGCATCTCCTTTCTTTATGGACGTGTTATAAACTGAAGCTAAAGTCAGATATTTTGGGGCATATATTTTCAATATAAATGTACATTGTAAAATTAGGACCAAAGGAACAAAAGGAGAAAGCGATAAGACACAGGTGAATAACATTAGGGGGCGGGGGAAAAAACAGGAATAGATACACAAAGCAAATGCAGTAAAATGTGTGTCAACGTGGGCGGAGACTTTGAGCAATGGAGAGATCACCTTGTGTCACCTGTTGCATATGAGAGTGTTCATCCGTGGTGAATACTTCCATGAACACATCTGAGATGGGGTTGCCGTCTTGGAAAGAAGGAAAAAAAAAAAAAAATCACAGTTAACAATACACACGCCGCGCGGCATTAATACCTAGCTACGTCTCTATGACGTAACATGTACGCACACGCACACACACACACACACACACGTTTACTCGGGGCAAACCTTAAGTTGACTAAAACCGCTTCTTCTCTTACTCTCCAAACATGTTAGCGAACCACACAACTATGTTTATAACCTGTAACGTACCTGAAAACGGGGCAGAATTCATCACACGAGTGACGTTGGCTTAACAAAGATTTTACTCGAATGAGGTAATCACACCGCGAGCTCCCCTGGTATGTGGGCACGAGACAAAAGCAACAGATCACAGATTGTCCGAGCGAGCAAGACCACTGTGTAGATCACAGGCAGGACAACTCGGATCAATCAAGAAAGTAAACAATATAAAACAAACACTTATCAATTTAACCACCTTTTAACCATTTAGATTATTTAAGATGTTTAGACAATCCCATTAAATGGTATTTATGAATTGATTTAACTTGTTAATGCCACAGATGTTTTATATTACCACCCATGAATTTACAAAATTGTATTTTTTCCATGTATAGAATATTATATTTTGAACTTGTAAATATCTGTGAGCGTTTATTTGAAGCCCACAGACCAGGATGAGTAGTAGTGGACTATCAGTCTATTTGAGTTTTGGATCAAGCTTTTATCCTCCCACCACTTTGAGTCGCCTGTGCTTTGACTATTATTGATACAAATTGCATTATTATACCTGTGTTTGTTTGTTTTTCCAACACCAAACCAATGTTAACAAGAGGGCAGTAAAATCACAAAATTCAAAGTGAACTGTGGCACTGAACGAGAAAAACAAATTACAACAGCAGACAAGAACAAATAAACCAGTTTAATGGCTTTTGTTTTTAAAAATTTAGAACGGATTTGATGGGATTTTCAACTGCAAAATAAAACCAAATAACTTGCGATAAAACACTATTTAGGGATCGGTACTGTGTACTGTGTACTGTGGACCGTGGACCCACCTTGTTACTGCAATTCAGATCCATCTTACGAAAAACACTGCCTTTTTCACAGTGGCGACATGATGTAGTCTTATTTTTCTGAAAATGCACAGCAAACAGCCAAATGTTGTAGTGAGTGGTGACAACGAAAGCAGCAGCAGCTACAGCAACAGCAAGATCAAACAGGGGTGGTAAATTAAAGCGTGGGTTATCAGACCAGACACAAGTGTTTGATGTGCACACATGAGATGCATTATTATGGTAAACAAAGCCTCGCACATCACATTATTCCTACAGGAGCCTGTGGCTGAGCTGTCTGCAGCGGCGTATGCCCTTGGTCTCACACACACACATGGATATAAACACATAAAGTCTCTGTCGATCCTTCACACTCTCACACGGCTCTCCAAATGTCACTCACTCGCTGCCATGATTTGTTTTTAATCACTGGGAAAGAGTGTGGAAATGTCATGGTTTCCCAGGGAGGATGAATCCTGATTGATTCCAATTAACACTTAAACTAAATGCCAGGTTTTCTTCTTTTTTTTAGGGGCTGTGGGGTGTAAAGGTGTGTAATGGCGTGTGGTGTAGTTGTTAAGTTCGGGGGGCGGGGCAAAACCAGGCCTTTGATTGAATGGGCGGAGCCTCACAAAGCTCCAGATCACATGTTAAAAAAAATATTAATTTCAACAATATAACCACACAAAGGTGTACTTTACAGTCAGAGTCTAACATTCAGCTCCTGACAGTGCTGTGTGTGTTTTTTTCTCAAATGCAGGCACTAAAAACATGGGAAAACGGATTACACCCACTAATCTTAAAGTCTATGATATCTTAAGAATTTGTTTGCCATAATATTTCACAATTAGAGAAACTCTTCTTTTTTATTTTTTTTATTTTACAGCATACAGAAGTCCACTGCTGCCTGAAAAACCCGTTTTAATTTCAGGTTCAAACAGGTTTTTCATCAGTGGGAATTATAAGCCTCAACACTGCAATTTCATCTATATTTTGCCAGAGATGCAACATTTCCAGTGCAATGCTAATAATTGCACGGCAATTATCATTAAAGTTAAAGTTTAACAGGCAAACTTGTGCACAAAGAAAAAAGTGATTAAAGAAAAGCACATGCACTATATATGTATATATGTATGTATATATATATGAACTTTTAAAAAGTATTTATAAAGAGCCTGAAACAAGTGTAAAACACACAAAAGAAAACATTTAGTAGTTGCAATTAAATTCCTGGTCTACACCACGTGTGTCAAACTCAAGGCCCGGGGCCCAGATGTGGCCCGCCACGTCATTTTAATTGGTCTTACAAATCTGTGTTAAAATAGGTCTATGCTGCTTGAAGGCGTGCGTTAACCACCTACATTTCCCACAATGCATGGCAATTGCTTTACACGCAAAAGTGATGGCACCGCCACAAGATCTCAGTGTATCATTGTATATGCATCATGCTACGAGTGAAATAAATAATAAATACAGAAAGTTATTTAGCAATATGTTACGGAGTAGTTACCTTTATTTTACATTATATATGGTTACATTTATTCTGTATGACGGTTACATCTGGCCCTTTGAGGGTAACCATTATGCTGATAATGGCCCTCGGTGAAAATGAGTTTGACACCCCTGGTCTACACAAACAAAGAGGATGGAGATAATGTGAAGATAACAGCTACTTTTGTCATTATGCGGCAGACATTACTGGGTTCAAAGCGTGGAAGGTAACGTGCCGGTCACACTGTGCAGACTCTACCTCCACCGACGTTCAGACCTTCGGCAGGAAAAAGAAAGCAAACCATGAAAACAGATGATTTGAAAGTGCAGAGACGGCGTGAGACACATGTTCACCTGGCGTGCCTCTGTGCTTTTTCCTTGTTATGATGCACCAGGTCGTTTGTAAAGCCTCTGTGTTGACAAGTGTCGGCTTTGAGTCTTAATAAGCATCGCACAAAACGATGTGTTCCGCTTCCAGTTGTGGAAAACACATTTAATCTTGCTTCAAATAAATTGCCAGAGTAATTACTTGTGGGTGAGAGTTGACGTGTGCTTCACCACCAATTAAATTTGTCAATTTCACAAAAAGGACAGCCACAGAAAAATAATAAATGAAGACTTGGAAGAGAAAAAACAAACAAACATATCAGCATATTAAAATCATTTATTGTGCTCCAGAAGAGTAATTACTATTTAACCAGAAAGAAAGACAAGTGACAAATAATCTACATTACAAATGCCAGACCAGCTCACATAGTGTCCCCCTGCTTTGAACGGCATCCAAATGAACAAATCCACATGTTTTTTCGTTTTCAGACTGCGAGCAAAAACCTCTCAGGATGAATCTGAGGTTTGGTCGTTGTCGTCGTTTCTGCTGAGGTTAGAAAATGGCACGCTGCGTTACATTCATTCGCAGTGCTCGCTCCTCCCCACCGACCCCACATCCGGCCCACCTCGGGGGCAGCAGAGTCACACTGGAACAAAAAGTGAAGTGTCCCCCTAGAACAGGGTTTCTTAAGCATCTTCAGTCCCGGCCTGTGTGGATTCAGGCTGGCCCCTGCTGTACTGACTCATCGAAACATACAGGTGTTGGGATTTTTTGGAACAGAAATGACTGAATGCTACCTGGATTGGTTCAGCTTTGAAAGGAGGGCAAACCGCGTGATTGGGAGTCACTCTCACCCGCGGGCTGTTCTCAGACTAATATCTTACATAAATAAATCCAAAGTCTTGTTCGCGACAAGACGGATGTCACATGGCACGAAAACGAACAGAACATTTATTAAATCTGAACAAAGAAGAAAAAAGAAATAGGCACATGGCAGAAGTGAAAGACAGGATACGCCTTGTGATGTACTTGCTTTTAAATATGCGTTCTCGTACGCATCATGGCTGCCTCCCATACCCTGTGTCTTGATTGTGAACGTCCTCAGAATTTAACGGCTGCAATACTGTTGAACAGTAGGGGCAGTGAAGAGGCAGTATCGTCTCATATGACGGCGCTATGATATTTTTCTCTTGTTGTAATACCTGCCTCATTATTTTATATACAAAATGCAATTCCTGTCTGTCTATATGCTTAGATTTTTCTGTGGTCTGCCACCTAGTGGAATAGTCCAGTAACACAGCATGTATGGTATCTGTCTTTAAAGTTTTAAACTCCGCCATGGATTCTGAACCACGCTAATGAATGAAGTCTGGAGATTAAAAATTCATTAATTTAGTCACAAACCAGTGACTACGTGTGTGGACACGAGCAAAAAGAGTTTTTTTATGGTCCTGTGAACTCCAAAAAAAAAAACTAAAGTCACGAGGTTTCCTGCTAAAGCTGCCACAGCACTTAAAAAAAGAGTGTAAAAGCTCCAATTAACTCTGAGCTTCTTTTCATATTTTATTTTCTCGTTTAACTATCCAGTCATGGTTTATTGTTATTAGTTCTTAGTTTAAAGGCCTAATGTTTCCTCTGTCCCGGGACAGGTGGGCAGTCACCCTGCCTTTTAAAAATAAATAATAAAACAAAAAGGGTCCGTAAAAAGCAGATTTCAGTGCAGGCAGCAGGATTTTTAAAAGACGGACATTAAAGATAAATTAAGACACAAATGCACTTTAATTTCATCACATAAAGAATATATAGAGTTTCTGGAGGAGTGATTTGGCCACGTAAACTGTAAAAACCACTCTTAACAGTGGCTAACAAAAGAGATGTATATTTGGATCAGTCCCATTCTTTACCATAAAAAGAGTATACTGTTTTTGTCCTGACTGCCTGATAACGATTAAGTATCTTGATAACGATAAAGTAGCTTGAATCTTCAACCCAAGAACACCATTGTCAGGTGGTTTTCACCCGAGCAAATAAATGTATGTGATTTTCATGAAAACCAAGTTTTCATCTTCAATATTTTTATTATTATTATTTGTTCCCAAATTCCTAATTTTCCAGTAATTTTATAACTGAGATCTTCTGCCACAGTCTGGATTAAAGGGGATTTTTCCACTCTGACGACCGTCAGTTAGCGGAAAACTCAGAGTCCTCAGAATCAGGAAGTCTGGCAAAGTCTCTGGTTTTCTGCGAGAAACACAACTTGCTACACACACACACACACACACACACCCTAGCCAGGTACCAGCTATATAAGATCAAGGCAGCGATAGCGTTATTTTAGACGTTTATCGTGGCAGAAAAAGAAGCTGAGAAAACCGTTGATGGTGGACGCGAGGAAGAGGAAACGACACGCGAGTAAACATCGGACTGTTTTTTTTTGTTTAGTTTTTTTAATGCCGAGAATTTGACAAACACAAAAGCATGCAAAATGGACGCCGAGCGGCTCCGCGGCTTGTGTTTGCCGGCTCAGTTGAAAACAAATATCCTCTGCGGTGAGGATAGAGCGGTTGATAACGGATGTTTACATTGGTGTTGTGAAAATACGTACTCGGAAACTGTAGGGGGAGCTCCGTAGAGAAAGAAAGGCAAAAAAGGCGGCCAAACTCGCAACGTTCTGCTTTAAATCATTAGCTCGGTTATAGTTAACCGCTGTTAGCCCTAATATGGTAAATCCTAGCCCTTTCAAGCACATATCGTGATCAAGTGTAAGCTCTGGGAACGCAACAATATGGAAACGCAAAGAACACATTCACAATGAAGGGCTTTGTAAATGTTTATGAGGTAGGAAATGCACTCGATGTTTAATTTTTTTGTTTGTTTGTTTGTTTTTAGTGAGATGATAAAATGCCGGTGACGCAAAACAAGTACGAGCCGATCGTTAATCACAGGTTGAGTCGTTCGTAGATAAATCAAACATGTTTCGCCAACATGGCTGCCAGAGCCAGTAATGTCACTTTAAACGTCTAAATGTCCCATGTTCTGTTCCGAGGCTCAAATGAACACACCGGCATAAGCGGTGTGTATTCATGTGCGTGTGGTTAAATGGATCACCGTGTCACGACTCTGCTAACATGCTATCTATCATTACACAGATGCTAATGTGGAGGAGGAGGCGCTGGATCCCTGCAGTCCTTTTTATTTATAGTTTCTCATCCTCTGAATTTGTTTGGATCCAGTGGTCATGTCATATTTGTGGGTGATAAGTGCATCTGTCATTAGAGTCTACACTGGATGTGTGCAGTGCAGAGACCTGATCTGACGTGTTTCTCATGTCTGAATGCAACGTGGTACGACTACGCAAATGGCCATAAATAATATAGTTTCTGATGATTGAACCAAATGCCAGGATTCTTCAATGCAAAGATTTCACAATAAAAGCGTTGTTTAAAAAAACGAGTCAATAGAGTGATTTTTACTTTGGGTTATTTTCAACAGATGTTGTGAGATTATTATCACTGTGTTTTTTGCGATTAGGCAAATCTCCAGAAGAGTAATGTGGCATCTCGGCAGCATGATGGTGAGACACGCTCATCTAATCTGCTAATATGCGTTCAGAAAACTAGTGGTCATCTTCATTCATTCATTCATTCATTCATCGCCTACCGCTTTATCCTCCACATGAGGGTCGTGGGGTCACTGGAGCCAATCCCAGCTGACATAGGGCCAAAGGTGGGGTACACCTTGGACAGGACAGTGTTCATTTTGTCACCCATTTGATTGAATTTGTAATTTCAAATGTAATTATTAGTCTTCGTCACATTTAGTCATTCATTTGGTCAGTCGTTAGCATCTGCTGTGCACTGCTACCGTCACTTGTGAGCCATGTTGAAGCTACACTGAATCTCCACTGTCCCTGCAGGTTTGCCTCCTCAAGTCGGACAACTTCTACTTCCGCGCTCGTGTGCAATACCCGCCGAACTTCATCATCTGCTGTCATGCATTACGTCCGCAAGCCATTCTGTAAATGTGTCTTTTAAATTTCAAACGAGTCCAACGTCGCCCTGCATCGCTCTCGCTCTCCTCATGCTAGCATTCACGATGCTAATTCTTGCATCAGGCAACTTTCATGGAAAGTTAATACTTAACATTCATCCTCGGCTGTCTGCTACTTAACATGGATCTGCAACAACTGCTTGACTATTTACCGACCCCTGCATTTACATGTTTAATTCAATGGGTGGCCCCTCACTCTGCCCCGATGTCATTTCTCTGTGCTATTTATATTGTTTTACTCTCAGCACGATAGTTTTGAGCTGACTTCAAATTGTTGGTGAGAATATGATGGAAAGAGCTGCCAAAGACTCTAATCCTGGACTCGGACGCAGTCGTTGTGTCTTAATTCTGGGGTGCGACAAAGGTCGGTGGCCTTCATCAGCCACTGGTCTACAACGATTGTAAAAACCACACACTTCTTCAGTCATTATATTGCTGTGCATGGCGGGAAGTTTTACTTTCCTCAATAAGTTCTCAGGAGGTTTCACAGCCGACACTGGTGTTTCATTTTGTCCAAGGTTCCCCTCCATATCTTGTGAAATGTATTTCAGCCGTCGGCCTGGGTTACAAAAGCAAGGTCGCATTGCTTTTTATATGGGCCTAATAAATCTTGAGGCCAAGTGCAGACAATCAGGGCGTTCGCCGCGGACTTGTTATGAAACACTTCACATAACGACTTAGAAACACTTGAAAAGCGCAGGCCTAATTACTAAGCACATTGTTTGGGTTTGTGTATTGGGGACATGCTCATTTGCATGTTTGCACGTGTGTTCACAACCTGGTACGCTAAGTCACCAGTCAGTATGTCGAGCCACGATTGATCCTTCCCTGATTTGGAAACTAACACTTCTTCTTTCTTGTTTTCAGCTCAGTCTTCTTATACAAAGAACTTGACGTTATCCGTCCAAACAGCTCGTCTGTGGCAGTTATACGAGGGAATCAGCCACCAGGGAGTGACTGTTGATGACACTGGTCAAACTGTGGCTCAAGGCTTCAAAATGGGAGTTTGTTTTGCAAATGAAACACTACGTTCCAGATTTTATGTATGGTCCATGATGACTGCAACTGAGGCCCGCATACACATCGTCATTTTAGTGAAGGCAAAAGTAGTCAGCTCAGAGTCAATGTACGGATTTCTACATTGGAGGCACAATAGTTCTGCCATCGAGGATATTCCGTCGCCTTGCAATGACTCGGACCGCTTAATCCACAGGATCCGACTGCATTGCCTGTGTGTGACACATCCCTATTCTGGAGGCTAACAGCGTTAGCTGCCAAGGCTTTTGCTGACCGAAACACGTTAGCGATGCCTGACAGGCTTTGCAGGAGACAAAGAAGCTAAACGCGGTGTTGGTGTGTGTGTGTGTGGGGGGGGGGATGGAGAGCGTTTAGCTCAACAGCCCAACCTGTCAGCTCAGTATACGAGATGAGACAGCAGAAAGAGAGTCGGAGCTTAAAAAAGGAAATGGAAAGTAATATCTCTTTAAAGTGTGTGTTTTCGGCTGCTATGAGAAGCCTCTTTACCTTTCAAACCTGGGTAATAATATAAACTATCACGGCAATCCACGTGTCCTGAACCAAGCTCTTCCTGCCGTCCACCTGCTGTACGGTTCCACAGAGACTCACCCAGCGAGGTCGGCCTGTGCTTGGCCTGTGACTCGTGTTTGAACAGATCTCCAGAATCTGACTGGATAAGGGGAGACAAGGAAAGCTATGAAACCCAGAGATACAGCTTCCTTTTTTTTTGTTGTTGTTGTTTGTTTTTACACCAATGGCATCCATTGCATCACTCAATCATAATCCCTTCTTAAAAAAAAAAAAAAGAGCAACAAAAGAAAAATGGGTCATGGAATAAACAGTGCAGGTAATTACTTATACACGGTAAAGTGGTCCAATAGGTACAATAGCAAATAACACTGATTTCAACAGAAGGTACAATGAGTCTGATTGATACAGTGTAATGTGATTTGAACACTATCAAAAAGTAGTACCAACACACAGAGTACAAAACTAGTCCTTATATGCCCAGCTCCACTCAAGCTATAGTATGTTAAGCAACAAAGTTTTACCATATCCCTGGCCCCGCCCCTTTACTCCCCCACCCCACCCCAAAAACAACATCTTCAACCCGGAGCTGCATTTCCCATGGTTCCACATACGGGTGTGTGTGTGTGTGTGTGTGTGTTATTCCTGTAATCCACATCAGGAAATCCATGTGAAATTACTCCGATGCAAGGGAGAGGGTGAAAATTATTCTTAATAATGACATAATCAGCAGAGCAGCCATCAAGCAGATAAATTGTCATGCGCATCGTGCTAAAATATCCAATTATCCTTTGTCCGTCAGCTCTCAGTGTTGAAGTTGGAACTGCCAGGAAGCCAGTGAGTGGATCCTCGTGTCCCACTGGTTCAGTCCTGCTGGCAGGTTTGCAGTAAAGGTGGCCCCACCCCCCCCCCCCAAAGAGAAGGGGGCTTGAACTGCCTTGGTGCTTAGTGTACAGATCTAGATATGTAAATAGGTTCTAGTTGTTGTTCCCGATCCTCAAAAATAAACAGATGAAAAGTATTTATGATATTTTTTTCTCTCTCTCCTCAAAATGATTCTCTTGTGCATACAGGGTTTCTTTATTCCTCTATATTTCCGGTCCTTCGTTTTGTTCCTTTCGCTTTATCTTACACGGCCTCCTTTTGTGACGTTAACACGCGCCCGGACAGCTCTGCGCGACATCTATTCTGAGCCCCACAGACACAGTAATCCTCAGAGCATCGCCATAGGAAAACAATATGTTTTCTTTCCCATCACCAAGTGCTCTTCTCACCTCCAAGGCGCGTCTGACGCCCTGCTCTGCTTCCAGATAATATTGTCAGGCAGTCGTTTGTCAAAAGATCCCGAAGGCCATGTCTGTCACTAGAAAGAAAAAGTAGTTTACTGTACTGTTTTTGCTGCAATATCAGAACAAAAATAATAATTATTATAATAATAATGATTTAAAAAATCATCCTCTTTGTTTTAGCTTGTGAGGTTGTTTTTCTTCAACTCCTTAGTTGTACTTTTTTCTTCATATCTTTTATTTTTCTACAAAAAACATAATTATTCTTTTGTTTTTGTTGTTCCCCCCCCACCCTCTGGTTCAAACTCCCAGAAATCCCTGGACAATATTCCCTCAGGTATTAACAGGGTGTTGTACAATCCCAGTGTAATTCCACAGGTGTCTGGCGACTCCAGGCTGGCGTTGAACCTCCTGACTGATCTGTTTGTCACCATGTCGGCCTTAAGTCCCTGTTGCGGCAGCGGCGTTAGCTTTTTTTTTTTTTGCTACAGCCGTCAGAGTCAAACCTGCATGGGAGAATCCGCAGGGCTATACCCGGGTGGTGGAGTGTGAGTGTGGGTGGGGCAGGGTGTTGTTCTGCCCACTGCTGGGGTAGGTGTTGAACGAGTGGAGCGAGGTGAGCCCCCCCATGGTGCTGGGGATCATGGTTATGGTGTTTGGCGTCATGAGCGGGATGTCGTCCGGCGAGCGCCTCATGGCAAGAGTGTAGTCCGGCGGGCAGGCAGTCCTCAGAACCACATCGTGCGGGTGCAGGGAGTCGCCAACCCCTCTGCAGTCCCGGTCCATGTCTGAGTGCTGCTTCATCTGCAGGGACATGATCTCCTCCTCCTGAGTGTGGGCCAGGTCGTTGGCAGCACTCCGCTGAGGGCTGCAGCGCCTGTGGACGTCGTGTCGGCGCTTGTCCTTCTTGTAGTAAAGCGCCGCAAAAGCCAGGATGTTGAGGAAGAGCAGCGACGCTCCCACGGCGATGGTCACCGACAGCTCGGTGGAGTAGTCGCGCTGGTCCACCAGATGGGGCTGGTTGTGGCTGTCCTGGGATTTGGTGGGGAGCGGGGTAGGGTTCGGCCGTTTGGTGACCAGAACCTTGGTCTTTGGGGTGCGGTTGGTCACTTCGGGTGGAGGGATCTGAAGAGAGCAAGAACAAGAGCCAGCATGTTACTGATTTGTCACCCTTGAAAGAAAAACAGGACAAAACATTCTGGTATATGTAATACACTTTTGAAGTAAATTTGTATTGATTTTCATCGGGCAGCCCGTGGCTGAGCAGGAGAGACTAGGTTTTAATCCCCACCAGGTCAAGAGCTACCAGAGCAAGGTACAAAATCCCCATTACTCACTGTTAATTGGAAACTCTAAATTGACCCCACAGCCACTGTGGTCAGATCCACCGCAGCGGCTTTAAGTGGAATCTTCTACCTGAACATTTGAAATGTGTTCACCACTTTCAAGAGACTCACTAAATCCTGGTTAATACAGCAAAAAAAGAAACCTCATGTCTAATTTTATGTATAACTTTTTACACTGCGTACTACAATTTAATTTTCTTACATCCCTATTATTCTTTGGAATAATTCTATAATCCCTTCACCTTCGGCAAAATCCGTTCTGGGGATGGATGCTGAAAAATCTGCTATAAACACTGTGATACTTGTTAAGCCTGTCTACTTATACTGTACCTGTCCCTGTCAAATAAACCATACTATTTTTGCGTTCTGGACTCCATCTGTGCCCATAACGTCTAGTTTCGCTCGAGTAAGTATCCATGTATGGAACTTGAAATGATTTCTTCTGTGTGGTCTCATGAGCTAAAGATGTTGTCTTCCACGTGTGAAGCACTGAGTCAAAATTTAGCAAGAGGAGAACAACAGAACAACCTGCTACCAACCTTGGTGGTGGTGGGAATGAGCTGCGTGACCTCGTTCAGGCTGTGCAGATGAGGAACCAGCTCCAACCACAAGTTGACCTGAGGGGAGGAGAAAATAAGAAGTGAATCATTATAAAGAGTTTGAGTCTGAGTTCAGCAAAACAAACATAGAAAAGCAGGAAAAAAGTGAGAAAGGATCTATTTGTAAGGAGGTTGATGTTGTGCTCAGGTCACAAGAGCTTGCAAATGCAAGGAAATCTATCTTCAAATTAGAAGAACCACCTGTAAGCCGAGCACAGCATTAGTGGTGAAGGAGGAGGAGGATGCTGCTGGCGGAGCTACGGCCCAAAAGGCAAACTTTTATCTTGCCAGAGCTGTCACTTGGGAGGAGATTAATGATCTTGTAGGAGGTTATGTCACACAGGAGATGCTACCATCGTCAAATATGAAGTCTCCAACTTTCTGCTAGATTAGGAGCAGAAGTCCTATGATGCGTAACAAGGAAGGAGCTGTGCCTGACAGAAGGAAAAAAAACATTTGCAAAGCTTATTTGGACACATGATAAAGGACTGAAAAAAGGGGGTTTGAGCGCTTGGGATACGTTTCCACCACAGGTGGACAGCGGACAATACAAGTTCTCCGTTCTTAGAAGGCAACTGTAATGTAACTTTTATTATTTTACATTACAAAAGCCCTGCAAATTCATTCATGAGTTACTTTTGAAAGTAAAGTTCTACAACACACTCCAGTGCTAAGACATGTTGGACATCCAAACAGACCAGAGGTGATTGCTCTAAGACAGCAAACAGAGCTCTGCTTCTTCCAAAATATGTATTGTCAACGATTTTCTCATCACACATTCCCGAAGCAGCACAGGTTTATATACAATCAGAACTTTTTCAGTCTCAGTCCCATGCGGAGATTGTGAGTGAAATAATGGTTGCCCTCAAAGGGCCAGATGTAACTGTAGGACTGTAATAAATGTAAATGCGCCCTCAGAAAAAGACTTTGAAGCACGGGTGATTTCTTCAGCTACAATAAAGCTAGCTTTCACTGCCGCATCGTATTTAGTTGTGGCTTTTGTGAACACATTCTGCTGCGATCGCAGTTTGCCTTTTAATTCTTTGACAATTGTTTTCCTTGAACACTAACTTTGGCACACTTGGCTCCTTGTTTGGTGTTAAAATGTAGACGTAGGTTGTACTCTTTGACCACTGACACCGCCACATAACAGAAAAGACATACCGGTTTTTCTCCTTGAAGCACAAACATGTATTCGCCCTCCCATCTTTCTTGAAACTGCCTTCCATATGCATCAATCTGTCTCTTCCTGGACATTTTAGAATCATTTGTGGATGTTTCAATCTCAATTTAATTCATCGCATGATGTATATACAATGATACACTGCAAACTAGTGGTGGACACAATAGCCATGCATTGTGGGAAATGTAGTTTATGGTCAACACACGCCTTAAAGCAGCATAGACCTCGCGGGCCACATAAAATGATGTGGCGGGCCACATCTGGCCCCCGGGCCTTGAGTTTGTCACAACATGTGTATTAGCGCTTAGCTCACCGATATAGGCCATTTCTGTTTGTACGTATAATACCCACTAAACAAAAACACAACGTCCGTTTGGTCATGTGACTGCACCTTGTTGGCCCGGTAGTGCTCTTTGACCCGCGGCTTGAGGCCAATGTGCAGGTACAGCTGGTCTTTCTGGTTGTAACGTGTCCACGCCACCTCTTCAAAGCGATTGGGCTTGGTGTGGATGAACTTGGTGTCCTGAGGGACAGGCTGGTTCGGGTCCCTGAGAGGAAACAGAAGGGAGAAGGGTTCAGAGAGCGAGCAGAGGTGATAGAAGAACTGTTCGAGAGCCTCATTCAGTCTTTCCGGGCCAATCAGACATCATTATTGTAATGTTTCTGTCGTGTCATCACACACCAGGCAGATCCTGACGTGCTGAACAACCTTTTTCGCTTTCTTTGAACATGTACATACACACCCAGTAGGTGGCGTAGTTGGCCTGAAACGCATTACATAACTCACGATTATTATCTTTTTGGTTGTGTACATGAGGGAGGTCTGAAGAGCAGAGGAGCTGACCTTTTCACACACACACACAAATCAGTTTCACCTGAGCATTGCATCTCCCTCTGGCTAATCAGCGTAATTATGAAAACGCTGGAATACAGCTGTGAGATGCAGCCCCAAAGGTTTCATCAAATCTTTTTTTTTAATAAACACTGTCGGAGAGATCACAACTTATAAAATCACTGAAAGGTCAAAGAGGGTTTAAGTGTTCACAGGTGACTGATTTCCTGAAGATAAGGAGTTTGACGATATTAAATAACTTCATGAGTTGCCACACGATGTGTTCAGTTGTGTTCAGACGCATCACCGTCTACAGTTTGGATGACATTATTAAAAAAAATAAAATAAAAAATACTGTGTTAGTTAGGTCTTTAGAAATGTTAGGCTGAAATGTGGATAATTTGATCGATGTTCCCTTTTCATTTCTCTCTGCACATGCACCACAGCTCCTAACAGCCAGTAAAACCCACACATAATCAAATAGAACAATAGAAGAAACACAAATACATGGTGAAATTCAGGCTTGGATCGATTTTTATGTTCAGTCACCTTATTTCACCTTTATTTATAAGTTAAAACGGGAGAAAGAGTCGGAATTGCACTTGACTTGTTAATACTAACACGCTGAAAGGGCTGTATCATCACGTCGTGTAGAGGAGGCGGACGCTCTTCAGCCGATAAATCCATTCCTCACTAGTCCTTGTTTAGTGGGACGAGGACAGGAGTCCAGCTGAATGTGCGCGTCGTCGAGCCACAACTTAACTGTGCACGGAAATGTACTCAACGTCTATAAATACATAAAGAGGTGACTCATTTGCGAGTTATATAACGTGATCATGTTTTATGCGTTTATTATTTATGATTTATGCTCAAAAAGAAGAAGAAGCTTCCAGCTGAATAATAATACATGAGCTGTTCTAAACCAGGACTGCCCAAAGTGGGGCCAAAAGCCCAATGGTTTAAAAAAATGTATATTATTTGTAAGAATTTTTTTTAGGAAAAATTATTATTAAATAAATTGATTTTCTTCATTTCTGAAAGGTGAGACGCAGCTTTATGTCTCTCTTATGTACTCCACCTAAAAGAAATTCATCACACTGGCTTGCAATTATTAAATCTGCAATTATTCTTTTATACTATTCTATTGCAAACTTTTTGGTTTTTACTCATTGCAGCCTTAATTGTTGTTGATTTGTTTTGTTTATCCGTTAAACTTGACACTTTAATGCAATATTTTTATCACTTATTGTAATGGTAATGGTTTCGCTCAGGTTTGGTCAAAATATTGATATTTCAATATCAAATGCAACAAATTAAAGCGCTCAACAGTAAACAGTTCCTGCCGTCGCTATTTAATCAGGAGTTTACAGTGGAATAATGGTGGCGAAAGCTCCGCTAAAAGATGCTCCGTACACGTTCAATACATAGACTTTATGCACTTTGTTCTCTATGTCGTGAATAAATAAAAGTTTCACTGACTTTTTTTGTTTTCTTCTTGTTAGACAGATATGATGCATTGCCATAGGATTGTACAATATATTGATGATCACATAATCGTTGTATCGTGATATTATAATTATTAATAATAATAATAATAATAATAATAATAATAATAATAATAATAATGCATTATATTATAGGTACCGAGGTCCATGAATCACGTACCCTGAGATTCCCACCCCTACTATCTACCTACCTACCTTCTGAGCCATTACCAAGTTTCAATTTTGCCCCTTCAAGTAAAAAAGTTTGGTCACCCCTGCTCAGAAACTACAGCCTCTATTTTAATCACTATACCATCTACTTTTTCCATTAACATTACATTGAAACTATAACACACCAATGTGTCAATGCAGGGAAACCCTGCGTGAACCCGGTGTTGATATATTCAGAGGGGCTTACAGAGCATCTTCAGCTTAAATAGATCCACTTACATTTAATCTCGACAGAACAGAGGCAGCCGTGTGAGGCATGTAAGCCCATTCAGACCCTACTGAGCGCCCCATTGTCTGAACGTGGTGCACGGAGCCAGGCAGACCTCATCAGGAACACTCTTAACCATTCAAATTGGCAGCATAAATCTCCCAGGTACCCGGGCAATCCACGTCAATTTGGGGTTATATATGTGGATCATTAGAGTCTTTCTGTTCCCCCTCAGGGCCACTGGGTTGAGCAGAGAAAGCCAGTGTCCTGCCATTACACTGTCAAAAAACAATTACCATCATGACTATATTCTGAAAGGCAACATGAGACAGACAGGGGGGGCTGGCAGAGAGGATTTTAATTTTGCCCCTATCGAGAATGTCGCTCTCCGGGCTACGGCCATTAATTAAGACTGTATTTGAGGACATGCAGGTGGAGTGTGTGCACAGAATACTGATCGGACTGAAGGGTCCATAAAATGTTATAGCACAATTCACCAGTCCTGCTCGTGAAACCAGAGAAAACACAATTACAATGAAATTATCCATTAGCGTGGCGCTCTTGCAGAGCAAGCTGCTTTAAGAGTGAGTCGAGGAAGGAACGCGCACCGGAACGACCCTTTGGTGGATCGTTTACAGACTGATGCTATATAAGGACGCTGAAGCTAATTATTCATGTCCCTCTGTAAAGGCAATCACTGGACAGATGGATTTGATAATTAACCAATGCTTTATATTTGTACTGGGATTTTATTATGTGTCATACCTGTCATATTTTTGATTGTTTAAGGTTTAGTTCGTAAAACTTACAGGAGGTATTTTAACTCCAACTCACCTATAGAGATGGAAAAAACACTGAGATGCAGTTTTTTTTTTTTTTTTTACTGATATCATCATTATACTTTAAAGGTGTCATATGTAAGAATGTGGCCAAAAACAGTTACTACATTCAAATTCAAAATACCGAGGACGTAACTGGCAACCCGTGGTTGCTCGGCAGCTGAGACTCTACTGACTGCAATGATTTCAAAACATAAACATGATTTGCAGTCTGCAAAATATATTTTTTAATGCAAACATTTTTGCTGTACTGTTGTTGTTGGTGAGTTCAGTTTGTTATATGAACATTATTCCTGAGTCTCTGTGACATATTAGGAGGATTTTACAGCCAGTTGATTTAGATTTATTACATAATGCACCTTTAATCCTTATTCATGACAAAATTAGAATCATCACCCAGTCAAAGGTCTGAACCGATAAATGTTTTCAAATTGAAATCACAATAATAATAATCACAAAATCTAACTTACAACTTCCCACAAAGGTCAAAGTGATTTTGACCTTTGACCCGATCCATGGCCACTCACATTTAAACGGTCAATCTGTCATTTTAATAACAAACTCACACAGAAACCTTTACTTTTGACACTTTTATCAGTCCATCCCTGAGTCTCACAGAACATTTCCTTGGGCTATGATGTGTGACACAGTGATGGACAGACCGACACTGGCTCCATAAAAACAGTAACCAGCCTTCATAGCTCCTGAGCACATGACTGCATGGTGAGTTTGACTGGCAGCGTACGGCAAACACAGACAAAAATTGGCCGTTTCACGAGCCACATTGAATGTGTCCTCTTACCCTGTCTTCGCAAAGTTCGTCCAGTAGGTCATGACCACGGCGCTGAGCATCACGTCGTTCTTGGAGAAGTTGCAGGGAAACAGCTCGGTCGGTCCGATCATCGGCAGACCGAACACATACGGGATCTCGTCGCCGTGCGACGCGTCGGCCCACGGTGGCACCTGAAGAGCAGAATGTGAATTAAATCCCCCCGTGTTGATTTCACGAGACAAGATACAGGACATTAAATACCCTTATTGTCTGCAGCTGTCAAAGAGTGGTGTTTTGATGACACGCACAAACACAGATATCAAACACACTGGGGGGGAGAACACAGTGTTATTTTTCTTTTGAAAGGAAATCTAAATGAGATAGGTTGAGGCAGTATTTTCCTCTGTCATGTCTGGTCCATTACTCTGTGTTTTACAGAGATTTTAAGCTAAACTTTTCACAAAAAAAACCATTGAAGTAGAGAACATCATGTCAAGAGAAAGAAAGTGAGGATTTAGTCACGACTCTTCAGAATATAATACGTTAGTCTAGTAGTGAATAACAATAATTAAAGAAAATATGCAGTATTTTTATCAGAAAAACAGAGTTTGGAAGCCAATACCTGTTTGTTTTGTATTGTTGATACAAATACTAACCAGCAAATGTGTTGAAATCCAGTTTGGTAGTCAGACAACTCTATTTGATTTAGTCAATATTTCTTTACAGCATTCCCTTCACCAAATGGTTAAGACCAGGATTTGACTGATGGTAAACTCACCTGCTCCGTCTGACAGTGGTGGTAGAAGGCGTAGAAATACGTTGGCGACCCAAAGCTGGAGTGCAGGTCAGCTGTGGCAATGGCCGGCGCCACCCACTGGTGATCGGTGAAGAGCGCCAGCAGCGTCTTCCGGCGAGTCTCCGGGTTGTGTCGGTCAGCCCAGTCGGTGTACATGAACTTGATGGTCTCTCGGAGGATGTCTTTACCCTCGGGGTAACCATAGAGATCGTCCACAAAGCTGGACACGGCGTAGTCAAAGTCGTTGGCCTGGACGCCGTTTTCGTTGTCCACGATCAGCTCCACGAACTTGAGGCCCTCGCCTTGGTTCACTCCCAGCATGATGTCGTAGTTGAGGAACTCGCCTGGGAAGAGATTGTGGGTAAAAGTAGGAATTTAAAGCGTGAGTTCAGGAAAACATCGTGAAACATCTTAAGACTATGTTTGTCGCTTTACCTCGGTGTTAGACAGTCTTATCTAGTGAGAAACTGAAGTTTGTTTCACTTTATCACTGCTCACTCGATGAACCAAATTCCATTGGAAAGAACAGCAATTTTAACATGCAGGACATGGGAGTTGTTGGTCTACCGTGCCTCAATAAGTGAGAGTTTAGTTACTTAGGGAAGAATTTGAAATGCTGAAGTCACAAAATAACACGGCTGAACTTACTGATGGAGGCAGAAGTAGACCAACCACTCCTGTATTCTGTGAGCTAAAACCCTTGATTTTGTGAACGAAATAATGGTGCTGGGGAATAAGTGGTATATACGGTCACTCAAACCTCAATTTCCTGTTGGAAAAGGCTGTCTATCAGGAAGGTAAAGCAGTGAACATTCTCTTAAGATAGTGTACGCTCAAGCTGACAGATTTCACGAGGTGAGCCTTTCGTTAAGTGGCAAAAAATGCTTTTCCCGTAATGAAGCCATATTTGAGCTACACCATACACTCTTAGAAATAAGGGTTCCATAAGGGTCCTACTACAAGGGCTGAGGTTCTACCTGGAACCATTTGCTTCTGAAAAACCCTTTCCTGAAGAAAGGGTTTTTCAAGGGTTCTTGGTAACACTAATGGTTCCAGTAAGAACCATTTTGATCCAGAGAACCCTTTAATACCCCTTTCCAAGGTTTTTAAAAGGGTTCTTGGTGGTAGAAAAGGGTTCTCCTATGAGGACAAGCTGAAGAACCTTATATGGTTCTACTTAGCACTTTTATTTCTAAGAGTGTAGACTGTGTGTAATATGTGTATATAATGTCAAAATCTACCCAAGGTTAAAGCTGTGTTTAAAATGGCTTACCTTGTTCCATTAATATCTGTGGGTCGTCGGGGATAACATCTCCATCAATAACAGGCCCAAAGGCGATGTGGTAGCGTGCCGGCTGGATGTCTTGATCCACCAGCTCCTTGTAGTGTTTCTGCTGCAGACACGCAACCAGCTCCACAGTGTCCTCCAGGTTACAGCCCACCTTACGGGCCAGCATCCGGGCGTACTTGGCTGGCTGGAAGCTGACAGCCCAGCTGGACAGAGCCGTGCCGCTCTGAGCGATGGCTCTCTGGAAAAGGCCTGGTGATGAATGAGACAGCAGAGGGATACGAATGAATCAGGAATCAGGATTTAAGAACAGACAGAAAAGAATGTATGCATGTTTAATCTGAGGGCATCACTATCGACTGAAATGGATGAAACTACTTCTGAATAATCAGCATCAAACTATGCAGCAATAAAAAAAAACATTTTTAAAGCCACTTTGCATAAACACAAAGTGGCTTTAAAAATACAACACATTTTATCTGTTATCATTGATTATTGGAGACATAATTATATGACGGAGAAAAGTCCTTGAAACAATAAGGACCTGGATGTAAACACGAGCATTCACACCAAAGAGTGTTTTGTTTTGAGTGCAGTGTGGAAATAAAAGCAATTTGATTTAAATGCAGCAGAAGCAGCATCAGTCTCTTTGCACAACAGGCAAGCTGCACACTGCAGCTGTAAAAGGTCATTAAAGAGAAATAAATAATAATACATTTTTAATTTTCAGTTTTGTAATTAAGTTTTAAATTGCTGTAAAATATGGAGGATCTATCTTAAGCAATGCTTCATGTTGACGTTGGGTTTAATATTGTGACATTATATGTGTGCATACAGGCCACACATTTTTAAATCCCTGTTAATTTTGATGGATAATAATGCACTATGTTGTGTATATAAGCACATGTATGTGTTAAAAGTGCAGAAATAAAGTGAAGTGGACTGATTTATTAACCTGCACTGAATTTTGTATCCCCAATAATATATGTTTAAATATAGGAATTAAGGTTTGGGTGGAGATTTCAAAGTGGGCCCTGAATGTCTGCTCTACATTGTTCTGCATAAACCTCATGTACTTAAACACAAACATTCCATGTGATTTCCTTCTGTGTATTTTTTTTTTCCTCTTTTACCTTTGGTGGAGTTGCTCCACCGGTTGCCCTCTGAGTAGTGAGACAGCGTGAGCAGGTTGACACAGGAGGCTCCGGCGCCGGAGCCAAACACAGTGATACGTAACGGGTCACCGCCGAAGGCCGCGATGTTCTCACTCGTCCAACGCAGAGCCTGGATCAGGTCCAACAAGCCGTAATTCCCTTTGGCCGCCTGGTCACCTGTGCTCAGGAAGCCTGCAGGAGAGGACACAGGAGAGAGGCAGGGGTCAGTTCAAAGTTTCCTTTTTATTATAAAGCAAGAGCGTTGGTAAAGCAGCTGAGGTTTCCTTTATGTCGACAGGAATTCACGAAGGTGCTTGTCCAGTGACACGCCCCAGATGATCCAAATGTGAAACTTCAAAGCAAAGAACGTATTGATCCATGGGCGAAAAAATGCAGAGGTAAGGCACAAACTTTGCAACAGCTATTACAAGAAAACTGCAAAGCGCACTTTTCAAAATCAATTGGGAGCATATCAGAAGTGAGAATGTGATGAAAGGTGATGGGACAGAACAGAGGAGTTGATGTTTGCAGTCACACTCGTGTGGTGTGTGAGATATATTCAAACTTTTTCTCATGTAGGGGGAAAAAATAACACCAAGGATGCAACTACTATACTAATTTAATTTTTGAGGATTAACATAGAATAAAATAATCAATACTCCTGATCCGGCAGTAATGAGAGAGAGTTCTCCACTACACGGGGAAACCCAACGAGCCTGAGTGTTTGATAATTCCCTCCAATAAAAGAAGAGTTATTGCCCCTTGGAGCCACTTAAAGTTAGACACGCTAAATATAACACAGACAGACTCATCCTGGAGAGAGCTGCATCCTGCCCCGTTTACAGCTCATATACAGTTTAGTCAGGTGATGATGAGGAGGGGATGACCATGTGACATGAAAACAGCTGTTTTCCTTTATGAAAAAATGTGTTCGCACGAAGCCAAAAATACGAACAATCTCACGGTGTTTCAGCATCGCCGGCCTGACTTTTTCCTTACTCTGCAATTATCACAACATTAATTAACAGCTCAGTGATAATTACAGCCTGATGGATGTGCTTATACGCAGACATTATGATTCATGGACTATTTTACGACCGCGCTTAGATGTGGTTAAACATACTGAGCTATGACTGAAGGTCTTTTATGTCGCGATGAAGGTTGAAATAATTGACTTTATATTAAAATGAACATCTTTGAGTCTCTAACGTGAAGCCAACGTGGGAGCACATGGTGTGTATTCTTTCAGGTTGCCATGAGGGGGCGACTCCAGGGTTAAATACATTTTAGTCACATTTTAGACTAAAGGTTCACCTAATAAATTCTTATCTTAAGAATATATTGTTTGCCTCCTTATCTCATTGTAATAACATCTCTTTTGAAAACTGATCATTCCCCTGCACCAAAGTCCATAGAGAAAACCTGTGATTTCCCATCATGGCAAACAGTTCCTGATCCACTGCTGCTTCCATCAGCAAGTTCAAATGTTTCCTCTTGCATCTTTAGTGTTTGAAATACTTTGGTGAGATTTACTGAAGTGACACAGATTCACCAAACAAGGCAGCAGCACACAAGCAATCCCGGTTGAAAAAAAATGCTGATTTTCTATATGGAGTTTGGTTGCAGGGAAAGAGAGAGAGAGTGAGAGAGAGAGAGCAGTTCACAAAGTTCAGCTTTTAGGGCTGTGTAATGGTGAGATAAAACAGCGGACATGTTCTTCTCTTGAGATATGGTGAGCCTTTTGTTAAGTGGCTAAAAGCAGTTTCCTCCTCTGTCCTTGCTGGTAGCCATGTTATCAGTGAGAGTGTGAGATCAGTTCCCTGACTGATTCACAGAAACAGTGGTGCACAGCAAAGCTAGTCTTGAAAATGTGTCAATACCCTTGATGATCCCTTTAACCCTACTGTTTCATTACAATGGAATCACAAGAGAATCACACACATTTTCACGCATTTATATGAATGTTATGAGATGTATTTATGATTGACAGCAGACAGGTTTGTGATTAATATAAATGGTGCATATATTGTA
This sequence comes from Microchirus variegatus, assembly GCF_963457635.1. Taxonomy (NCBI): domain Eukaryota; kingdom Metazoa; phylum Chordata; class Actinopteri; order Pleuronectiformes; family Soleidae; genus Microchirus; species Microchirus variegatus. The sequence continues at coordinate 24,860,715 of NC_139805.1, read as the reverse complement.
TTGTATTGAAATGCTCGTGCTGTGCAACGCATGACACGTTTCCATGACGACTGACCGGAAAAAGACGTGCATGATGCCATGTTTACGTGCCGCGACACCGGAGTCCAGGCACCGTTAACCAGTTAGCTCCGTTAGACGCATTAGCTCCTTTTAGCTCCGTTGGCGCGCCTACAGTGGAACTGGACTCATTTTAAAGGTGCAAAGATGTAATAAATCTAAAGCAACTGGCCATAAAATCCTCCTAATATGTCACAGAGACTCAGGAATAATGTTCATTTAACAAACTGAACTCACCAACAACCACTGTACAGCCAAAATATTTGCATTAAAAAAACATTTTGCAGACTGCAAATCATATTTTGGTTTTGAAATCATGTTTTGGCATGTGGCGCCACCTACCGCCGTCTACCAATCATTGCAGTCAGTTGAGTCTCAGCTGCCGAGCAACCACGGGTTGCCAGTTACGTCAGAAAACGAAATCTCAAAGACCTCGGTATTTTTAATTTGAATGTAGTAACCGTTTTCGGCCACATTCTTACATATGGCACCTTTAACAATTCCGGAGTCACGTAAACATGACTTCACACGCATCTTCTTCCGGTCAGTCGTCATGGAAACGCGTCGTGAGTTAGCGTGCGTTAACCTTGACGCCGCTAAACGCCGTTGACGCGTTAACGTGTGACAGCACTACGAAATGAATAATGTTTAACCCTATATAATTGTGGTAAAGAATTCTATGATAGTGGAGACATCTAAGGGATATAAACACATATACACACATTACTTTGAAGGGTAGTCATGAATATTCAGACAACACTCTCATGCCCCAGCTGACACCCGCACACAGACACATTCCTTGTCTGCCTGTTTAAGTTCACTCATTTTCTATATCCCCCCCCCCCCCCCCCCTCTCCATGTGGCTTACTTATTTATTTATTTATTTGCCGGTGTTTCTTGATCAAAGCCTAATCTGATGGAAGCAACAGCAGCCGCCTACAAGAACGATTTTAATTGATTCAATTTAGCTGCAGTGCAGGGATGGACTGGCAATCACAAAGAGTGAGGCAGGAGGAATGATTAAAGCACCAACAGTGGTGCATGGGGCAGCAGGGAAGAGGCTTATACATGCACACACACACAAACATGAATGAGATCCTGTCAAAGCAAAAACAGTCACAACTTTGTAAATGCGGGTACATTTGTTCCTCACGGGGGAAGCAAAATGGAGGGAATGAGATGCAAACAAAAGCTCAGCAGCTGCAGGTAGAATTTGCCCAAATCAAAGGAGAAGCTGTAGTTTTGAAATTGATTGTCTTTCACTTGCAGTTCATCGAGGCTGAGGTTTTGTAGCGGTAAGACACAAGATTTATAGATTTACTGTAACTTGGTTCTTAACGGTGCATAGACTTGCTTGTAAAGCTGTTATGGATGGTTAAGACACTGACCATAGATGGAAAACACTAATTTCTCCTTTTGCAGGAGAAACAACTTCAGATTATCACAAATGAGGACTGTGCCCTTGTGATGACATAGGGACTTAGACACTGTTTGTCATCTTTTCAAAGTTAGGAACAGAGAAACAGAGGAGAAAATCAAACAAAGAAGAAAACATTTGCAATTGTTTGAACAGAAACCGATGTACACATCTGTGCAATAACTGCATCTGACAACAAGTCAGAGAGAAATTAAAGCTAAATGTTGTAATTCCACTACAAAGAATGACTTTCAGGTATTTTAAAATGATATAAAAATGTACTTCTTCAAGGCACCATCTCAAAAATAATATTTTAGTTAAAATATGGTTGAGTAGCTTTCTATGTGAGTCATGGGTCTCTCACTCCACTTGGGTTCTGACAACAAATCTCGGAGAATATTTTCCAGTATCAACACTTTCATCCGACCATGATCCAGAACAATGAGGCAGTCATTTCTGCTTGTGAAGTCACGCTGTTAGTCAGTGAATAAATGCCTCATCTCTGCATTCATGAGGTGACACGAAGAGGGAGAGGAGAGGAAAGTTAGCAAAACCTTTGGCACAAGTTAGCCCCTAACATGTAACTGACTGACTGACTAGGATAGAGCCAAATCAAACAACAGCCCATTTAAATTGAAAGTTAGCCAAACATGCACCAGAAGTTAGCCAAAGTAGTCATTGCAGACAACAGCCTTGACTAACTAACTAACTAACTAACTAACTAGGATAGAGCCAAATGAAACAACACAAATGTCCATTAAATCAAAAGTTAGCCAAACATGCACCAGAAGTTAGCCAAAGTAGTCATTGTGGCCCTAACTAACTAACCAACTAACTAACTAACAGGGATAGAGCCAAACACAAACACAACAGTCCATTTAAATCAAAAGTTAGCGCGCCCCCCCCAAACATGCACCAGCAGTTAGCCAAAGTAGTCATTGCAGACAACAGCCTTAACTAACTAACTAACTAACTAACTAACTAACTAACTAACTAACTAACCAACCAGGATAGAGCCAAACCAAACAATAGAGTCCACTTAAATCAAAAGTTAGCCAAACATGCACCAGAAGTTAGCAAAAGTAGTAATTGCTGACAACATCCTTAACTAACTAACTAACTAACTAACTAACCATCCAGGATAGAGCCAAATCAAACAATGGAGCCAAACATGGGCCAGACGTTAGCTAAAGTAGTCAATGCTGACATCAGCCTTAACTAACTAACTAACTAACTAACTAACTAACTAACTAACTAATTAACCAACCAACCAACCAACCAAGCAAACAAACAAACAAACAAACAGGATAGAGCCAAGTTAAATCAAAAGTTAGCCAACCATGGCCCAGACATTAGCCAAATAAAACTAACTTACTAATATACATAACAAAATCTAAACCAAATTAATTAGCTTCCATTATGTCAAAAGTTTGTTTGTAAAAGCTTTAAACACATGTAATAAAATGAAGATGGAACAAATCACTTCACTCAGTGTGTTTTTGTCAGCGTGATTGTAATACCAATTCTTCGGTGACATACTGTTAATCTGGAGATTTTGAGCTCTTAGCCAGACACCCCGTTTTCTCTCTCTGTGAAGGATGGATCATCTGTGTCTGTTTCTACGGTTTGGCTAAAAGCCACCTTCCATGATCACTCAGACTGTGATACGGCCACTCGACCTCTAAGCTCCCAGGATGACAATACTGAGGTGAACCCTGATCCAAGAATCCAGCTTTTATCCTCGCTATCTCTGTCAAACCAGAGAGGGAAGGCTAGACGAAGAGAAAGATGGGATTTTTTAAAATGCTTTTTTTTCTCTGCACACATCTATTTTTCACAGTCATGGTCTGTGTACCATAATCCTCTCTCTGTTCTCCCTCTCTATCACTTTTGACTCTTGATGCCAAGAACGATGAAATAAGATAGAACAGCAGCCTGAGGAAAAGGAAGGAGAGCAAACACCACCTCTGATGCAGGTAAATGGGAGCGGTGCGGCTCATTACAGCTGGTGAAATGAAAAAGAAATTCAGAATTTAGGGAGAGAAATTGACAAGGAAGAAAAATGAGTTTGACAGCGTCGCAGATAAACAGCCACTCAGAGAACAAGACAGTGGGACTTGAGGAGAGGAAGGAGAAAGAGTGAGAGGAGCTGGATTAGAGTTTAAATGATGAATGATTTATGATCCCCCCCCAACTCCCAAATGTGTGAGTAGGCAGTGTTATACTGTCTTTATATTTTATTCATATCTAATGTGTTAAATATGACATTTTTTGACTACTATTTCCCAAATGCAGTGATGGATTCCCAGGAATTGTTCTCATGTCAGGGTAAAAAAAGAAAAATAAGTAATTCTGGTGCGTTGAGTCCCTCTGAGATCCCCCAAGAGTATCACTGGGACAGATATTGGATGGATGGACGGTTAGTTTCAGAAGGAGGACCAAGCATGGTGGTGAATATCCCACAAAATGTTATAATGGTCCAATGTGGTGAGTTGGGAGCAGAGTATGGATGCAGTAATTTTGTCTGGCCCAAATCTTAGGGTGAATTCCAATTCCTTGCTTAACCCTCAATCTCAAAAATGTGCACTCCCTCTAGTGCAAGTGCTGTCCCGATTCTCAGAAAAATTAAGTTGAGGGCCAAGTTTAAGGGCTGTATCGCCCTCAATATTGAGATTTTCCGAAACCACCCTTGAGAGCAAGGGCTACCCAGAATGCATTGCGTGTTTTGACAATAACAAAGATGGCGCCGAAAGCAGCAAAACGAGTATGCTACAAATTAAGTATTTTCTTTGTTAATAGAGATATAAAAAATGATGAAAACCATTGTATTATCTTAGTTTAGGCCCATATTATGGATTACTGACGTCATTGTTGCGTAACATTTATTTTTTATTTTACTTTTGTCAATAGCCGGCCGGTGCGGACAAGCGATCGTTTGCTATGGTTTACTTTTCAATAAGTCGTGGTGTGTGGTAACTGTCAGCTGAATATGTCTGTGGTTGTGGTATTTGTATGAGTATCATCTTATAACTAACTGACAACCTAATAACTTGACTGACAAACGGATCGTAATAAATAATTGTGACGTAAATGTGTTCTTCTTCTTCTTTTTTTGGAGTTGACAGACTGGACGCAGCTTTCGCGTTATTCTGCCCCCCACAGTCTGAAGGCGTATCTGCATTTAAGGGGTGTCCCATTTCTAAGTGACAAAATAACCCTCAACACTTGGTTTTGAGGGCCAGTTAAGATTAAGGGTTGAGCTTAAGGGTTAAGATAGGAATTGGAATTGGCCCTTAGTCTCAATCCCATTTCTTAATTTCACTCCTACCCCTTTGAAATGAGTTATATGGAGTAGTAGTTGAAATCTACCCCTACAAAAAACCCCTTCAAGAATGTGATAATCAGTAGTTGCTCCATCACTACCCTGCATACCTCTGTGCGTCTTTTGTGCTGTATGGAAGTTACACAACACTTCCTCAAGAGGGCAGTGCAGAGTGCTAATCTGCAGGCAACAACAAACATGGAAACCATAATTGTGCTTGATCTGAAATAGACAGAAACTTGAGCAGATTTCGCAGCTATGGAATGCACTGAATGCAAGTCGTCCCATTGATGGGGAATATCTAGTTGCTGTTGCCAATGTGAGAGATTGAAAAGCGAGTTTTTCAGGCAAGACCAACTGTGTTCTGGGTTCAGACAGAACTTGCCGGATGGATTTCATATCCCATCTGGCCGGAGAAAAACAAGCCTCTTAGAAGTTGGACAGCATTGCTGTAGAGAAGAATGTGTAAACAGCCTGCTTCCACCATGACCAAACATTGGATAAGTGGAAAACAATGATAGACGGATGGAAATAATAATTCAAATTTATGAAAATAAGGCTGTCGTGGAGGGTTTTGCTCACACCCTATACCCTCACTATCTGCAACACACTGTCTCCTCTCATCCTCTACTACAGCCTGCAGATGACGGCTAAGAACAAATGGTGCAACACCAGCTCCAAATATTTACAGTGCCTCAGTAGTACTCCATCTATATCTGCTCCTTCCCTCCACAGAGCCGCCCTGAAGACAATGGCAGGCTGAGGTGCAAACTGGATGGGGAATATGCTGATGAGGCACAACACATTTCTCACTGGGAAATAATGAACATGCAGCTACAGGATACTCACTCATTCAACCTTTATTCAGACAGCACCCTGGACAAACACAGAGCCAGCCCTCATATTCAGGTGAGCCTCGTGATACTGAATAGTGCATTGGCAGCAAAGCGCACATAAGCAAGGAACAGTAGAGTTTATTATGTAAATACAATATGAACAAATACGATTTTAACAAGAATGTAGCATTTTCACGGCTGAAAATCCATTAAAATACCAAAAACAGCTTCATTTCAGGTTTCACCTTAAGGGATAAACTGGTCATCATTGATCACTATTTCCATTATAAACCTTCAGCATTATGTGATTTTAAGAATAACAGACGAGAAAGCTGAGATAAACTGCTCCAAACAAGGTTGAATCAATAGACTTGAAATATATTTGTGTTTCAAAACAGATGTCACCACAGATTAATCCATGTTTGAGCAACGAGAAGCTAGAATATCACGATAGTACTCTCTTTTAGTATAAAAATCACCTGTTTTTTTCTTCAATGTAGCTCCTGTAGCCTGTGTTTTGGATCACATGACATGAGAAAGTAGATGTGTGCAATATTCAACGGCGTATTATTTGGCTCATTATTTGGTTTTACAGGCTGAAACTTCACTGCAGTTCACTCTCACTCGTCTTATCAACATTGTTTTCATGCGCTGCATGCATTTGTTTTCAAGGGGGGGGGAAGGCCCAGATAAACTCACAGTAAACACCTAACTCTGCACTAAGTGGCACACAGACAGACAGAGTGAGCAGGTAGATAATAAACATGACGGTGCTATATCTGATTAAAAGGCGAGTATTTCCCTCAGGAGTTGGTACAGACCAAAACAGAGCACACAGAGTAGATGCACCACATTAAACATTTGCCAAACCACCTTAAAGTGGAACTATGCAGTATTTTTTTTACCCCAATTTAACAGATTTGCAGTCAGTGTGATGATTAAATGGCTTGCTGTGGGGGAGATTGGGGGCTGTTTTCACTCCCCCTACTGTCTGTCCAGGGTAGTCAACATCAGCGGTGCGTTTTAGCAATGGATTGGTGGATGCTTACGGTGGTGTCGTAAAACTACGTTATCCGAAACTGCAGGACGTCGATGTTGATGAGCGATGTCAAAAATCAGTGACTGCAGAAAATATCGCCATTTACTGTGTCTAAGCACTTCACCTGACAGGAGACAACATCCAGAGATAATGCCACACAACACAAATACACAACAGAGCAACAGTCGTCAACAAACGTCTGAGTCATTTCACTTTTGTAATCGGCAAACTAATTCAGCCGTTAAGGTAGCCAATGTGCATAAGTGTGGAGTGAGTGCGATTTACATTTGAAAGGAGCAGCTCGTCTTCAACTAAGGAAAGCAACACTGCAGAAGCTAATGGCTATTTAAATAATACACCAGGGTGTGTGTTGAAGGGTGAGAGAGAGAGAGAGGGTGGGTGGGTTATTTATTCACCCTATCAGATCCTCATCCCTCAAACTCTGTCATAATAATCTTTGGAGCCGACAGTGGGCAAAGACACAAACTGGTGACTATGTGTGTGTGTGTCTCTGTGTGTGTGTGTGATATCAAGGAACATGTTGGAAATGAATGAATAATACAGAACATACCGTGTAAAGAGGGAAGATCAAAACCAGGCTAAGTCAGTGTACAAAGCAGCTGTTATGACACACACACACACACTCAGGTGCAGGTTAACAAAGAATGTGATTGGCTATAAGTCAGAGGTGACTTCCTTGTTTCCTTCTTTCCTTTCCTTCCCCCCCACGAAACCAAATTGTGCTGTCAACTTCAAAAATAAAATGAGCCACTGTTCACATTTCTTGTCGCGCACAAACATAAACACGTGTTAATTTGTGTTGCTGCCCAAACAGATCTGCCTGCAGGACAAGCTGGTATAGATTACCTCCCTCTGCCCAGGCTGAGAGGGAGGAGGAGGAGGAGGAGGAGGGTGTGTGTGTGTGTGTGTGTTTGTGATGGAAGTGTTACTCCAGCTCTCAGCCTTGAAGAGTGAATACATAATGGCCTGTAATTAAGACGACACAGGCATACGTTAAGCTCCGCTGCATAATGCATGGCGAAATGACGGCGAAATGTCGAGGTAAGACGTAACAAACTGAGTGAAAAGGGACAAACAAGTGGACAAATGGACACACGACAGACGGAATGAAACGTTAAAGAAGCAAGACGAGGCATTCAAGGACATTAAAGGGAAGATAATTCACCACGTGGACAAATGTCTTGTATAAGCACATGACACTTAAGTCTTTGTCAAGCCCCAGACGCAATGGATCCTACGTTTCCCATAATGCAACATGTATCGCTTGTTAGACTATTAAAGGACCACAGCTTCACACATTCACCGTCTGATGAAAATGAGACGTCTCTGCGTGCAAAAGTCAGTTAAATATGTTTTAACATAATCAAGTTCTTTCTCCTTTCACTCCAGCTTCAGCAGATTATTACAGATTACATGTAATTCCTGTCTCAGCAATCCTTTTTTTTGACTTCTACTGTTGTACAAGGACAGTTGTTTCTGTTCAGTATGTCCACTGTAATATCCCAGATCAGCGGTGTCAAACTTAAATGACCTTGCGTGTCTAATCTGGTCAAGACTGGGCTGGAAAACAATATGAGATTAAAATGAATACACAATATTCCTTTAGGGTATCGCAATAAAGATATTCAGCATGATATTTGGCTGAATTTTAAAACGACAGTGCTTGTTTTCGTTATTGAATGATGTATAATTCATAATAGAAACACAATTATGATGTAAAATGTATCTGTATCTGTATGTGTCTGATCTCTGTTCTCAATGTAAGATATTCTCAGTGGCTTCTTGTTGATCTGCAGTGGTTGGGAGTCCTCGTCAAAGACGGCATTTGTATATTTATATTCACACAATAATGCAAACAACTTGTTACAGTGAACAGATCTGAATAAAGCACATTAAATAGTTTGATGTGTCAGCTTTACTCATCTGAAGAAGAACAATAAAAGCCTCCTGTGCAGACACACAATAAAAGAAGCGTGTGAACCTGCACATCGATGGTGTCAGGTCGAGGTAACAAAGCTGCAGCCTCATTGCAGAATGAATATTACGATAATGGCAGACTGATTTATTGCAAATCAAGTTTTCCCAACATCCAAGGACAGTATTTGTGGCGTAATAAAAACGGCTCAATAATCATGTAATATCACAGAACTCGGGTGTGAATTATGACAGGTCTGATGAATGGTTTATGTGGCTCAACACTCAAGACAGACAGTGCAGCAGTTGTGTGGACGACGAAAGTGCGACTTTGCCGTTTGACAAAGTAAACAATTAAGAGAATGGCATTTGGTAAATGAAATAGAAAATTAGAGAAACAACAAACAACAGCAACACAGCTTGGCATGATGAGAGGAAGCAAGGCTGTGCTTCTTCTTCACTATGGGAAGGGGAGGCAAACGCACACTGTGTGTGTGTGTGTGTGTGTGTGTGTGTGTGTGTGTGTGTGTGTGTGTGTGTGTGTGTGTGCGTATAAGTGTGTGTTTGTTTATGCGAGCGTGCGTGTGTCGAGTCCTGATGTGAATCGGTAAGCAGCTTCCTTTCTTAGCACAGGAACATTATTAGCATAGGGTGAGGACTGAGCCCCAGAGAGAGAGATGAAAACAGACTGGCAGAGAGAGAGAGAGAGAGAGACAGAAAGAGAGCAAGGCATTTTAGTGAGAGGGCAAAGAGGGGGATAGAAGAGGAAGAGTGTGAGTGGTGGATGATGATGTGAGAAAAGGAGTGTGTGCAACGGAGGAAGTGTGGCCTGGAATGGAAAGTGGCGTTTTAGAAAAAAACATGAGCCCTGCATAGGAAGTGAAGTCAAAGAGTCAAAGATGGCACTTACACATTCACTCCTGCGGACGGATAATAAAAAAAAGATAGAGGCACAAAGATGGACAGAGGCAGAGAGACTGCAGTGAAGATTAAACACTGTGGTGATAGCATCCAGCGGGGTCGTACCTATGTTCCCCGATCGGGGAGATTTTTTTTTTTAAAAAGGGTCCGATGTTCCCAGTTTTTCCCAAAAAAAGGTCCTATGTTCCCCACTTTGTATGTAACAGGGGAACATGGGACCCGTTTCAAAAAAAGGGTCATATGTTCCCCGGGTCCTTTTGGGTGAAAGCGGGGAATATAGGACCCTTTTTCTAAAAAAGGGTTCTATGTTCCCCGGTCACACACAAAGCGGGGGAACATAGGACTCTTTGGGTGAACAGCGGGGAACGGGTTCTATGTTCCCCGGTCACATACAAAGCGGGGAATATAGGACCCTTTTTCTGAAAATGGGTTCTATGTTTCTACTGTGTTCTAGGACCTGGGGAACCTAGGTACGGCCCTGCATCCAGTTAGCATGTAGCTGTTTTGGTGACTGACGTGTCTCTAAAATGTGATAAAAATGACAATAATAGCCACAATTGACTTCAGCAACAATCTGATGGAACATCAACAGAAGTTGATAAGAATTCAAATCACAGAATTGATTCGGTAATGTCTATTATAGCATCTTAATAAACATTAGCGACAGTCAGAGAAAAGGCCAAAGGATTTGAGCAAGGTGAAAAGAGAGACAAAAAAAGAAAAGAAGAGAGACAGAAAACATGAAGTGAGACTCAAATTTCTCTCCGTAGACTCTTGCTCAATCAGTCTGGAGATGACACTGCAACTCATTTGCATTCATTCAGTCTGAATATGAGCTGTAGGGAATCTCAGAGGGAATCAAGAGCACATAATAAGAAGAAATGCCAGTATGCAGTACTTTTTAAATGTGCTGATTTCTGCATTTTTGCATTTCATTTGCACATTGCAGAGGGTAATGTTACACTGTGAAATCGTATTATTGTTTTCGCGATGCAGTCTTCAACTGTCAGCATTGGGGACAGCCCTATGAGCTTTGACCTCCTTGCCCTGTTCCGACCAGTGCTTTGAGATTTTGCGGCGCTGACAAGCCGTGGTACGTGTTTCGCAGGGCGGAACGAGCGATACTCGTTGGGGGAAGCGCAGATTTATCCCCGATGTAATGTTCCCGATGGACCCGGCATCAGGTGATGTCTGTTAGGGTTAGGGTTAGGGTTAGTTTTCTGTATGGCTTTCGGTTTCGGATTTCGGAACATAGGTGTGCAACCGTTAGCATTGACCAACATGTTGAATTCAAGTAAAAAAATAAAACTTTTAACATTGAGAATCTACTTACCTGTAGTCATTTTACCTCTTTTATACTAAGCAGCAGTTAACAACACGTTTTTGCTGATGCCTTTACCACTTAGAACCAGCCTTTTAATTTAAAATGCAGTTTCTGCTTTATGTTTGCATGTTTAAAGCCTGTGTTTAGTGAAGCATTCATGTGATAGTTAGGCTTTTTGGTTTTTATGTACCTGATCCACTGATTCTGACCAGTATTGGACCAGTACTCATACTGGATATCGTATTGGCCCATCCCTAACAGCAACAACAATGCACTGATTTTGTAATGTGAGAACATGCCATCAGGTTCCACCCTCAACAGTGTAGTAAATAACCCCTGAACACTCATTTCTAAACATTTCACGTTCTCCCTTTTTACGCCATCCCCTCTTTCACCTCTCCTCTCACTCACTTTAGCTACATCTCGTTGTCTTAACAGTAAGGAACTGCTTCGCCCAAAGCAACAGTGCAAAAGATCAACATTTTTACATAAAATCCTTTGCTCTGTTTTTTATGTGTGTGTAAAAGTCTCTCATCCTTTTCTCTCCACTGTCAGCCTTTCGTGTCTAATGAGACCCCGGCCACTCAGGAAGTGATGTCGCTGCGTAGCTGCCTGTTGCTGCCTCCAGTCATAAATAGGCTAGCCGGAAAATGTCAGCCCAGTGACACACACACACACACACACACACACACACACACACACACACACACACACACACACACACACACACACACACACACACACACACACACACACACACACACACACACACACGAACACACAAACACACAAACACACAAACACAAAGAGACAGAGAATAGCCACTTCTTTTACTCTTCCTCCTGTTGTTGTACATAAACACTGCAAAATATGCTAATCCGTCCTCTCACTCAGAGAAGCATAGAAGCATGTCACCAACAACACTTTTTAAATACCTGCATACACACACACACACACACACACACACACACACACACACACACACACACACACACACACACACACACACACACACACACACACACACACACACACACACACACACACACACACACACACACAGGTCAGACACTGGTCCCAGTTGCCTGATTGGTGACTGGGGAAAAGGCTCATCCACATAGGGCACGCTGCACTTTTCTCTCCCCCCTCTTTTCGTCAATTTGTGCGAGTCTCTGTAAAGGTTAGCATCGCTGCAGTACTCCTCCATGGTCACTATTTTTTATTAATTTTTTTGCCTTTTTTCATTCTTTGGCCTTTTGCTATTTGTGATTTCACTGTAGTGTTTCCCCAGTGAGAAGCTACTTTGTGCTTAAGTGGAGGTCCCTAAAGAAGAAGAAGGACAGAGGCAGCCGATACAGAAGCTGGAGATATGAAGGTAGATACACTACGTGTTCCCATCATGGTATGGTTCGGTTTGGTACAGTATGGTGCACTATGGAATGGTACAGTACCATTACTTGGTAGGCAATGGCCACGTCAGAAAAATAAACAATGACAGTGAACGCGACACAACAGACAACAACGCACCGAAACAATGGAGGATATGGCTGGCTGTGCTGTTTGCTGTGTCGAGCTCCATCCTGACCGCACCGTACCATTTTAATCTGGTACCCCAGGGTAGGTGAAGGGTGCCGAAACATGGAACACTAGTGGCTGGTTATTTTTGGTACAATTCCTAATGGAAACACATACTGTACTTCTGTTGTTAGCTGTAGGCGACTGGACTTGCTTGAGTTATAAGCTGAGGACGTTTCACCTCTCATCCAACAGGTTTCTTCAGTCTAAAAGATGACTATGACCTGGAGGACCGAGAACCTTCAAAGATATGTACCATACCGTACCAAACCGAACCGTTCCACACAGATTAAGGGTAACAACTTTCATTCTAAACGGCAACAAATGAATGTCCTTCTACAAAACTACAGTGAACAGGCATCATTAAAGCTGCAGGTTTGCATCATACACATTCATTTAATGTCTGCACCGACGTACGATTCACAAATTGATGTACAAGAACATAGCTTTTAGCTTTGTTGCACAAAAAACACCCACAACTTTTTAAGGGACTTACTTTTACACGTTTAATTAAATTGTTTTTAATATATATTTATTCAAAAGGATCAGCACTTAAACAGTAGCTTGTGTGTATCTATCCCATGATGTGTTGAAAGGTTTAAGCAGGTCATAAAAACACATTAAATGATAGTTTGACTTTGTTTGCATTGATTAAAATGTGAACAACAATATATCCATAAAAACACAACCTACACAACCATATGATGACTCAAATCACTAGGGTCTATTTACTTGTGCAGTGTACTCTGTTTCAAATGTTGAATATTTATGAAATTGACTCCTTTTGTCTTCATATATCGACTTGAATAATGAGTCTTAGTCTTGAGTTCGGAGGAGGCCTGTATATAAACTGTATATGCTGTTGTTTATCCCACGATAACCTTCAGTCTTTTGAAAAGGTACCGTTTGTCCAGATGGAGGAATGATTGGGATGTGTGTAATTTCAGTATTTCAGCCTCCCACTCTTTGTTTACAAGACGTCGGTTGCCAACTGTCGCTGATCTCCAGTCACACTTGGAGAATGGAAAATCCTCCACTGAACCCTCTCTCGCGTTGTGAACACGTACGACCACCAGAGCTTTACGGTGTCTTGCCAAGACACAAGTCGTTCCGCAAGCACTTCAGTCACAAACACGATGCGGCGTCACGCCTCGACAGACGGCCGCCACGTTTGTGGATAAACAGGTGACTCCCTCCACAGATGGAGGAGTCTGAAACTGTCACACAATCACAATATGTCCACTTCACAAAGCTTCAATCATTTAACACCCAACCTCCATTTGACCGTAAAACTGAATGGGTTGTTTTCCATTTTGTTAATGATTGCATTGATTTATTACACTGTTGGTTTGACAGATGGCTCTGAGAGACAGTTTTTCTGCAATACAGCACACAACACACCTGAATTATTGACCTTTTTTCTTTATGTTTATTTCCAAGTTATATTTTAAACCTGCTGTCCTGTTGGTGCCATTAGCTTTACTCATCCTTCTCCTCCCTACGTCGACTCATACACACCTGAATGAAACCTGAATGTCATTTTCTGTCATGACAGACAATAAAACTTTTTTTCTGATTCTCGGTTTCGCAAAGCAACGCCCCCTGGAGAGCGAGAGAGAGAGAGAGCGACAGAGAGAGAAAAGATGATGCGGGCCCCCGCCAGGTTCTTCACACAATCTGTTCTCATTTGTGATGTCCAGCAGAGACTTTGACTCGGCTTTCTCTTCCCCAGCTTTTCCATCTCAGTTGCAGCCTCCGTATTGAGTTGAGCAACAAAGACTGATATGCACGCACACAAAACCAAAAATAAGTCATCAAGTGCGAAGCCATGTCAAAAACTTCCACCAAAAAAACAGCTGAAAACTGAAAGAAAAAAAAAGACCAAACGTGCAGAAAAGACGGAAAGAAAGATGCAATATGACAGACCAAAATGTATTTCTGGATCAGTAGAAGAAGGCTTTAGCTTTGATTTGTGAAGCCCATCACTGTCCAGACTATCTCAGCGTAACTCTGCTGGGAGGATTTCTTCTGATTAAAAACCATTTGTCTCCAAGAAGAGATGACAGATTTGACGTCGCGAGAGGAGAGTCAGAGAAGAGAGTCCCTGCAACAATGGCTGTCTCATATTTCTGTCTAACGCTCCTGTCTCCCCTGTAGTAAGCCCTCGTACAGTTTCATTTCCCTTTATTTCCATGAGTAAATCCAGGACGACGTGGTGAGAAGGTAAGTGACTGAGAGGATGGAGAGACGTTCCACTGTGACAGTAAATGGAGGAAGTTTGACAAAATGAATGTGGGATTTGATCAAAACACAAGAGCAAACACGGTGCCCCGTGTTCCTCTCGCTGTTCCTGCTGCTTCGCCTCCGTCTCACCATTTTTCTTCTTCTCTGTCTCTGCCACCCACACACCTTCGCGCTCAGGAATCACAATGTCATTTCATGGATCAACCTTTCTCCTCTCTCGCTGCTGCACTCTGGCACACACGCACATATCTGGTTATCGATCCGTTCCTCCTCATCACACTGCTGGATGACTCATAATCCACTTCATTATTCCACCTACCACACACACACACACACACACACACACACACACACACACACACACACACACACACACACACACACACACACACACACACACACACACACACACACACACACACACACACACACAGGGAGGTGAGCAAACACACAGGTACACAGCACCGTGTCACACCCAAACACGCGCAGCAAATACGTTTTTCTCAATCAAACATCAAACTCCCACAGACTTACCCAGCATGCACTGCAGCTGCCAACTGGCGGGCCTCTTTTATCAAAGCACGTGTGGAAGTAATCAAATATGCAAGCGCTGCACGTGCCTGCAACTAAGCTGGTATAAGTAATACATAAACACAGGTGCACACATGTACACACACACACAAAGAGTGAGAAAACAAAAGCCCACACTGCAACAACTGCTCAGGTGAAGCCTTAGAATGCTCTGTGGAGCAGGATGAAAGCGGAACAGGCCCAGGAAGGCCTCAGGGAAGATCACCAGGAGGTCTGTGTAAAATTAGAAGAAGTCAATTTCACCCTGGAAGGGTGTGACTCGGGCTACATTTTCCTGAAATAAACACACACACCTGTGTCACACATTATCTCATGTGTATTTTATGGCAGATCAAGGACACGTCCCTGTATCATGCTGTCTTTAAAGAGGCAGCAAAACAAAACTAGTGTCCCTAGTGTGTCCTGTTTGGTCACTTTCATGAAGACTCAGCAGGAGCAAAAAGTCAACAAGGAGGACACTTCTTGAGGCATTTCTTATTTTGTGCAGTTTTTCTTTATTTTCTCGGGTAAAAGGCTAATGCGGTTCCTTTGTGCCATCATTTTACTGCAAAACCCTGAAAAAGGCTGCCATGCTGCCACTGTAAGTATTGTCATTGTTGTTGTTGTTGTATGGTAGGAGCTTCAGGTAGAAAACCAAGGATGTGTCCCCTTTGTCACAGTGTCTTTCAAAAAGCAACAGAGAACTTTCAAGTCCCTGCTGACTCCAGTTTGGTCACCGCAATAAAGACACAGGTGCTTGTCCTCAGAGCAGCTGATGTGTTAGAATAAACTCCAGTTTTTTACCGTCTAGGATACACAATAATGATGACTAATTACAGTATTTTGTGAAATCTGCAAGGTTAATAAAGTCATTCACACTCAGGATTAAAGGTCACATAGAGTGGTCCTGTTGCACATAAATGTTAGTTATGGAGGTCTACTTACATATATGAACTTGTTTTTATGGTCAAAAACCTCCTAGTTTCTGTAAAACCGATAGAAATCCTCTTTTCTGACAGTGTTTTTCTGCTGCGAGATTTCAGAGTGAACTTTCACCCCCAGAAGACAGAGTCTTGTGATTGGCCAGTACTATCCAGCACATCCGTTCTCAGAAGCGCAGCGCCCCCCTCTGGAACGGTGGATGCACTGCTCCTCATTATCAAAACATTGTTTTAACAGCGTTTAAAAATAGCTTCGTCACGACTCCCCGCCGCAGTCCCTTTTATGACTTTAAACCGGAGTCAGACCCAGAGTCAGAAGACATTGTCGCTCGTGAAACACCTCCACAACGGACGTTATTCTTCTTCTGCGGTTCAATGTACGCAACCGGATGTGCCCGGACTACCGCTCGGAGCAGGAGGATCTGCTGTTCAGGAGAACCGCTGCTTACGTAACTATTACGGGATTTTCAGTGATCTCGTTGAGCCCCGAGATTACAATAAAACACAACGTTCTCAGCAATGGCTGAACTGTTTGTTTCGAACCGTCAGGGCTTCATAAACAAGGTAATGACGCAGATACACACCAAAAAACAGCGTTAATAGGAACTTCCGGTCTAGTTCCGCTTTAACATCTGTTTTTAATAATCTGTATTGATATAGCACTGTTGTAGTCTAAAGTTTCTTTACCCTACAGTTTTTGCAACTCACACAGTCATACGTCTACATACCACCCATTCAAGGACACATTGCCATGTAGACGAGCAGAGCTGGGAATCAAACCTACAACATTCCAGTTGAAAGACGACCTCTGTGTTCGGCAAAAGTCCCATTCAATTTCAGTAATAATTTTTTTTTACTTTTTATTTTTAAAAACTGTGAAATATCACCATAAACAAAAACACTTTTTCACCTGATCGGCCGCTCATTGGACCTCAGTTGAGTTTGAGCATGAACATATATGCATTAAAGACTGCCTCCAATTTACTTATTCAAACACTGAACATATATATTTCTGCTATAAGTATTGTTATTTTTGGAATGCGGCAGTTTCAACCAGAAGATCAAGGACATGTCCCTTTGTCACACTGTATGTCAAGGCAATGGGAAACTTTCATGTCCCTAGTCGATCCTCTTTGGTCACTGTCATAAAGATGCAGCAGTGGCAATCAGCCAGGTTCTTTTCCTCAGAGCTGCTTTTGTGTTACAAAAGCACAAATAGGTGAAAAAAACTAATAATAAATGGAGGCTATTCTCTCATGTGGCCTCATTTCTGAGATTAGAGACCACCTCCTCAGCTGACATCATCTGACCCACAGTATTTTTAAAATAACATTATCACTGATTGCCTCAGGCTTTGTATTTTCGAAAATGATCAAACCCATTTCGTGTTACAGCAGTGGGAGGTAATGCAGTCACAAACACACAGCAGACTCATTTGTACAGTCAGAAACTCATCTATTCGTGCTTATTATATGAGCAGCTTCAGGTAGAAGATCAAGGACACGCCCTTGTCTCACAGTGTCTTTAAAGAGGCAGCAGAAAACTTTCATGTCCCTAGTGGGTCCTCTTTGGTCTCTGTCACAAAGATGCAGCAGTCACAATAAGCTGGTGAGGACATTTGTACTTTTCCTTAGAGCAACTCTTGTGTTAGTATATATTATCATATTCACTCAGTCAGTTGTCTCAAAGAAGCCGTGTTTCCATCGATTGGTTTGGTTTGGTACAGTACCATACTTTTTTTCCTCTCCATTAGGAATAGCCCATTATAGCTCAATAGAAACAGCGCCTACAGTTGCATTTTTGGCACCCTTCCCTTGGGGTACCAGAGTAAAATGGTAAGGTCAGGTCAGGGTGGAACTTGACCAGTTCACAGCAATCAGCTGATTGGACAACTGAAAAATGTCACTCCCTTCAACTGCCGTTTCTTCAACGGCCGAAGTCTATTCCCATACAAAGATTGACGTCTGTTGTCACGTTAATTGCGATATGTATCTCGTTGACTTGGTCATTGCGGACAACCCACATCCCCCTCACAAATAAAGGTACTGTTACCTGTCTACCTGGGGTACATCTCTTCCCTTATCTCTCCAATGTAATCCATCCATCCATCATCAACCACTTATCCAAGATTGGGTCGCAGGGGTAGCAGCTCTAGCAAAAGAGACTTCCCTTTCCCCGGCAACATCGTCCAACTCTGACTGGGGGATCTCTCCATCCAGTCCTTGGTCTGCTCTGTCAGGAACCGCCCCGGTCGGTGGCATCCTTACCAGGTGTCCAGACCAACTCAATTGGCTCTTTTCCTCACAAAAGGAGCCGTGGCTCTACTCCAGGTTCCTCCCGGATGATTGCCCCAGAAGAGCGAGCTTCATTTCGGCCGCAATCTTGTTCTTTTGGACCCATCGCTCATGAGCATATGCAAGGGTTTAGGAACGAAGATTGACTGGTAGATCGAGATCTTTGCCTTTTGCCAATGTAATACAGTACATGCAAAAAAAAACAACAACTCAAAATATAATCTTATCTGATTACAAAAAAAGAATAAACATCAATGTGCTCATTATGAATGAAACACTTCAACTTCTACTCCAAAACAACAAAGCACAAACAGCACCATCTTCATGTATTAATTAAGCATGGCCCGTCTCATCGTCACCCATCAACGGAGGCATCTTTTATTCATCTGTCGTATGGCTGGCATTTCTGCACAAATTAGCGCCACACAGTCAGCCTTGTTGGAGAGATGAATCTGGGCCATGCGTTAAACACACACACGCACGCGCACACACGTGCGTAGCCTATATTGTGGATGAAGATATTCAGCTGAGGTAAGATCTCTGAAAAGTGATCCAGCACTTTTCAATTTGTGTTCAGGCCTGATGTTTTAAACATTACAAAAGACCTTAGGGAATCTAAGAAAAGGTCATCAACCTGTCTCAGGATAGATTTTCATAACCTTTCGCAGTACGTTATCATTCCTATCTCCACTAATAAATGTGCAAATCAAAAGAGAAAGTCAAGAAGTGAGAGTGAACACACACACACACACACACACACACACACACACACACACTGATGCTGACGTTAAATAAAAACCTGAAAAAGTCATGAAAGAATCATATTACAGAGATATGATGTGATGAAAATGTGGAGCGCTTTTTTAGCACACACTGCAAACTGGCAGCTCAGTTTGATCCCAGACACTTTTTTTTTAAGACGACTGGGTCAAAATATCAATTTGGGGATATATTGATAATCGATATGTCAGGGCAAATATCAATAATATAACATAATCGTTGTATCGTGATATTATTGGTATTGTGGACCAGATCTATCTGAGACACAATGATGAGAGAGACAAGCATGGTTCAAGTTTAGACGTGGTAACCATGCAACACATTTCTCTGCTGAGACAATGTTTTTCTAACACGTCTGCAGCCATGGTAAAAGTCCCATTTAGATACACAACCTCTTTTTCAAGGGAAACCTGGGCAGGACAGGCAGCAGCAAAAATAAAACCCCACATTGCAGACATAAAAGACAACAGGAGACACATTATTTGCGAATTTCTGTTTCACACGGCTCAAAACAGTGACATCTAAGGGAATCTGCGTCCAGCGCTTTCCAGCGAGAGTTTAAAAGTATTTAGTGAGATTAACTCGCTGAGTTTCAAGTTATTCAGTGGCTCATTCCATGCCACAGGTGCAGAATATACACTTTGCCTTTGACCAACCAAGAGAAAACAGAGTATTTACATGTACTTATAACCAAAGAATATTATTATTTCCTTATTTACTTATTTCCTCATTTCTGCTACAATCAAGCCACTTAATCAGATTTCTGCCCCTGTCTGATCCTCAGTTTGAACTTCAAGCAGCTCGTCCTGGTCATGTCTACATACGTAACCACATTATTGAGTTAACAAGCAGTTGAATGAGTGTCTAATAAAGTGGCCCGGCGAGACGGTATACATAAGGCACACCTGGCTGCGTTCTCCAGCGATTGCTGGGTTTAACCTCCACATTTGCTATAGTTTACCACTTTCATGGTCCACTTCCACATGATGAAAAAAAGACAAAAAAAGAAAAAAGAATTTCATTAAAAATGGAAACAGCTTATTTATAGGCACATCAGGTTGGCGAGCAGCTGCTCGGGGCACCAGGTTTTCAGGAGAGAAGAGGAAAATCCCCTCACAGCACACAGGCGTGATTTATCGACTCAGACATCTGCTATGAAATGATAAAAAAAAAAAAAACTTCGTCAAAGATCCTGCGTCACATCAGAGGTTCTGAAGTTCACTCTGACTCCGCTGATAGATAATTCAAGGCCAATCTTAGCGATTCTATACGTCTGTCTGAGCTAAACTTGTACGTATACGTTACACACACTCATACTTTATTGTTTTGTCTTGGGAGGAAGGAGCTGTGAGGCTCCACATGGAACCGTCAGTGAAGACGCATGCACTCAAAGATGAGAACTCCCTGTCGGAGCCGCCGTGCATGCTGGGAAATAAAGATTGAAGCACAGAGAGAGGGGAGAAGAAGACAAATGTAGGCTCAGAGCGCAAGACGGAAAAATCGAGGCGAAGGGTGAAGGGATGAAGACGGGAAAAGTCAGAGATGGAAAGAGAGGTGTGGAGGAGGAGGAGGAAGAAGTGTGGCGTCTTTGGGGACCTGGCTGTCAATCCTGTCCATGAATTTGGGGAGAAAGGAAAACACACACACGCGCGCACAAGCACACACATTCACACACACACTTAGAGCGAACTGTGATACTTCCTGACATCACCTGATCACCTGATAATGAAAGCCGAATAAATTGGGCACTGTGTTTTTCCGTTACCACATTATATCACAAAACAATTACAATATGGTAATAGTATGCTAATATTTTTTGGATATAGTATAATTATTATGGTAATACATCTTAAAAAATGTGTGTCTGGGGGGTTTAAGGGAGGACAAGTTCAACTTTATACTGTGTAATTATCAAATTAATGTGAATATAGGTATTCCAGTACTGAGCTGTAACTTTGGAAACAACACGGTATTACTGCACTATTATCTATATATCTATATCTATATCTATATCTATAGATATACATTATACATATAAACACTTATATACATATACACATATATGTATGTATACATAGGCATATAAATATACATATATATACATACATACACATTTATACACACACATATATATATATATACACACATATATATATATATATATAAATATATATATATATACACACACATATATATATATATATACACACACACACATGATCTATATCTTCTTCCATTTCGTACATTTACACGTTTAAGTGATTTGATTTTGGAATAAAGGAACAAAACGTCATTTTTGAAGTTGAAATCCTCATCATAGATAATTAACGACTGGCTGGTTTCAGGGAGGGCTTGTGTACTTTTTTGTCGTCTTTTGTTTCCCCCGCGGTGAATTTTATTAGGCAGACGTTGTTTACTGCTCGCAGGTGTGAGGCACGGAATAAAAGCTAATATGCAGAAAATCACTCCGAGTGCTCTCATGGCCACCCTCAACATTTTCAGGAGCACAATAACACACTAATACATCACACCGAGATGAGTACACAGACACACACACACACAGGCTGATGCTCCAGCTGTTAGCAGGGAGGACAGTGAAGGGCCATTAGCCTAACACTTAGACACACACCATGCCTTTCATTGGCCATGAATGATAGATACCGTGTGTGTGAGTGTTGGAGATACAGTGTGTGTGTGTGTGTGTGTGTGTGTGTGTGTGTGTGTGTGTGTGTGTCTGTGTGGATCTTTGCTAAGACCAATGGCCACCATGAAGCCATAGTTTCAATAACAGATTTTCCTTAAAGAGCACACACGGGGCTCTTCAACAACCCACAGCATCACTGTGTGTGTGTGTGTGTATGTTATAGCCATTGAGAGGCCCATAACAGTAGCAGCTTAGCACTGTGAGTAAACTAAGTAGAGATGGCCAAACAACTGCTCACACGTTCACACAAAGACAAAGAGGTAGTAAGGACACATCGTCGACATAATGCATTCTCTTGCCCCTTAACCTGGTAAAAGCCCTTTAAAGTTGTGAGGAAAATGTCCCCACAAGGTCAAAGTGTCTGCAAAAAGATAGGTTTGTATGTGTATTTTTGTGGACCTCACAAAGATATAACTACACACACACACATACACACACAGAGTAGATATATGACCTCAGGGTTGGGTATGAAAGAATGGCCTGGGTGATGTATAGGCCAAGGCCTTGGTCATAGCTCTAATTGATACACTGGTCTGAGCCTTGGAACACACACACACACACACAAATAAGTGAATAAATAAACACATACACACACTCCCAGGCTGAGACAAACTGCTGACTCATGGCAGTGGATGATTTTTCCCTACAAATACACACACGCAAACATCAGATCTCTTTGTATTTATCTGTCGCGTCAGTCGTCCGACACACTGACACACATCACTGTGTAACTGATGTGTAAGTGGGTGTGTTTTTCAGGCGTTGTGCAGCGTCATCGACTCCTCGCCGCAGGCGAACCATCTGCTTCAGCTGTCGTGATCACCAGACTCACCACCTCCTTCGCTCCTTTCACTATACGCGATTAAACAGCACATGCAGATGCTGCACCAAGAGCATCACTTTTTTTCGTTGCGTCACTTGACAACAAAATCATTATTGAGCATGACTCGTTAGAATTGATGGCCCCAGTGTCGTCACCCACTGGTTTGTAGCCTCTTGGTTTATATGTATTCTGAACATATTCTCGTCACGCTCAGGTCTCTTCTTTGTTGAAAACCAGATTAGTCACGGCTTTGGACACAGTGTGGCCATTTTTCAATTACCACCACAATAATAAAAAAAAACGCTGCACATATTATTTACCTGAAGAGGTAAATAACATGTAATGTCAATGTTTAACTTTTTCTGTAGATATCCTCTCAGCATTTACACACACACACACACACACACACACACACACACACACACACACACACACACACACACACACACACACACACACACACACACACACACACACACACACACACACACACACACACACACACACACACACACACACACACACACACACACACACACACACCGCCTGTCCCTTATTTAAATTGATTCTAAATGTACCTTCAATAATTCAGTACAACAGCAGACGTGTCACTTTGCTGCAGCTCCCCTTTCATTTTTCGTCTCAAAACAGAACAGTTATTATTATTTTCACCTGAATCCGTTTTGCTGTTCACCGCTGGAATCCACAAAACAGCAACACAACCCGGCGAGATATCGTGCTGAGTCGTCTGTGGCTTCACAGGCATTATGCATATTCTAAATATATAACAGATTTATACAGCGGCGTCTCCGGAGGAAACAACTGTATGTGGATTGAGTGAAAAACTATTGTTATCATGAATTAAATGAGGTTTTGCTGTGAGGAATCATTTTCACACATAACGTGCCCGATCGTTGTGCTTTGGAATATGAATGATGGATATTCATTTTGGCAAAAAAAATAAAATCTGCTTCTTTTTTTGTTACTATGACCCAGTAACATCTACACTTATGCTGCAAACACAGGAATTCTTAGATGTATTCTCTTCATACAGATGCCAAATGTATTCATGTACGCCATTTTACTCTTTGTTCTGCTGTTTGAAGTGCAAATCATGACCAGATTTAAAAAGAAAACTCTCTCAGTGGCCAATAACAAATCACAAAAATCAAGAATAGAAAAGAAAAATGGCAAACTTCATGCTATCAGAAAAACAACAGGCAAATTGACAAGTTTATTCTCTTTTTTAGATTAGTAACAGGGTTTCTATTATCATTAAATTCACTTTGTGGGTATACATATGAGGATTTTGACTAGAGTAATGAATTCAGCCAGGTTATGTCATGTTGTTTGTTTTCCTCATAAGCAGATTACCCAATTTCAAAGTGGATGATTTTGGCATGGACGTGTGTCAGTGCACGTTTCCATCGTAATCTCGTTTAGGACTTGGCTGCGGTCCCTGCAAGGGCGATGTTCCGGGCAGCCGAGTCGGTCAGAAGCGGAGTCACCCCGCTGCCTCCCTGGCACACATTCACACTGACTATGCCTGTTTATCAAGCAGCGAAAAATATGACGCACCTACAAACGCACATACTCATTCCCAGACATACATGCGCCACATGACAGAAAGTGTTAGCCGGCCTGCTGATCTGCTGCAAAAAGCAATCCCGTTGATGGACGTAAAACCCTTTTCAGAGGGAAACGAGAACCAGAGCTGACAGCAGAACTTGCCTCTCTACAAGGAGGGCGGACGACGTCCACGGGAGCTGCAGCTGAAGAAACACGGCAGCCGTGACGATAAATGATGGATTTAATGAAAAATGGATGGGGTTGTAATGGGCCTGGAAGATGCCACAGAAGTCCCAGTAGTGGAGGAGGAGACGCTGCTGCTCATGTTTTCATCACAGGGGAGGGGCAAAAAAAATGGAAATAAAAGCAAACCACGTGTTTATTTATGTGCTGGTGTCCAGTTTGGCTGTTTCTCCTGTTAATAGAATGGAAACTGTTTCAAATTGATTTTATTGGCCTTTCACTGCAGTGTCTGTATGAACTCCAGAGCAAAGGCAAGACTCTATTCCTTTGTTTTACTGTCCTAAGGCACAGCAGCAGCAGCAGCAGCACTGTGGCACTAATACACATGGGAATATACTGAAAACCTATATGTGCCAAAGGAGCGGGACGTCTGAGGGCATACCTAAATCACTGAGAATATAAAATAGAGTTCAAGGTTCAAGATTTTTATTTGCCATTTGGACATGCACAGTTACAGCACAAGTGCCGAAAAATGACTGGCGGGCATTTAAATAAAAAGGAGGGCAAGTGATAAAAGCTGCAGAATAAAGGAAACAAAGAGGGCTACAAATCTGTGCACTCGGCACATATACTGCTATAAATAAAATAAAATAAACTATAATTTTACTACATCAAATCAATCAAGAAGAGTATAGTGAGGTCAACTATATCCATTGTGATACAAGTGCATCGACATAACAGCGAATGCTGTGACGGTAGTCTTGGGCAAAGTGTGGAATAAAGCCAGTAGGTGGCAGCAGAGCGCAATCGACATGACAGTACATATTTTATGTGGTCGTTACTCAAAAAACAGTATAGTATAGTAGTTTGTGTGTATGAAATAACAAATAATAACAAAACAAAGTGCAAATCATATTGTGGCTCTGCATCTCCCTCTGGAAAGAAGCATCTACTGACAACACAACAATGCACAGATTAGAATATATTTGATTCTATTGATCGCACACTGAGGAAATTCACGGGTATCTACCAAAAAAATTCACTGGTATCTAAAAAATGAAATATCCTTTCAAGGCTCCTACTGTATGTTCTTTGTCGCGCCAAGACTTAGAACAACAGAGCAACTTTTTCCCATGGTGTCTCTGAAATTAAGTGAACTGTACGATGATTAGTCATGTACAGAGTTATATTTGTGTGTCGCTATAAGTGGAGCATGTGAAGCTCTGGACTAGCACCCCTGCGGAGCAGCTGCAGCTGAGCTTCACCAAGGTTATAAATACCCAAAGAAGCTTTGTCTCACTGCGGGGACACGGGGGCCACTACACTGTTTCACATCACATCAAATCAAATCAACACATTAACAAGTTGTATTTGTTCAGCCCAATTTTATACAAATCACATTCACAACACACATTCATTTTGAGGAAACGTCAAAAAGAGCCACAGAAGAAAGAAGGATCCCTTCTCTGGGACAGACAGACGTGAAATGAAAGATGATGTGAAGAAAATAATCCACGTTTTGTTTATTAATCCTCCATGAGGGATGGTTTATTAGTCAACACCTGACAGGATGAGGTTTCAAAGACAAAGAGCGTTCACTTACATCATCTCAGCACACTGCACATCAAATTCAAAGCAGTTTTTTTTCAGGACTTTCCAGGACCGATTCCCTCAGATTCAAGGACTGAAGGTGCTGACACAGCTGGACAGAGTGATCATCCTTGGGAATCTCGGGGCAAACTCAGTCTTTTTGATGTTCTTTGGTGAGAACATAGATTATGGAATTTGCATTTCCTATAGGCATCATGTCATTGGCTGCTGTGATATAATGTGAACTAGACCCTTAAGTAGGGAAAATCACAAAGTCCTGGAATGATGATGATGATGTAATATCCAGGCTCCCCCTAGTGGCAGAGTCACAGGAAATTTATGAATTTTCCTAGTTGCAATTGTAAGAAATCACAAATAGTGTATTATGCTGCTTTGTTGGTGGTTATTAAATTGTTGTTTTGTCATGTGCAGTGGAGGAAATAAATATATTTTTACAGTTTTGTTGTCACTAGGATGCAAGAAAGTGAGAGGAGAAGAAGAAGAAAGCTGAGAGAGAAGGGAATGTCTATTAGTCTGAAGTCGTAAAACATGGAACTCTTTCAGGTGGTAACGGGGAACCGAGAGGGAGATGGGTCTGTTGCTTCCATTTCAAATGAAATGGTCTTGATATGTGCTGTGTGTGTGTGTGTGTGTGTGTGTGTCTCTGACGAAAGGTTAATTGGGTGGCTGCTGCTGTCCCAAAGACAGAGACAACAGGATTTGTAATAGCTGTGACATTCTTGCCTGCTCCCTTGCACACTCCAGGCAATGGTGTGAGAGTGTGCGTCGCGTGGGTGGATGTGTGGAGGTCTGGTGGTGGTGGTGGTGGTGATGGTGGTGATGTGCCTGTATAAAGCCTACTTTTCCACTCGGAGAGAAAAAAGTCAGACTCAAAGAGGGAAAGTTAGATTCTGTAGCGTCTCCATGCAGGTTCTCGCCGAAGAATGTACACACACATATATATATATATATGTATATATATATATATATATGTATATGTACATATAATAAAAACAAACACATCTGGTCTGAATTGAGAAAACAGAGAAGGAGGCAGACATTTAACCTTTAATGGCAACAGTTATCACAATCCTACTGTAAAGTATAGTTATAGTTGTATTCATGACTGCAGGAGAAGAATTAAAGCTAAATATTATTTTTTCGTCTGTTTATAACGCACAGCGACTACTATCTTTACTCTCTGTGCCAGGCTGGGATACTGCAAATGTCCACGTTGTGGGACTAATAAAGGATTATCTTGTGGATTATGAGTCTCAGTGTCAGACAACACATGTTTTTAGTTTGTTGAAGAGCGACATGAAATAAAACTGTTTTCTATCAGAGATTCTGAGACCACATGTACAAGGTGAAACAGAGCTGGGTCACCTCGCTCTGTGGATGTACTGTAGCTTTCCAAGCTGGAACAAAGAGAGCAGCCATTTTGGATATTTCAACACACAAACACATGCAAACACACACACACACAAATACAGATCTCCTCTGAGGCTCAGGTGATGTGAGTGCAGGTGTCGTAAGTCATCAGCTCAGCGGCTGTGCGAGAACAAAGCCAGAGAACACGCGCACACACACACACACACACACACACACACACACACACACACACACACACACACACACACACACACACACACACACACACACACACACACACACACACACACACACACACACACACACACACACACACACACACACACACACACACACACACACACACGTATAAATGTTGCATTGGTGTGAACAGACACGACCTCAAGCTAAAATGAGTCTGTGTTCATCTAATAATGATGCTGTCTCACAAAATCAGACCGTCATCACCGCAGCATGCATCATCCAGAGAAAGAGAGGGACTATATGAACCTTATTATTGATCACAGAAGTAATTTGAAGTCCGGCTTCTTGTTTTCCTGTCGCACTTTTACAATTTTTACCCTAATTTTACAGCTCAGTCATTGTGATGGTTAAATGTCTTGTTGCGGGGAGATTGAGGGGGTGTCTCCACTCTCCCTACTCCCCCTAAAAGCAGACTCCCAAAATAGGGGTCGCTGACCTGGAGTTCTCAGAATCAGGATATTTTTCGATATCTCTGGTCGCGCCCTACACTCTTAGAAATAAAAGTGCTAAGTAGAACAGTATAAGGTTCTTCGGCTTGTTCTCATAGGAGAATACCTTTTTGGCTCCAGGTAGAACCTTTTTATAAAGGTTCCACCTGGAACCCTTTTGGAGGGTTTTATGGATCAAAATGTTTTTTACTGGAACCATAAGTGTTCCCAAGAACCCTTGAAAAAAAATGTTTTTGCTTCTGAAAAGGGTTTTTTAGCCCTTGTAGAACCCTTTTGGAACCCTTATTTCTAATAGTGTAGCCAGGTACCCGCTGTAAGATCAAGGCAGCGATAGCGTTCTTTTAAAAAAAGCAGAGAAAACCATTGTCGGACAAAAGGAGTAAGAGGAACCTGTCTGAGCGAGGGGCCGCACAAACATCGGACTTTTATTTTTCAAATGGTGAGAATTGAAAAAACACAGTATGCAAAACAGATGCCATGGACAGGCATGGACACGACTCCATGGCTCATGTTCGCCGGCTCCGTTGAAAACAAAATGCACATGGACCAGGAGAGGGGGAAGGGAGGGGGCAGCGTCAACAGTGTGAGGATAAACTGGTAGACAGTGGACAGATATCCATCTGTCCACTGTCTACCAGTTTATATTCAAAATATGTACTCTGAAAATGTAAGGGGAGAGCCTTAACACTCAAAACTATCAATAACGGATCAAAATAGTAGGTTAGTTCCACATTTTGTGTACAAGGTTTTTGCCTTTTCCTCCAGCCAAACCCAAAGTCTCACACAAACGTCATCGACTTCCTTGTTTCTGCCCAATCTAAAGTGTATATAATACATAATGCAGACCAAATCCTCCTGGATCTAATCTGGATTGAATCCTGCTCGCCGTGTTCCTTCCTTGTGCCATTTATGGCGGTGTGCACGGTGAAGCGTTAGCGCCGCTTAGCCATAAACGTCATGAAGAGTCAGGGAAAGGACATGACAACAAAGCTACAAAGCTTGAACAGTGTGTTAGCACTTAAACTGTCAGCTCGCTACAGCCTTTAAAATCATTGAACAACAAAGACAAAGTACACTGGAGCAGCGGTGCTAAACTTCACCACGTTGGCTATAGGTCCGTAGTGTTTTAGTTCATGCTGGTTTTAAATATAATATCTTATGATATAAAAACAGCCTGATTGACAGCTGAGACTGACTTGTGATAAGTTAGGTGGGTGTATATGAGTGGGACCTCTGCACTGTGGCTCCACTCTATCGTCACTACTGTGCAAACGTTACGGCGTGAAATCTGTTTTTATTTGCAATTAACGATAAGAACACCTACGTGAGGATAAGTCATGTTCCTTCACAGCAGGTATTATGCAGTCAGCAACACGTTTATATAAATAACAAGCGCTGCTCATAGCTGCTCTTTGTCTTCCCTCCAATTTCCCTCGCAGTCGACGGAGAAAAGTAATATAAGAATATAAAGTCCAGCAGAGTCGGACTGCAGCGTGTGGGAATGTGCCTTGGGAGGATATGTAAATTCAATTTGCTGAAATTTGCATTTAGATCTGCGCACTAATGGACAACATTGTACGTTGTAGCTTCCTTTAAGCAAAAGGGAATAATAAAAATAAAGAAGCTTTACAAACAGTGCAATCAAACCAAAGGATGTAAAAGGATGGCATTAGGAGAAATGAAAAATAAAGCAAAGAATCGCACACTGTTAAAGGGAAAAGTGGCTCATACATTTTTATTTATTACCGACAATGACTGCAGCGAGCGCCGTAATATTCCACCAATGGGAGCCAGTTTCCTTGTTTCAGTCAGCATGTTGGAGGAAGGTCCGAGGGGAAAAATAAAACTATGCAAAAAGATAGTAAATGTCTGTGTGGTGTTATATTGTTGTACCAAGTGATATTAAATGTCTTTCCAGTGTGATGCAGCTATTAGCGAACTGCCATTTTGATGGGACTATAGCTACCTCCTACAGCAGATCATGCTTCACTGACTAATCATAAAAACATGGAAAACTACCAATTTAAGCCATAAACTCTCCAGGAAAATGTTTTCTGATGTTATTCATCACACAGCTAATTTATTCATAGCTTACGCCCAAACCATTCTTTTCCAGCCCTGAATTTGGAGATATTAAAAAAAAAAAAAAAAAAAAAATCAGCTCTGTGTTCAGTCACCAACGTTTATTTCATGGCTGGTTGTTATCGGCCCCAAGTTGATTTTCAGCTGCGAGCCATAATCTCCTGAAACGCTAACATTCAGTTTCAGTTTCGTCTTATTGTCAGTCTCTCAACAAAAATCCTTTATTTTTTTTATTATTTTTTTTGTAACTTTTCACCACTGTTGTTCCTCACAGTCTTATTTTCTAAAACTGAGCAAAAACGAGCGAGCTCATGCCCAGCGTATGTGAGCCATTCCATCCATTCATTCATCGTCTGCTGCTTTATCCTCCACATGAGGGCCTAGCGGGGCTGCAGGAGTCAATCCCAGCGAAAGGCGGGGAACGTCCTGGACAGGTCACCGGTCAGTCCATCGCAGAGACAATATCTACCATCACTTTAGAGTGTCCTCTTAACGTCAGCATGTTTTTGGACTAACTCCATGTAGAGAGAGGCCCTCGTTTGGACCGGGTCTGTGAATGATCAACTGATATAAGGCCAGAAAACCAGTCTGGGTGATGATTACTGGATGTAGCACTGGACAAACAAACCAGTGTAGTCACTCCACGATGGAAGGTTTCAGGAATATCAGACCTAAACTGTCAGGATGGGCCACACGGTTGGTGCAGTGGTTAGCACTCTTGCATTTGCAGGCATGCAATATGGGAATTAGGGGAACTGGACACTCTAAATTGATCATAGTTGAGTGTTAGAGTGGCTGTTTGTCTGTCTGTATGTTCCTGTGATGGACGATCTGTCCAGGGCGTGACACCACCGATCGCCCTATGACAGCTGAGATTGGCACAGTGACCCTCATGTGGAGGATAAAATGGTAGTAGAAGATGGATCGATGGACTTTCAGGACCTGTTCAGACCTGCAGACCACATCTATTTTTTCTAAACAGCCTATGGTGTAAAGTCATGCTTTACGTTGAGCTGCCTGTGTTTATTTTTATCATTAATTATTGATTTGATAGTTTTATCTGAGAGCGTATGAAGATGTTGAAGAGACAAGTGCAGGGATGGTTAAAGCTGCAGGTCAATGACCATTTATATGCTTATCTCTTACACACAAACACACACACACACACACACACACACACACACACACACACACACACACACACACACACACACACACACACACACACACACACACACACACACACACACACACACACACACACACACACACACACACACACACACACACACACACACACGGTTCCTGGCTGAGCGTTGCCTTGTAAAGTCCTTCCAGGTCAGTGACTTTACATCTACTGAAACACACAGTCTCTCTTCATGTACTGTATACCATTCTTTCTAGCCTCTCCTGGTTCAACAGCTGTACTTCAACTTCAAAACATCGCTTCATAAGCACAAGGAGAAAACTCCTCCCCCAATTATTTCTGCAAATCCAAATTGAAAATTTTTATTACATCTCTTGTTTTTGACAGCATTCCGTTTCAATTTCGGACAGAGCTGACATTCAACTCAATGTGCAAAGTGGAAGCAGATTAAAATATTAGCTGTGTTTTTGTGAACGTTGTCGGAAACGCTTCATTAAAACTGTTATTCAAAAACAAAAACACAAAAAAATAGATTTATTTATAATTCATCCAGTTAATGATTTAGTCTGAGCATAACCGCCTCCCCCTTCAATTATAAAGATATATTGAATTCTTTGCATTTAAAAATTAATGGCCAAACTGAAGACACATCCACCCACGCAGTATTCATTTTAAAATGGTTAATGTGGTTAAACTGTAGCAGCTACGGAAAATCATCCAGGTCCACTTAACTCTCAGGCTAGAGAATAAGTTCTGTCAATAAATATTTGATTTCAGGATAATGGTATACTTTTTTCTCTCCTAAAGGGGAACAAAAATAACAAAAAACAGGATGGTTCAAGTAGCAGATCGATAAGCAGTAGACTATTGATAAAAGGAGCACCGGTGAAATAGACCTCTCTACTCACAACTCTGCTGTTTCCTCCTTATTGTGATTGTTAATGCATCAGGTTTTCACGAGTGGAGTTTTCCTTCTTGGTTTGTGTGTATGCTGATTGGATGATCACGTAGGCCCACTAGTGGTCATGTGATACTAAATCCTGCTCACTGCTGCATGCAGTGTGCGTATCAATTTGCACATCTTTAAAAACAACACTGGACATTTAAAGGGGACACATTATGCAAAATCCACTTTTTAATCATTTAAATAGTTATATATGGGACTTCGGAGGCCCTATCAGTCGGCAAAGTGTGAAAAAAAGATGACTCACTCATGTTTCTGTGGTCCTCCTCAGTCTAAGTACAGGGGATAAAACACGCGTTGTTGACTTCCGCGTTTGGGACGTCACAATGCGCTAAATTCCTGGAATAGTTGTATCGCAGAGCTCCGCTTTGTCCGTAAAACACGCGAGAGTGCAGGCGAGGGCAACGGTATCGGAAAAACCAGAAGTCCGTGAAAAGTTCTATTCTTGGCTCCACAGTGCAGCACAGAGTTCTACACAAACTTCCAGCCTCAGAGGATGTTAAATATGACGGCAATGTGCTAGAGCCTGCAAATGATCACTTTTCCAAATGCTAACTAATGTTAGCTCCCAGTAGCCTCTGTGGCTGATGTCATTTCCTGTCCCTAAAGTTTCATTTTACTTAAAGAGATACTATAGGTATATAGGTAAATAGGGTATAATATATCCACTCTAGCAACACTTGTGAACATTGAACATTGTGAGAACCATCTTTTCTCTAGAAAACAAACTCCCAGAGGAAAGTCTCTCGGCCTCAGTTTGACTTTACAAACGGCCGTTTCAGAGAGGTTTTCTGGATAACAGTCTGACCAAAGGCATATCAAACACACACTCAAACCCAGAGCTGTGTTGTTAGGACTGTTTGTGTAAACACCCAGTTTGCCCGACAACCTTTATGTTGGGAATGTATCTCATCTGCAGTTCAAGGAAGAGGCAGCAAGAGGGAGAAGGAAGTGGAAAACAGGAAGAATAGAGACACCAGAAGGAGAGGGCGCGGAAGGAGGAGGAGGAGGAGGAAATACAGACACAGGCTTCCCAGATAAAGAGGTTTAATTGACTGTCACAGAGCCTTGTGGTTGTGCAGCAGCTTCCCTATAATAGCCAGCTAGAGGCTACCGAGGCTAGCGAACACACGGAGAAGCTGGACTCTCCTCTCATTATCGCTGCTTCCCTCAAGCCTCCAACTGCTGCGTCTCACACACTCCGTTTCCAGCTTCATTCCCTCTCATTTGGGTCAAGTCTCCGCGTGTTATTGGCACAGACGTGGGATGAATCTCGTCGTCAAATCAAAACGCAAAGATATAACGTAAAAGTAAAAAATAATTACAATAACTAACACGGCAGGAAAAAAGAGAACCAAAAGAAAAATGGTCAACGGCAAGACTGTGAGCATGTGTGTGTTTGTGCGATGCAAGAATGTGTGTGTTTTATTATAATGAATTTTGCCTAAGCATCAGACTGCAGTATATTAAAAAACAATGAAATATCTGTTGGTATTGTGTGTGTTTGTGTATATGTTTTTATATATTTGTGAGGACCAAAAAAAACACAACAACCAATCTTTGAAAACATTTTGGTCCCCACAACTTTTAGGGTTAGAATTAGGTTTTTTAATTAGGTAAGGGGCTCGGGAATCTATGAGTGTCCTCACTGAGCTATAAAAACAACTTTGTGTGTGTGTTACAAAGCATTTTAGCTAACTGTGGTCTGTTATTTTTGTAGATTTCCATCACAAATACACCCCCTCTCTCCCTTCCTCCCTCCTCTCCACCACTCCCACCTTTCCCTTTTTCTTCACACCCTTCATCTGCCTAATTCTAACTCACCCCCCGTCGCCTTCATCACCTTCATCACCCTCCTTCCTGCTCCATGTCCCTCCTGCTCTGTACACTCTAATAGGCTATTGATTTTCCATCCGCTCATGAAGCAGCCTCTACTTTTAACGTTCACTCATATTAGCTGTCCATTAACAGCAGTGAGCACGTCAGCACCTTGTCTCTCTCTCTCTCTCTCTCGCACGCACGCACGCACGCACGCACGCACGCACGCACGCACGCACGCACGCACGCACGCACGCACGCACGCACGCACACACACACACACACACACACACACACACACACACACACACACACACACACACACACACACACACACACACACACACACACACAGGTCAGCTGTGTTAGTCCTCCACAATAATTCAGTACTCTCCCTTTAGATACCAGGTGAAATCTGACCATTTCAAAACGTACTAGACATCTTTATCTCCTACAATCATATTCAGCAACTTCTCCTCATAGGTTCCTCTTTGAAAGCATGAATACATACATAATACAATATCGTGCACAATGATGGATAAAATGAACGTGAAGTACACTCCGTCTGTTTCTGTCTTTTGCGTAGAGCATAAATCAACCTTTGCGACGAGCATCAAGCTGGTGCTAAGGAGTCAAGTCAAGTTATTTATAAAGCACATTTAAAAACAACCTCAGTTGAATCAAAGGGCTGCACAGTTATTAAAATACAATATAATCACACACAATATAATAAGAAATAAAAACAATAAAGGAATAGTAAGTAGTCGTATTTATCATTATTATTGTTGGTGTAGTGGTTAGCACGCTCGCCTTTGCAGCAAGAAGAACACTTGGAACAACACTTTCTGCAGGGAGTTTGAATCTCCGGGTTCTACAGCTTCCTCCCCCTGTCCAAAATATGCAGGTTTGGGGATTAGGTGAATTGGTCACTCTATATTGACCGTAGGTGGTTGTTTGTCTCTATATGTGGCCCTGTGATAGACTGGCGAACTGCCCAGGGTGTACCCCACCTATCGCCCCATGTCAGCTGAGATAGAAATAGCACCCTCTGGTGGAGGATAAAGCGGTAGATACTGGATGGATGGATGATTGGTCCAAGTGTGAGCTAACAGAGTGAACTAAACTGGATAATTATCCTAACCTCAGTCCTTTTCTTGGCCCTAAATTTAACCACCATATCCGATCTCGATCTCTAAGCCTAACCTACTTACTCTAACTTTCATTTTACTGCCGCTCCGCGTCTAAATGCGCTGCCAGAGATCTCATACTGAAGTCAGTTGAAAGCCTGGCGCGTCTCTTTCAGATGCGAATAGGTGCCTTTGTACGTCAGGTGCCCTGAGGGATGCGCTGGAGCAGCGGTACGGTATATGGTGCTCTGAGGATGAGAACAGGTCGGATAAGCCCACGCACACACGCGGTGGGGAGAACGTGCACATATTAAAACATAAAAAACCACAATCAAAACCGGGATTGGAAACATGAGCGATCTTGCCTCGAGGCACCAGCGTGAAACCATCATTGTACCACGCTGCTTTTTAGATTTGTTTTTTTTTTTTAGTCTGACTAAGTCACTCAACAACACTTTGGATAATTGTCGCTTGACAAAAACGTCAACGAGTCACCTGACGTTAGCAATTTGTGCACCGGTGAAAAGGTTTAAGTTGTCATGGTAGCCAACCACGCACTATGCTCCAGCCAATTAACCCTTCTGTCTGTTTTTTTTTTTTTATTCTTTCTCTTTGGAACGAACGGATTAGAAGTTACAGAATTGACTTTTACTGATATCAACAAGATTTCATGAGTGCAGAGGTTGGAACAACCAAGAGAGCAACGGGTGAAGATCAAATGTCTAATCCACGTGACCAAATCTGACGTGTGTGAGAGTAGAGGACACTTTTCCCAGTCCATTTTTCTTATTCTCTCCTCTTAATAAGGATATTATTTTATTCATATTCATCCATGACTTCTATTTACACTGTTCTTTACAGCAAACTGCATTCTTAACTAGATTCTTACATCCCAACTGACTGAGGGAATTAGTGAGATGTTTATTAGAAACTGGACCTAAAGTCGTCCTTTCAGAAGTTACACACTGGAGCTTAAATCGTCCGTCTCTATAATTGACCTTGCAGTTTTTGAGTGTGGCAGCACACTTTTGTATTTCTCTCTCCTTTTATTTTTTTGAGAAATTGGTCGGCGGATGCTTCACAGCTAAAATGTATAGCTTTAGTCAAGGCTGAAGTATTATCTCGAAAGAAAAGAAAGAGAGCGCGAGATATAGTGTATGGGTGTTTGCAAGGAAACATATTATTTCTGTGATGAAGTGTGTGTTCATATCTCAGATGTCTCAGTAATTCTGTAGCGCTGTCAGGTCTGGAGGTGTTTTGTAGCCGCGCACTGTCAGCGAGGCCTTCAGGTACAGTGACGGAGAGCGCGGGTGGAACAAAACGCTGTCTGCGGAAGGTTAACGATGTGTAGTGTTTGTAGCTTTGTATACAGTCAGAGGTCGCGTGATTTAGCAGCGTGTCTCGCATTGTCATTATCACTTAGCAATGAAACCCGGTGCATCGTGACATTTTTTCCAGCAGCGGAAAACTGAAACAAGTTTACCTGTTCTTTTTCTTCTGTTTGATCTCAGCAAACAGAAGAATCTCCTGTGGCAAACGTTTTTGCTTCCCTTAAATACAAGCGCACACATACAGTATCTCCTGTTGTTGATTCTCTTTAGCTTAAATACTTCTTTAATTATACTTATATTTTCCTCTTTGAATGCCATTTATTGAGGAAGACAAAGGAAGAATTCTATTTTTTCTGCGTACGACAATAAACACTTTGAATTGAACTAAATCAGCGTTTAATTGATTTTCCTCTTTTATTTATCGTCTTTCGAAGCTTTCAATCGATCTTACAATCAAGTAGAGATGGAAGAGAAACCAAATGTCTTTCAAATTGGGGGGTAATTCCTTGTCTGTTGCTGCCATTGACCTTCTCCTCCCTATGTGATTCTAATGACCATATTTTGTGCAAACAAGGTTTATTATGAACAGACGTCTCAATCGTTTTTTTTGTTTTCTCATGTGACTTCGGCGGCTCTGTAATTGTCATCATAAGTAAATAAAATAAAATAATTAAAAAATGCAGATAAATAATTTTTCCTTTGCTTTTTTGTTAAAGCTTATAGAATATAATATAATAGAATAGAAAAGACACTAGGCATAAGGCAAACACACACTTATAAATCAATAAAAGAGAAAAAATAAATAATGATGTCTAAAACCCATCACCATGATATATTAAGAGTTTTCCTTCTGGCCATGGCTCTGTCCATGACTGTTTTAAGGATCACAATCTTTTATAATATCTCCAGCAAATGTGTCACCACATCATCTGTAACACAATTTATCAAATTAATAACTAACGTGGATGATGATGGAGATAAAATCTGAAGCGACACGAAGCGACTCATGCTCCCGCTAAAGTCATGAAAACACAGAGAATCTTAGCTTCAGTTGATATGAAAACATCATTATGAAAAAAGATTTTCCACTTCTGTCGATCATTTCTTCTCCTACACTCTGACCTTTTCAGATTTCCTTGACAAGTTCAAGCAGCAAACTCATGAGCGAGCTCATTATTCTAGTTCCAAGCAGTGCTTGAATAGCACGTTGTGTAACTTTTCCCACTGTAGCAGAATTAAATCATTAGATTTTGGCATTTTGGCATCTTTTTCATGCTGATTTTTGTTTTTATCCACAACTCTCACGACATCTGCGTCTCATTTGCTCCGCTGTCAGCCTTTGCACGTCAACATTAGCTTTCTTATTGGATATGATCCCTGTAATCAGGTGTTCCAAAAATAAAAGATTTGTCCAATTTCCTGCCACATCACTCTGGAACATTGTCTCCTCTCTGTTTTCCTCCCTGTCGACTCATTATCCTCCACCGTAGCGTTCCTCCATTACCTCGCTCGGCGAGTCTGACATCTCCACTGACGATTAAAATCACACAATCCTCCAGGTGTTTGAAAACCTACAAAAGCAGCTCATTTACGATTCCCCTGCTTTACAGGCTTTCACATTTTAATGCTTCTCACCTCCCACAGAGGCTGCGGAGAGATCTTCATTTTCATTTTTGTGCTAATTGGAGTCCAGAATAAGAGTGGCACCCTCTGTAATACAATCCAAATACTCCAAGAAATAAAAAGATAAAAAGGATAAACACGGTTTGGCACCTACAAAATCATATTGTCTAAAATCTATTTAAATTAAATCAGGTTTTTTTTTTTACTTTATTAATTATCCTCCTGTAGACTGACTGGAATTACATCAAATACCACTGTTCCTAAACTAACTCTACTACATTTTTGGAAGGATTTTACAAATACTACTTGACTGATTTTCTTAAAACCTGGTGGGAGGGTGAGATATGGCCTTAAGGATAATCCACATCATTTTGGAGCAGATCGGATTAACAGAGATTTAAATGTAGAAGATTCAACATATCTTAATGTCTCTGATATCAGGTTCAAATTCCAGATCTGAGACACAAACCCAAGTTCTCTGTTTCCTGGGTCGGAGGTATGAAGCTCTCTGAGCACTTTTCCAATTTACTGGAGTAGGAAATGCTCAGCAGGAAGTGCTCAGACTGCTATTATATGCCTGTTGGCGTGAGAAGCATCACACGTGCCGTTTTCTCTGAACGCTGGCTCCATTTTATCACGAGGATCTACAATTAGTGAGCTGCTAAAGTGCAATTTCCTGCTCATAAACCTTTAAATATTTGACTTTACACGTTGAGGAGCAACCTGGATGCACCATTAGCGCGGTTTGTGAGGTGCGTCCTTCAGGGGATCCGGACGGAGTCATTTAGTCATCGACATTCATCCTTTTTTTCCGTGGCTACAACCTATACGAGCTCAGGTGGAAGTTAAGGATTTTTAGTTTGTCGGCCTGGAAATGGATGGAATCAATCTTTATAAGGAGTGCAACATGAGTGTGTGTGTGTGCAAATGTGCGTGTGTGTGTGAGATGAAATTGCAGTGGCCTTTACAGAGAAGAGTTAATTGTGTGATTGGGAAGCTCGGCTCCCTCCTGGATGGCTGTAAATTACGGATCCCTCGGCATATGTGCGGCTGCCGCAACACATACTTGACCTTCTCAAATAGTGGAGGCCGGATCGAGAGGACGACTGTGAGAGGGAGGAAAAGGGAGATGTCTTATGCTTGCATGTCTCCTCTCTCTCTGTGTGTGTGTGTGTGTGCGCTGACAATTTGTTTAATGCTAAAGTGGACAGCTGGGCCGTCAGCTCTCTCTTTGGAGAGCTAAAAGCCTCTTTAATTTAGAGAGTTGGAGTGAGAGAGAGAGAGAGAGAGAGAGAGAGAAAAAGACGAGGCAGACAAACAGAGAACGAGAGTGAGTGGGAGCAGAGAACAGTGTTGGCTGCACAGAGAGGTAGGGAATGAAATGAGACAGATGTTGATTTCCAACTCTGAGCCCTGGATAAATGAATAGAAAAGTGTACAGTACATGGAAATGACACACTGAAAACATCAGAATCTATCTTTGGCTGTTGAACTTTTCTTCCTCTCCCTATACCTGGCCATCCTCCAGTGCACTCGCCGAGCTGTAAGCTTCCCTGACAACACCTGTGCCTGTGCATGCATGCGCCTTAATATTCATATATACATCATGCAGCATATATACATATATATATACAGCATACTCGGCTGAAATTGTCAGCCAAAGTAGTCGCACAAGTGCCAGAGCAGGAGAAAATGAGCCGCATGTGCGTACATTACCGACATCTAAATCCTGAGCCTACACATATTACCACTGTTGCTACGTTATTTTGAATTTATGTGTAAATAAGCGAGAATGCATGTCTCCTATGACATATTTGCATTTCACATGACACATCCATCAGTGTGTTAAAGTGCATAAAAAAATATTCCTATCATTCATTGAGCAAAAATACAATCTGAATAAACTGGAATGATATTTGGGTATAATCGGTGGTATTATGTGCTTGTGTGTGTTGAGAAATGGTGGTAATTATGGTATATTGTTGTGAAAAACAAACAAACAAGAGCATTCAGAGTGGACAGATACTTTCCCCGGGGCTTTAACCTACTGGAACCTGAATTGTTTTACATTATGATCCACTGGATCCATATCT
Source organism: Microchirus variegatus (assembly GCF_963457635.1). NCBI lineage: Eukaryota > Metazoa > Chordata > Actinopteri > Pleuronectiformes > Soleidae > Microchirus > Microchirus variegatus. The sequence continues at coordinate 24,820,322 of NC_139805.1, read as the reverse complement.
GCACCTGCTTCAAGCTTTTACCATCTTTACATAAGCATGACAGCATGCACCCTGGTCTGATGCCACTGAGCTCTACACATCTGAACTTGTTAAACAGGATTTCTCATGTGACATAAGTCTGTAATCTGGATCAGATTTTGGATTTTGATCCTGCAAGAACGACAACCTTAGAGCTACACCAACAACAATGAAAACACACGCTCCTTGGTGCAGGTAACAAAAGGCAAAAAAAGGTGCTGACTCTGGAGACAGCACCACTGGCACAGCTGCTCCAAACCACGACAACAATCATCCGCAATTAACTCTTCCGTATCTCAGAGATACTTGTTCTGCTCTCTGCATCCTTTCTTTGTTCCTGACTTAATTTTAACCCTGAATATATGCACGACTGTATGTTACTCTAGTCTTTTCCCACACACTTGGAGAATCGCTGCCACAGAGCAATGAGCAATGAGCGTAAACAAGTTTGAATGGAGTCAAGTCAAGGTCAGGAGTTTGCCGCTAATAATGAATCGTCACAATAAAAAAAGAATCCTGCTGAATCATGACAGGGGTTTTTTAGAGCCTGTGTTCAGCTGAGGAACCTGTGTGGCACAATACTGCAGCACTAAAGCGAACACTCATGAAAGTAATTCCATGAGCATTTAATGTCGGGATATCAACTCGCAGAGATTCTTTTTTTCATGCATCGTAAAAAAATATTTGTCTGTCTTCCCTCTCTCTCTCTTCCCTTCACCTCCCTCCTCCCCCTTTCACTCTCACACTTCCATCTGCAAACTTAAACACCATCAAATATGTCTTTGAAGAAAAGTTCTGTCAAATAACTTGCAGAGAGTTCTCATTGAGAGAGCGCAACTTTGGAAATTTCACAGCTCCCGACTTCAGTGGGCGGCCACTAAAGCGTGCAGCCGTTCAGTTCAAGCCCTAATACGCTGCTGATTTGATGTGTGTTTTGTAAAAAGATGTATTCTAAACTGTGTCAAAACCGCGCGTGACTTTGTATTTATGTATGTGCATATTCTCATGACCGTGCGAGTGTGGCTGGCGCGCGTTTTTCGCTTGTGCCTGTTTGTCGGTGCAATGACTGCAAAGTGAACTTCAGAATTATTCATCGTATTCCTCTGACGACACAACGGGGAGCCAGAATAAGACTATTTATACCGCCATGCACTCCTTCACTGCTCTGCATTTTAACTCGATGTGGACTGACTGGAGAATTATCTGAACATGGAAATAATACGCCACACGCAACGTCTCCAAATTCTTGTCTGCACGCCCTAAACCCTGCATTGATAATGTAAAGCCTCGTTTTAAGTTTCCAATCAACGGGCACAGTGCGGTTTGGAATGGTGCCGCTCCGATCAGGCCTGTGATTCCACCAGAGGGTGTGTGGGCTGTAACGGCTACACACTTAGCGTGAGACAGTGAATGTGACAAAAGTGACAAAGGGCAACAGTGGAGGACATGCAGCGTTCTGTGGTTTTGTTCATAGCATGTGGTTAGAGCTTTGGGACGGTATTTAGATCGGTTATTTTGGTACACAGCACAACTTTTGACGTGGGAATGCAAAGAATGGGCTGTGCCAAACTGAAATGCTTGGTGGAAAACTGGACTTTATTAGTACTGAATAAAACATATTGGTCCCGAAAATCTTTCAAACCGCTCAATGCTCAACAAATTACGGAGCCCCCGAAGTGACATGAGGAAAAAAATTAAGAAAATGTTAAGAAAATCTCGAGTTTCCAAAACTATATAAAAAAAAAAAAAAAAAATAGAAACTCAAGATTTAAAAACAATCTTTTTTTTCCTCATGTCACTTCAGGGGCTCCGTAACAAATGTTTGACCAGGCTAAAAAAAAATAAAAATATTATCTAAGATGTCGATTGTGCAACTGAATTGGGACAGAAATGGGTGAAAACAGAACCTCCTCAGCAGAGATAATAATCAAAACTGCATTGTGCCCTCAATATAAAATGCATATTTCAACTGTGCACTGCAGTTTCACACTGCAATTTAAACTATTCCAAGTAAACAGGTTAATGTATGTTAAATGTTCACTTGTTGCCGTTTAAATTTTGCTCACTTGTTGCCACTTGTCACTTCGCTATCTGACAACGCAACAGATGCCTTCAGCATCACGTGACCGTCATCACACACTTCAGCCTGCACCTCAGCTTTAATCCACTCTGAGAGCCCAGCAATTCTCTGCATCCCTGCTCTGCATCCTAATTTCTCAGCTGGTTGTCGCGCTCTTCCTCCTCCTCCTCCTGGTGACGGCTCTCTGCTGCACACCACACCGAGCTCCCCGAGTTCGTCGGGCCCATTCAGCTGTCTGCATGCTGTCTGTGGATGCTGCTCCTCCGCTCTCAGTTAAGGGGACTTCCTTTCAGCTCTGCTAATCCTTCACTTTCCAGGCTAATCCCACTCATTCATGCTGCTCCTCCACTCTCTTCGCTCACTCCCCTTTCCTACCCCAGAGCCTGTTTGCTTAATCCAGCTGTGCTTCTCCGCCGCTTCTGCTGCATCTCTCTCATCATTGCCTTACATTTTACCAACTGCATCAATCAACCTGAAAAATATTGGGTTTCACGGCCATTTAATGCCACACGTTAGTCTCCCTCTTCTGTTTGTCTTATGCAGATGATGTAATGCTGTATGTGGCAATGGTTTCTTACTATTCTGATGTTCAAACAGGTGACGAGGAAACCAAAAGGTGGCTTGCAGGACTATACCTGGACTACAATGGATGCAGATTGGGCTGGATTAGGACTGGATTGTGGGAGCACTACTTTTAACATTCATCAAACATGTATCGCTTATGAATTGCTGGTTTAGAAATGGCAGTAAAAATAGTTATACGTGTTATATTGTGCACAATTTTTCGTGATTTGAGAAAGGTTGTGATGGTTTGATGACCTTTAAAACGCCCCCGAAAATTTGGATACAGCTAGTTTGGAATAATGTACTAATCTACATATTATTTTTCTCTTTAAAACAAATGGTTGAATAAGCTGTTTTTTTTTTAAGACTGTGTGCACATACGTGAGCTACAGCAGAGCAGCGGCGCCGCAGCAGCTGTTATTGTATGTGCTTCGCTCTGTTTGTATTTCCGCTTCACCTCATCCAACAAGAACCCTAAAATTAATTTTCGTCTCAGTGAACATCACCATAAAAATACAGACTTGGTACAAACCAAGGTCACTTTTGTCCCCTACACACACACACACACACACATCTCAGAAGTCGAAACACACAGTTGAGCAGATAATGACACTGACACACTGGGTGGTTACAGAGAAAAACAGGAGGACAGTCAGCGGGAAGGACATTAACTAAAGATGAAGCCCTGAAGGGAATGACAGAGACACACTACTGTCACTTTATTAGGTACACCTCATTAAACTAATGCAGTCCAGTATAAACAGCCATACCATAACTCCTCCATTCATGTTATATTGTTCCATTAGAACGACACCTTAGGCGTTTGGGATTTTAAACATCATCCCGTTTCTGTTTATTGGCAGATGTTGGTATTTATTTATGGAAAAAACACAGACAGTAGCAGCTATAAATGCATGTCTAAATATCCCCCACTCATGCCTGCATTTCTAATTAAAAAACAATACAGGTGGAAATTTGGTGTAAGACTCAATATAAAACTCAATATCGCGATTGTTTATATGCAACAGAGGAGAGGCTGCAACAGGAGATGGAAAGGTTGATTGCTATCGTGTCAGCGGTAATGCAGGGGTTGTAAAAAAAAAAGAAGAGGAGAAGGGAGATGAGTCACAGGGCAAAGCTTACAGTGACTGAATGAGTGAGATTGCTGATACAAAACTAAGTCTGTACCAGAAGGTGTCTGGGCTCAGCCTTGAAGACAGAGTGAGGAGTTTTTACATTCTGAGGAGCGCTCGAGGTAGAGCTGCTGCCACTTTGTGTCGAAAAAGAGGTTCAAGGATCCGAACAGGACGCCTCCGAGGTGCCCTTTCATTGGAGTTTTTTTACAAGCACGCCCATATAGGAAAGGGATTTTTTTGGAGCAGACCCAGGACTTTGCTGGAGGGATTATAAATATATATCCCATCTGTCCTGAGAACACCTCATGATCCCTCAGGAGGGGCTGGAAGAAGCACCGATGTGGAGAAAGACGGACTTTTGCACCACCGGCCTGACCTCGACTACACAAAAAGAAAATGCATTGATAAATTCCAATTTCCATTATGACCAGGGGTCATTTGCTGTCATTTATTTCCCTCCTGTCTCCATCTATTGTGTTTAATACACAATAGATTGTGTGTGTGTGTGTGTACATTCTGCTGATGTCAAAATGAGTTAAGCCAAAGCTGCCGGAGATGGTATATATATATATATATATTTTGTTTATTTCCATTAAGTATATAATCTGCACAAACCAGAGACATCATTTGCTGACAAAAATAAATTAATTTCACAACACAATGGCAACAGCTTCCTGCTCCTCACGCATGAGGAAAACAAACTGCAGAGTGCATGATCGAACACAAACAAGCTCTTTGAAGCAGAGACAAAAAACGCTCAAAGAGTAGCAGGACAGACAGCAGGTGGCGAGAGACGAAATAAAACGTCCTAATACCTCCCCCATTAAGTATTTAAGATCCATCTTGCTCCTGTCAACTGTGACACAAAGTTTGGAGGATGAAGACATTTGAATTGATGAATGTCCTTCATCCGCCGTCAGTGAGCGAGATTAGGGGAAAAGTAATGGCGGCCAGGGCTGCGTGATGACACCATCACAGGTGACACAGAGAGAGAGAGAGAGGTGTGTGAAGCATTGTGACGAGAACAACCACCTTGTCAAAGCAAGCAATTTGCTGTCGCTCTCTGCGCAAGTCATGAGATTAAGGTTAAGCTGTGCCAGAGACCACTGTCAAAACAGGATCAGTGAGCGTGTGCATGTGTGTTGCTGCGGCGGTATTTCTCAACAGACAGGTGCGGGCAGTTGCGAGACAGATTCCTCCCCCGAAGCCATCTTGTGGAAATCGATTCACCTTTCCCCTCCACGTAAAAACACACATGGACACATACACAGAAGTGTGCATGCAGACACAGATGTGAGGAAACGCCAGCCTCACAACTTGTGCCTCAGTGGAGGCACTTTGGTGGAGAAGTTGGAGTGACATCAATTGCACTCAGATAAAAATGGATTTGGCCCCGGCTGTTGGCTCAGTAATACATTCTGATGCCACGGCGGCGCAAGATTTATCAGGAGTTAAATCAGACGCCCCACTTTCAAACCCAAACACATCACACAACACGGAGGTGGCAAACGCTGCTCATGCATAGAATGGCACTGCGCTCGGTGTCATTTTCCTTTTCTTTCAAGTGTCTCGTCATCACTCCTGCAGGACTTTATGAATTTAATATAAGTTGGTGTGAGGTAACGTACTTTAACACACAGCTTTTTATTTAAAAAAACAATAGAAGATTCAAAACAGTGCTGACTAATGCCGGGAAAGGCACAAAGAGGACAGAGGTTTGGTATCTGGGACGCTCCGTCCGTTAAAATTATTTTCTATTTTCCCACCAAATTTGATGCTGATCGCCTACATCATGCTCCTGGACATTGAACAATAGGATAAGAGTGTTCTGACTCGGCGTAATATCCAAATCGATGATCCACAATCTGTTATTATTTTCATTTCTATTATGCGTCTGAACACAAGACCACGTTCCTGTGTTGCCTCCATCAAGTCTGATAGTATTGCTTGACAGAGACTGTTTATTGAAGATGAACCATGACAGAAATCTGTTCATCTAGAGTCTAGATTCTAGATCAAACAGAGATGGAATAATAATAATAACAACAACAAAAAAAGAATTCCCTAACATATACACAGTAGTTTTAAAGAGCTAACAGACAACGTTCATGTTCTGACTATACGTTCAAATTGTTGAAAGTTTGGGAAGTATGCAAGTACCATAAGTTTGGAGATAATGGAGGACAAGGAAGAGGCTGTAGAGGTAAACAAAACAGTCATTTAGCCACAGGAGGAAAAGCAACGGGGGACTGATGTGAAAATGGGTGGTTTGGTGTCATGGCAGATAATTTTAAGCCAAAAAGTTCTCATTTACCACTATGACTTTGTCAAAGATTATATATCAAATTCAAATAACAAATCATTTTCTCTAACCATGCATCTCATGCTCACCTCTGCTGTCCTGTAGTCAGCCACAGACTCTGACAGACAGTGCACACAACTAGTTAGTGGAAGTGCTTTCTTAGACTTTTATCCTTGTGAGACCCAGTTTGAGGTTTACACCTTCAGGGTAGAAAGTCTTATATTTGTGTTCTACTGCTCCTCACCACCTCCTGAGGCTCGTTCAGGGTTGGTCGGACCTTGTTAATGTCTGAAATGTTTGAAAAACAGAAGACAGCAAAGGGCCGGGGAAAAGAATCGACTAAGAGCGAACATGACCACTGCTACACCAGGATACCTACAGTATTTGACCTTACGTGAGGTGGCATGATGGTGCAGGGATTAGGACAGGAACTGCTGCCTTTCTGTGTGGAGATTCAGAATTTGTGTCATCTGATCCCGTCATTAACTATTACATGACGGGTGGATGGGTGGACAGATGTTGGAGGGTGAGTGCAGTGCTGACACTGATCAGAAATGAAACAGTGGAGTCGATTTTGGTCGAGGATCAGGACTCGCAATCTAGATACTGAGCTGAGAGCCACTGATTTCTGAACAGTGTGCCCGGCGTCCATGTGATGCTCCAGTGGAGGCGTTTGTCGGGCAGAACTCGAGTCGCTGCTTTGTCCCGCGATGAAACACAGTTAAGACTTTGATCCCTAATTGACACAAAATCTTTTACAGAGGAGGAACAGAGGGGAAAAGATCAGAGGCGATGCTTTGGGATTTAACCCAGTGCTGTAAATACATCCTGGGGGGAAAAAAGTCTTCTTCTTGGGTGTTTTCTGGCAATTGTCGTCCATTATGTTGCATTACTTTTTATTCCTTCCTCACCACGGCAAAATCTTTTTATAATAAGTTCTAAAAGGGTGAATTATTTGTCAGCGTTACACTTTTGCTAATGAAGCGACATCAACCTCAACCCTACTTAAATGTTTGAACTTTCCTCACAGCTAATAGCACAGAGGCTAAAGACAGAGACAAAAAACATTGTTTTCTTCTACCTGCGCTCGTTCACTTTTACCCCTTGAGGCTTTTTGTAAAGTGTACAAACTTGGAACTTTTCAGCCCAAGATGCTGAGTCGCAACGCTGGTCAATGCCACGCTGACTTTGCTCGGGCAGCCAATCAAATCAAGCAAGAGGCAGGCATTTGCAAATCTATCACTTTCCCGTTTGATGCAAGTCGACAGGACAAAGGCAAAGGCAAAGCCCCCCCCCCTGGCTTTTCTACATTGTTTTGATCCAATGCATTTGACCCCTAGGTGTATTCATTAGTTTTGCTTTGCTACAGGTAAAATCACAAGCAAAACACTTGTTAAAGAAACTACCAAAGTTAATTTGGGTTGAAGCCGATTGAAACAGGGTATTTTTGGCCTTGGAAAGACAGTCGAAGTTGAGGGACACGTTAGTGGGAGTGAATAGGAGGAAAAAAGGTAAATAAGGGAGTTCAGATTTGATGCCAAAGCTAATTAACTTTACCTCAGAGAGATAGGGAGAGAGTTTGGCACAGAGAAACCTGGTCTCTCTGGAGAAAAGAAGCACCACAAAACCACAATCTGTCACAAAGAAAAAGCACCTCTCACTCTCTGTCTGTCACACATGGACATGATACCACACACACACACAGAGTGGAGGTGGTCACATTTATGCTGTTATGTCGCCGCATCTGATTCGGGCATTGTGGTGAAATGAGGTGATGGAGGACTCAGCAGGGCAGCAAAGAAGTGAGGACGATGACTCACTTGAGACAGCAGAGACAGAAATATGTGAGGGACAAAAAAAACATACATATGTGGAAACACAATAACAAACTTATTTTCTACCCTGTACACTTTTACCATGTGTTCCTCTATCTTCCTCCTTACTTGTCCTTCTGTATCTCCATCCGTCCACCGGTCCTGTATCTTTTATGATATTATGCCTAGAAATCTCTGGACAACGCAGCAATCTGAAACTAACGTTAACTTGTGTTGAAGCTTAATTCTTTGCTTGTGAATCTACTTCAGGGTGTTTAGTTTAGCAGGGTAATTCAGTGCATGCAGAGTATCTACTTAGTATAAGTTAGGGTAACAAGTTAAAAAGCCTCTGATGTTTCACGGATATGAAATCATATCTACAGTCGATGACTGAAAGGCATCGGCGTGTTTTTATTGATGATATGACTCAATAACCATGAAATATGAAAGGGCTTTAAACTTACTGCCCTCTTGAGTGCATCAGATGTTTTTTTTTGTATATTACTTGTATTTAGATTTTCTGGAGTCCCACACTGAAGGGCACCAGAGGGACGTTTTTTATAACATCAGAGTGGCACTGCTGGCTTTTTTGTTGTTGTCAGTTCCATTTCAGACAGTAACTTCCAGTCTTTGGGGGGCATACTTGATGAGAGGGCTAATGAAATGAGGGTGTGACGTCTCAGTTGCACTCTGTCAAACTGTTTCCTGCTATTCACACTGTAGCTTTAACACTTTTGATATGAAAACAGTCTTCAGCATCCAAACCTGCAGCTTTTACACACATTAACCCTTTCATTCTGACACATCAGATTATGTCAGGACTAAAAACTATAGTTTGAAAAAAAATAATAATATTCAACTTTCCCCCCCTTTTTGTTTGGGTGCCGGTGCCAAGCTGCACTCACTGCAGTCCCAGTGTGAGCTAATGCTTGTGGCAAAGGGCCACGACTTTTTACGTAATGCTCTATAGAGAGAGGAGAGAGGCTGGAGTGTGTGTGTGTTAATGCAATCTGCATGGAGCTGAGAAGTAGCAGGCACTCCTCAGGGTCAAACATAAACACAGAATGAGTTTTAGCTACTGTGCAGGGATGATATTACCCCTCTCCATGTCCAAATAAATAGGCCGAAGCTCTCAAGTGCTATACACTTGTGCTGAAGTACAAAATACGGCTACAATGGCTGCTTTGCGCTGCTTACATTATGACACAGAGATTCATAGCACCCAGTGCTTGTATAAATATAATGCGCTCATACCTTTTAGTTCCTCGAGGTTGGGGAGCTGTTCATGACTGAGCTAAGTAATAGTACCATGAATTTACAAAACTTCACCTGTTATCACTGAAGTGCTGCGCTAGCATAACGCTGTTGGCAGTAATTGAGTTGGCGAACAAATTGTTTAATGCATGAGTCGCTGCACTCAGAAAACCACTGAGCTGTGAGGCTTTCCTGGTCTATAGATCCTGGACAGAACAGCCGATAGCCCGCGTGATTTCTGCCACAGTGCCCGCGCGAGTTCGAACCGGAAAACGACCTGTTTGCAGCCTTTTTATGGTTTTTACAAGCATGTGCATGAGAATAATAATAATAATAATAATAAAAGAGATTCTTGGCATGAAACAAAATCCGTTTTTCATCTATCTATCTATCTATCTATCTATCTATCTATCTATCTATCTATCTATCTATCTATCTATCTATCTATCTATCTATCTATCTATATACATATATGTATTGTGGATGTTATTATTGCGATATCGTGATACATAATATATATATATATATATATATATACATATATACACTTAAACACAGTCTATTTCCCAAAGTCTCCAGATTTTAAGCTGCATGTGCCACAAAACGATCATCAGCTGTGTAACACAGACTAACCTCCCCTACTGTCTCGCTCTCTCTCTCTCAGAGAGCAAATTATGAAGAGAAAACACTTATTCCTCTGCTGTAAGCACCACAGATTTTCCTTTCAATCTCCCATCACTGATGCCTCGTCTATTGATGAGAGGAGAGCAGTGATCCTGCTGCTGCTGTTGCACTTATTTATGAGATACAAAAAAGTGACCTTGCTAATGTCGGGCGAGAGTGGAAGGCTGCCGCACTTGAAGCACTACAGGTCCGTCTTAATGTCACTCTTTACATCTGTGGAGGTCTCCTTTCCACAGAGACGCTCGACTCCTACGGTGCAATTTGATGCCTGCGAGGATCATAAAACACAAACCTGCCACTTAGTAAATATACAAATCACATGATCATGCACACACACACACACAGAGAGGAAGAGGATGCATGGGAGAGATTTTTTTTAGTTCAGATGGATTACTCTGTCATTGCATTTTCATTTTTGCTCCGCCTCATTTCCTCTTCCCCTTCTCCTCTTTCATTTCATCTCCTCCGTTGCTCTCTTTTTAACACACACTAACACACACACCGATGGCCCTCTGACCATTTTGTCTTTCTCTCTCATTCCATATCACTTTCACACTAACAAAATCCAATTTATGACAGACCTGGTAGCGTGTATGTAGCTTGTATGCATATACTGTGTGTGTGTGTGTGTGTGTGTGTGTGTGTGCCTCTTCTGAGTGGATGTGCACATGCCTTCATAATAAATGTATGTATGCAAGTACATGAGATGCTTGCACAGAGGAGAGTGTGTGTGTGAGAGATGAGGTTAGCCCTCCAATTGGATGGGTCCTGGTCGAAGGCAATAAAACATGAGGCAGTGACGATGGCTCAGCAATGAGATTTCCAGGTTAGTTGTAAATGTTCAATCACTTTTTTGTTCCTTTCTCTCGGCCTCTGTGTCTTTGGCTAAATGAGGGAGACGGAGAGACAAGACAGAGAGAGGGTGAGAGAGCGAGAGAAAAGAGGTTCAACGAAATTCACGGACATCAAGGGAGGAGGAAGAGGAAGAGGAAGAGGAAGAGGAAGAGGAAGAGGAAGGAGGTCCAGAAATCTTAACCAAACCAAACACCTTTGCCTAACCACAATTCAAATCTTAGATCTTAACTTTACCCAGTCCTTCAGAGATGAGGTTCTGCCTCATTAGCACCAGGCGTTGGTTCCTACGAGGACTACTGGTCCTGAAAATGTCAGTGTTTATACCAGAAGAGGTCCCACAGAGGTAATAAAAAGGCAAGGACATGTTGGTGTTTAACACTACTGTTAACCCTGGACAGATGGCCCTGAGCTGTGTGTGTATTTGTGTGTGTGTGCACATTTTTATTACCTCTTTAGGATGTTTTCTGGTCCAAACACTGACATTTCAGGACGAGTAGTCCTCGTGGATACCACAGCCGAGTCCTAATGAGGCAGAACCTCGTTTCTCAGGAACTGGTAAGGGTTTGGGTCAGAGTTTAAGTATAGAAATTGGTTGGATTATAGGCATTAAGTGGTTATAATTAGGGAAATGTCAAGCCTATGACGTATCTGTGAAAATGTGTGTGTGTGAGACTATAATAGTTATATCCTCAAGTCAGCAGGTTGAACAACAATTCCATTTTTACTACTGTCGTTACAACTGATCCTCAAACTAACACTGAAGTGTAACAGTGCTGCTGCTGTTGCTGTCACCTCCACCAACACCATCACTTTGTTAAAGCTCTGGTCAGTGAGGTATACAGGTCAGCGAGGGACAGACAGAAACGTTCACCAATTATCATATTTTTTTTTACTTATTTTCGGGAGAAACATGTAAGTAGATCTCCACCATTATTCGTGTGAGAGACTTGGTGGTTTGGCATTTCCTGTCAGCAGCTGTGTAGCTTTACGCAGCAGGCAGGACAACAACTTTGACAGAAAACAGGTATCACGTGTGCAGTCAGGGGTTGATATAACAGCTGCTGGTTTAGGGTGAAAAGCTTTGATGGAACAGGGGGAATGTTTTCAACATCAGCTGCAAATAAGAGAGGAGAATGCGGACCAAAAGCTCTGTGCAAACTTTATTCCCTCCTCCGAGGACTAAGGAATCGGACTGAGGCTAAAGGTGGCTTGGATATGAAGAAGCCGCTGAAGCGTCCCTACGTCTGTTCATTTCACTTTGTTGAAAAATAAACCTTCAGAGGATCGTCCAGTGCCACAGATCCTGCAAGTCAAACCAAAACTAATTACGATAAAGTGCTGTTATTGTCTGAGTTTGTGTCCCAAGTGACAGCACAAAATAATACCAGTATGGGTTAGGGTTAAGAAAGAAACAAAAGAAAACTCGATCTGTTCACAGATGCACAGAGGAAACGAATACCGGAGGTGCAGCAAATGAACAGGAAGTCACATCCTTAATTACTTCCGCACTCACAAATAAGGTCTATACAATAATCTCAAATCAATGCATACAGGGAACCCCTGCTCTACTGTTATTAATGACAATAATGGTGGAATATATATTGTTATCGAATTATTGCCCAACCCTAATTAGATTAGATTCAGTGTGTTGCCCTAACGACCAGCTTCTCTCCAGCTGTAGTGCGACTGCGGTGGTTTTTTCCTCTGTGCACGTTCCGCCGCTGTGTGGAGGTAAAGCAGCTGAGGATTGAGTTATCTGTTTGTCTGAGAGACAGACGGACAGACTCCCCCCCCCCTGCATCATTCCTTGTAAGCTGCAGACTCAATCACAATAAAAGCCTTCTCTGCTGGCACACGGCGCACATGCAGCAGCACCGCCGCCTGCTCCGAGGAGATGCATGTGATCGGGAGGGTGAGGAGGAGGAGGATGGATGGATGGATGGAGGATGGATGGAGGAGAAGGAGGCGGTCTTTCCCTCTCTCTCTCTCTCTTTTCTCACCTCTTCTGTCTCCCTCACTCTCTCAGGATAATGAATCAGACATAGAGAGCAGGGTTTCACAGAGTAGCCAATGCATAAATAACGGCTGCAGGATAGAGGCCCTATTATATCTGCATGGATCCATGTAACACACACACACACACACACACACACACACACACACACACACACACACACACACACACACACACACACACACACACACACACACACACACACACACACACACACACACACACACACACACACACACACACACACACAGCTCTAGAATAGATGATATTGTACCATAACAAAGTCTGCACAGTCATAAAAAGCTTTCAGACAAATGGAAATCTGTCAATTATCATAAATTAAGTGACCTACACACACACACAACCTCCTTCTCTCTCCATCTTCTCTCTCTAGTTGTGTGTGTGTGTGTGTGTGTGTGTGTGTGTCAACTGCTTTACATGACAAACGCACAAATGAGAGAAAATGAGGGGAATGGAAAAAAAAAAAACAGGAGAGGAGAGGAAAGAAATGTTGATTCCCCAGCACTTTCTCAGTTATCACAACTGATGCAGCGTTTTCACATTCCAGATCCCGGTGGACAGACGCGCTGTGCAGCTGCACGGGGCAGCAGAGTCCTACAAAATTCTCTCTGTTTCTACCATGCAGTGATATCCTGCTGAGGAATATCCAGCCATGAAACTTTCATTTGGATTCATGATTCTGTTTTTTTTTTTTTTTTTTACCCCCTACTTCCTTCCGTCCTTCCTTCCATTTTTCCTCTTCATTATCTTCCTTTAAAGTCACCATTATTCAGCGTTCTCGCTGTGATTGCTTGACACTCTCTCCATGCCTTTGATCCACAGCTGACTTTTATTTTTCACCTCAGTTTCATTAGTGTTTTGGCTAAAAAAAACAAAAAAAACCCGTAAACTGACCAGTTCCAGTCATCAGAAAAAATAACACGATTCAGTTTCCTCCGCCTCTTTGTGTCAGTGTCGTCCTCCATCTTGGCGTTTGTTCTCACACAGATCCTCCATCTTGAAGCTCAGGTAGAGAAGTCAAATCCCTCCTTTGCTCTTTGAGGCGGAGTTAATAATTTAGAGGCACGTGTACGGCACACAACGCTGCGAGCGTCTTTGAGTGTCACATCCTCTAAATCTGGCAGTGCAGTCGTGTTATTCACATGCCTTTGTTCTTTCTTTGTGTTGCAGTCTGTTCCAATCATGTGTCCTCAAACTGTGGATCCACTGTCGCTCTGTAACGGCTCAGTCAGACAGTCATTTTTATTGTTTTTAATGTTGTCAATGTGATCTTAAGAATGTTCCTAAAAACATCTGTGTGTCAGTTCAAACACCATCAAGGTTTCGATAAAAAGTTTTCTTCTTCCTGCTCATTTATGAACAAAGAGGTTGCAAATTGTGAATGTTGTGTTATTGTTGTACTTTTGTCTTGGTTGGAACAAATAAATAAATTAAAATAAATTAAATGAAAATACTAATTAGTCAAATACATAAAAGACACATTGTGCTGATATGCATCATATAATATTGTACAGTTGATTTGAAGAAAACACAAAGAGTCTGATTAAATTAAAAACTTATTTTAAAGAGAATAAAGTATATATTTTTTTTAGTTAGTTCATGAAGTTCTGAGCTTGGAATTATTTAACCTTATCACTGTACTTTGGTCTAAAATAAGATTTCTTTTTTTGCCTAGTCATCATAATTTGAGGAAAAAAGTAGAGTGAAGTCAAAATTCTGAAAGTGCTGAGTCGTCTGTTCTGAAACATGATCACTAGTCAGACATGCACTAACGTGAACTCATACTTGTTATAACTACATTAGCATTAATTAAATACAAAGTGTGTAGATTAAAGCATGTAATGCAGGGAAAATGTCAACATTATTGACTTTCACTGTAATGACACTGTTAGAGTCATTATTATTATTATGTCTGCCAGGACAGAGACACAACCACCTGTTATTTCATGACTTTCTAACCTATTGCTCTGCTGCAGTCGCTCTCATCCGTTTGAGCTCAACACTGGTGTTTTTATCTTCCATTAAACTCACTGCCAGACTAAAAGGTGGTGACGGAGGATGAAAACAATGTGCTCTAAATGCAATGAGTCTCTGCTGCAGCCGCTAACGCGCTGACAGGGAGGAGTTTCTTATCTGAAATCCATCTCTCTCTCAGTTTCTCTCTTCCTCTCGCTCCCTCTCTGTGTCTGTTTCCCACAGTCTTTTACTTTCCCTCTGAGGCTTGTGCTGAACAAGCCGCTATGACTGAGTCCACTGGATAATGAGTGTGTGCACGTGTGTGTGTGTGTGTGTGAGAGAGACAGGGAATAAGAGAGAAGGGATTGTTGTGTGTTTGTGTGTGACAGTTGGTCAAGAGTGATTTGTCAGTTCATGAATCAGTCAATGCTTCTTGTGAGCTTAGCTGCACATAATTAAAGCAAAGAGAGAGAGAGTGATAGAGAGAGAGTGATATATATATAGAGAGAATCCTCCATTTTCAACAAACAACTCCATTATCTCACTGTTTGAAAGATAGAAGCAACAACAGGTCAGAGAAACAAAACTGAATCTCCACAAGTGGCTCACCACTTAAAGGACTCATATTATACCTTATTTCTCCACGTTAACCTAGTTCCCTTGTGTCCTAATGAACATGTCTGTGACATGCTTTGGTCAAAATACCTTAAGGATGAAGCACCACAGCAGTTCAATCACCCTGCCAAAACAGCCCTGTTCAGAACACTCTGTTTAGTAATATCTCTTTAGGTCCACCTTAAATAAAAGTAAAATGAAACTTAAGGGCATCAGCCAGATGACATCAGCCAGAGAGGCTACTGGGAGCTAACCACAGTTAGCATTTGGAAAAGGGATAATTTGCAGGCTCTAGCAGGCACAATGCCGTCATATATAACATCCTCTGATGCTGGAAGTTTGTGTAGCACTCAGTGCTGCACTGTGGAGCCAAGAATATAACTTTTTGCAGACTTCCGGTTTTCTCACCAGCACTCTCGCATGTTTTACGGACAAAGCAAAGCTCCACGAGACAACAATTCCAGGAATTTTGTGTCTTGTGACGTCAGGTGTTTTATCTCCTGTACTTAGACTGAGGACCACAAAAACGTTGGATAATGAATGGATTTTTTTTTTACTGTGTTCCATATCAAAATGAATACATTTATTGTGAAATACGTGAAACATCATGTTGTGATAGGAAATATCATGACAGAATTTTAGGCTCATATCCCCCTACTACATCATGGCCAGACTAGATGCTCAGTCCCCCGACAGGTCATTTGAGTTTGAGACCCCTGCCATAACACTAACCCTAACAATCACAACTAAACCCTAACCTAAACCCTAAATAGTAACCCCAACCTTAAAAGAACGTCTTAAGCATCAAAAAGGCCCTGTTAAGGGGCAACAGAATGTGAGGACCGTCCAAAAATGTCCTTGCTTCATTTGTATTGTTGGTCTTCGCAAAGCTACCCAAACAAGAACACACACACACACACACACTGGGCAATGGAACAACAGCCTTCAGCCCTGTGGCAGAATCAGACTGGAACAGAGCACACTATTAGAGCTTGGTGGATCAATTCTCTCTCGCTGACATACAGACACACACACACAAACAGCAACACAGCACGCCAGAGCAACTGGACCAGCTGCTACTGATATCATTCAGTAATGGGGCAGCAGGTCCTGAGCCACATGCACCACCTACATCCAGGAGAATGAGCAACCCCTGGAGCATAATTAGCAGATCATTGGATTATATTCAACAATGAATCTGTAGCAGAGGCTGTGGAATAGTCATGAAAATGTCTTTGTAAAGCCTCAGGATTCACCATTACGTGACACCAGGTAAGTTTTCAAAAGTGGAAGTTCACAGATGTCACTGAAAAAGTAGCTTTAACAACCCGCCGAGTCGCCACTGCTACGTCTATCTGTTATAATACACTTACATCAGATTCTGGAGTCTCATCTCCAGGTCACGTCGTGGTGGAGACTTCTCTGTCTTGAGATCCTCCCGCCAGCTGAGCGCAGGCTAATGCATGCACTCTATATGTGAGAGACACACACAGACGAGATGAGGTGCAAACGTCTGACTGAGAATTAATACTCAGATTTTCACAGGATTTGACTGTAAAATTCAAAAGAAATGACTAAGAAATCATTATCATTTCAAATGCTTTAACTGTGATATTTAAAAATATAGTGCCATATTTTTTGTGTTTTATTATTGTGGCTATTATGGGAAACACTTACAGTTTTTATACAGTAAATACACAGGGCAAAAAAAAACCTCAAATCAGTATTTATACCTAAAATGTAGTTAAATCCTGCTGATATACTGGTAATATACTGTATGACATAATTATTTTTTTATTATTATATTTTTTATACGTGAAAATACATACGGCATAGCTATTGTGACAGCTTAAAAGTGTACACAGCACTTTACAAAGCCATTCATTTACTATGACTATACAGTCAAACGTTTTACAGTATAGTTTTCCCTCAGGTAAAAAATGATTTACTTTATGCTGAAAGTTTATTTGTGGGATTATTGATCCATAAAAACAAGACAAATATGTTGCGTATACCCCAGCTGTAAACAAACACAATTAAAGCTGTGTGGCTTTAGGAGTTTTTCTAAAGTGGGAACACGACAGCTTCTTACGTAAAGCCTGGTCTTGAATCAGTCTTTCACACTAATCCAGCATCAAGCTGTTTGATGAAGCACAAAGTTATTTAAAGCTCACACGATCGCAGTGATTGAGACTCATTTTTTTTTGGTAACGACGCTAATGAGTAAACAAATTCCTCATTGTTTGAGGCGGAAAGAGCTAAAATTAGCTCAGTGTCTCTCACACTCACACACGCACGCACGCACGCACGCACGCACGCACGCACGCACGCACGCACGCACGCACGCACGCACGCACGCACACACACACACACACACACACACACACACACACACACACACACATCCGAAAACTCTAAAGCAAAGAGTAAAAACTTTAAAAAACCCCTCAGGACCATTTGTACAGCCTGATTTGTTTCCACTGACATTTGCTGCATTATGGAGTGCTCAGTAGAATCCATAAGCTCCTGTATTGGCAATTAGAAGTGATAGGAGTTTGTGTAATGAGGCTGGTTTAAGACTTCAGCTCCCTGACGACGCTGACAGCTTTAATCTATAGCCAACACATAATTAGGCTGGTTTATATAAACCGATAAATATCTCTCTGCTTGTCAATGAGCAGCAGCAGTGAAACACACCGAGTCCGTTTGTATACGTGCACGTGTGTGTGTGAATTATACACACGTATATATTTATATATATATGATGAATAAAACATTACAACTGTGTGATAAAATGGTCTGGAAATGCAGGATATCTGATACAAGCAGGTCATCATTTACTTTATTTTGTTTCTCTCTTTTGGCATTTTACACTGACGCAACCCCTCCCATTTATCTGGACCAGGATGTTGCCCCCCTGTGGTGAAGGAGGACCCCAGCTCTTCACCTGGCAGGGATGCGAACCTGCAACCCTCCAGTTACAAGACTATTTCCCTTCTGCTTGGTCACAGGCTGGTGCAAGGGCACAAAGTGACAGCAATGGAAAATCATTCAAAATGAACAAGTTGAAGCTAATGTTGCTGCACTTTAAAAGCTAATGTGTATTTGTATTTTATTCCATTCACAAATAAATGAATGAATGAATGAATGAATGAATACATATGCGTGTAATTTCATTAAAGAAGGAAAGTGTGTCCTGCATGTTCACATGTTTACAATGAAACAACCTTATTATTATTATTATTATTATTATAACAGTTATTATAACAGTAAATTGACCCATTTTGATCTATTTTTATAGAAAAATTGTACAAAACAGGAAAAGACAGAATATTTTGTGAAAAAGGAGGAAAAAATATGCAGGTATTTCTGTATTTTAAAACTGAACAATTAAGACACACATTGATTCATGTACTGTTTAACCGTTTCACACAGTCACATTTATATGACCTGACAAATGGCAACACAACTACGATTTGACTGTTTTATCTGAGTTTAGTCTCGACTTTTTGAATGAAAAAGAAAAAAAAGGAGTTTAAAAACAAGCTAAAAAAAAAACTTTAATCAATGATGTTGTTGCTCACTCAGTCAATACTGTATTTGTCCAGATCGATGATCCGATACCTCTTTATAAACAAGATGGATTTCGATGTCTTTAGTCTTTGACTCTGATCGGTCCGTTCACTCAACTTACAGTGCTTTAAAATAAACAGAGTTAAATAGTGATCGACCTGAAACAGCAATGGATGTGAAATCTGTCTAAACTGTAACCTGCATCTCAAAGAATTAAAAAAAACCAAATTCTAATCCTTCATAGTTAATTTCACCATAGTCCTGTTTGATGAGGTTTTTTGATGTTTTTGCTCATAGAATGCTTACATGCTGTTTTGGTTTTATTCAGACTGAAGGACTGATTTTTTAACAATATGTTTTTTGTAATAAATAATATAATTTATGTCAATACTGAAAATATCATAATAGCCAGTTCCTTTTATTAATTTACTTGTTGTCATTTTATTTCTGTAAAACACACTGAACGATGCTTGTATGATTGCACATTTTTTTTCCTCAGTGAAAACCCAAGGACGCTCTTTCAATAAAAGCAAAGCATAAGAAAACAAGGGCAAACACGTGTCCCTTACACTGATATTACTTTATTAACAGTGCGCCATCATTAAAGAACAAAAAGACACTTTTGTCCTTGTGCCACTTTCTCTGATGTAGAAAATGAGCAAATGAGCTGCAAATGCATTTTAAATAATGCAAACATGAAGTCAAACGAAGACACTGAAACAAACTAATAATAATCATCACATTTTCCTGCCTGTGTTTGCGTGAACATGCAGCTCACTTTATTATCCTCTTCAGCTCTATACCTTTTTCTTTTATTTGCACTCAGCATGAATCATATCCTCAAGGCTAAGAGAGTACTGTAGACTCAAGCACCTAATGCGTCTTTATTCCACAAACCCGAGGCTCTCCCTCTGCATTTGTTCAGCCAAGGCCGGCGCTGTGTCAGCTGGCGAGTCTGCGCCGAGCACCGAGGTGAAGGTGAGTCAAAGTGGCGACGCCTTCTGGAGCCAGGTTGATCATTCTGTTAGCATAGGCCCGGTCGCTACTGGCACGGTGACACAGGACCAGACTCTTCTGCATGCAACTCTCTCCCCGGACACGGAGTGGAAAAAGAGATAAAGAGCGGGGCAGAGAGGCAGCGGGAACATGTGGGGGAAACCAAACACAATAAAGAAAGGGAGAGATAAAAGCTACTTCTGCATTCACTCTGTTTTCCGTCCTCTCTCCCCCCAGCGGGCTGGGCTCGCCTTCACTTATTGAGGACGAGGAGTAATGGGTGGACTGGCTGATCGCTGAGGCGATAGAAAGGAGGGCGAAGAAGGGAAAAGAAAAGAGAGGATGACAAAGATGTGCACGCAGAAAGTGAGGAGGAGCGTTAACAGCACTCCCCTCCATTTATGAAGCCCAGGTATATTTTACACGCCACAATCTAATGCGAGCAGTCCTCGGCAGCGGCGTGACCTTGCATCGCACACCAAGGTCAAAGAGTGGATGGAGACAGGAAGGAGGACTTGAATCTCTAAATCTCTATTAAAGCCTGTCACTCTGACTCCCATTAGCTTCCTCCGTACTCAGTGATAACCAAACAGGCTTTGAGGAAGCGATTCGGCGCGTTTCGTAGCCTAAAAGCTTCCCTTACCCTCAAGGACCTGACATAAAGCAGGCTGATGGAATTTTCATTTAAATGCATGAGGTGAAAATGTTATCGGTGGTGTCTGAAAGTGGGAAAAAATGAAAATAGGACCAAAAAAAAGAGAGGCAGTGTTGCTTCAAGAGTCGCAGCATGAATGAAAGCAGCCTGCGACAAACTGTTGAATGGTGATGGCTGGTGTTAAAAAACGCAACCTGACAACCTTCACTGTGCTAAACCTTTCTCCAATAGTTGTTGTACACTCATTTTACTCATGTTCTAATATGACTTAAACTGCTCTAATATTAACATTTAAAAAGATAAATCACATCACTACATTTTCTTCACATCTTTTCAAAGTACGAAACTATTTGCCATCTAGTGGTCGACGTTTGTAACGGCAAGGGACACAAAGGACAGGACAAGGTGGAGGCAAGGTGTTAAAAAGGAAGTTAGATGCATGCTTATTTAAACAAAATATACTCATAAAGCGTGAATAAAAAGCTGGAGAAATAAAAGAAATGTATTTGGCAAAACATGCCTGTTTTCTATCTGTTGGAGGAATATGATAAGGTCTATCATTCGTGGTCATTTTTGACTCTAAAGGAAAAACACAGTCTTTATGCTTGAAGGAGTTGAAGTTATAACATCAGTCAGATCAGGCTGAACGTTGGAGGACTGTTAAATTCACCTGTATATGAGCGGGAAAAGGAGCAGGCAGGTGTGATGACATCACATGAATTTTCCACATGGGTATAGAAAGTTTCTTTGCTTGCGAGAAGAAGACATAAGGTCCATGATGCATTGCTGCTGTTCCCTGACTATTTCTGGCCCCAACATGCAGGAAAAGACAGAAAAAAAAGAAAGAAGAAATGCAAGTGAGCATTTCTACAGAGTGATAAAACTATATTTTAAAGACATAACAGGAACTTCTTCATGGACCAGAATAAAAAAAAAAAAGAAAGGAAGAAAGACGACGAGCGGAAGAAGCTGTTTTGTGAACGAGGAGCTTGACATTAACCGCCTCCCCGGAGAAGTGCAGCCATTTGCAGATAAATTAAGACCCTTAGTTTAAAGTTAATTGGATCAAGCGGCAGCGCACCTTCCCAGTCACCGGGGTCGCGGCGGATTATTCATATCCAGGTAATTATGTATTGCACGAACGCGGCATTGTCGGCTTGCCCTCTATGGCCTCAACTTTGCACAAATGTGAGGAGGTTAAAGTCGCCAGCGGCACTGGAGCTCAGAGAACGCACGAGGTGAAATATTAGCATAATGCAGGGCAATTAAAGAGAAATACAAACACAGGATCTAATTGAGAAAATAAACAACATATAAATAAATACCAAAAAATGTTTGTATAGTGTGTAAGAGTTACATCATCTCTCTCTGCCTCTCTCTTGTGCACGTGTGAGACTCTGGCTTCCGTGCCGGTGAATAAAAACCCCATTATTCAGCTAATTAATAACTTAATTAAAGCTCGGTGGCACGTCAGCCGTGCTTGATTACATCATTATTTGGAGTAATTGGGGATTTCTTTAATGGCACCTTGAGAGAAGGAGTGAGAGTGAGAGAGAGAGAGAGAGAGATGCTCTCACAGCTATGAAGGGTTTCCTTCCCGCAAATGCTAATAATTTTAACATTTTGACAAACATCGGCAGAATAAAGCAGCAGGGCAATTCAATTTGACTCAGTTTAATCGTCGACTATTGCCTAAGTGTTCTGCGCATAATTCTGGCATCAGCGAGTCGTTGATAAATCAGCTGGCAGCTGCTTGGCCCCTGCTCCGTCGTCTACATTCCGTGGCTCCGGTTGGGGAAAAAATATAAATCCAGATTGAAGAAAACACACATCATCCAATGATGGGACCAATTTAGCTGTGCGCTAACTCTGAATTTATCAGCGTTATTATTTAACGTTTGCACCATTAGCACATATTTCTCTCCACCGAGTTCCCCAGATAGGACATTGATACTTGGCAGCTATGCAAAAGCAAGAAATCACTTTTATATGTATATAAAGAACCGTATACAGGGTATTCTGCATGTGCACAACACATTCTCTATGTGTTATGATTCATTCAATCCAAACTTATATCTATTGAAATTATGAAATGACAGAAAAAAAATCATTCATAGACACGGTGACTGGCTGCTTTATCCGTCAGTGGCCAAAAAGCAGTGAAAATCCACAGTAACCACACACTTAGAAATAAGGGTTCCAAAAGGGTCCTTCTACAAGGGCTGAGATTCTACCTGGAACCATTTGGTTCTGAAAAACCCTGACCCTAACCCTTTCCAGAAGAATGGGTTTTTCAAGGGTTCTTGGTAACACTAATGGTTGCAGTAAGAACCATTTTGATCCAGAGAACCCTTTAAAACCCCTTTCCTGAATAAAGGGTTTTAAAAGGGTTCCAGGTGGAACCTTTATGAAAAGGTTCTACCTGGAGCCAAAAAGGGTTCTCCTATGAGGACAAGTCGAAGAACAGAAGAGTGCATCACAGGCGACGACCTCCAATGTTTGTATCCACTCAAGCAGTGTGGACGCGTCCGAGGGACGACCATCGGAGCAGATTTTGGGCTTTAATAGAATCACGTGCTTCTGGAATTGGGACGCATCCCATCTGTGCACATTCGCACCACGGTGCCTCACGCGAACACAAACAAGGGTTTACAGACCATAGCTATAACAGCTCACAAGCTGTGGTCAACGGCCATGCGACAACAATATGTCCACACACCATCATGTGAAGGACACAGTTCTTCTTGAGTTGTCATTGGCACAGAAGGAGCCAATGCTGCAGTCCAGTTTCACCTAGTTTACGTCTGGAAAACATCACAACTCTGTCATGAGTGTCAATATGTCACTCATGTACATGTTGTTGTTATTGGTGAATAATGCCATAAATGAAGTGATGTGAGAGATAAGGAGACTGTGGCACCAATAAACTCCGCCTTACAGCCTTGGCACATTTTCATAGATAGGATAGAAGCTTTATTGGACCCATAAGGCAAATATTTGCCAGTGTAAAATGCAAGTGCATATTTCCATGTTCATATGAAGAGAGGGTCTCAGAAAAAAAGTCCCTATGAAAAAATATGGCTATAACAATACGGAAATGAATTCATTATTAGCGTTCATTTTAAAGTGTAATGTAAATACAGCTGGCGTTGCAGCTATTTGTAGACGTACATTACACTGTAATGTTATGTCATGTCATTGAGACTTGATTGCCGTGGACGTCTGGAGGGTAATTTACTCTCACTTTGCTTTGAGTGTAATTTATTGTATTTTTTTTCTCCATTCTTGGGGGTCAAATCGCTTTCCTACATACGTCAGCTCCACCACATCAGCCGTCATCTCATTTACTCCGTGCGTCACAAAACAATTTGATACGGGCATAACCGTGTGCAAAAAATAGCCCACATTGTACCTTTAATTCTGATTAACTCACACATGAGTAGACACACATATCCCTGCAGCGGCCTCCATCCCATAAACCATATGCATCAGCTGTTATCTGAGCACTGAGCCTTCCTCTGGACTATTATGCCCCATCTGAGAGTGTCCTATTTATCTCCCACTACAATGACCGGGGACAGGAAGACGCTAATGAAATTAGTCCAGACAAACCCCTTCCATTCTCTTTGTGCCTCATTAGAGCCTGGTGTCCATTTACCATGAACCATTCGGCAGATCGCTGGCCAGCCTCCGCCCCAATGGGAACCATCAAAAACCTGGAAAATCCACCCCTGCTTCTCTAATCAGCTGCGGGATGAAACGATAGAGGAAGAGTGGAATGGACAGGTGGACACAAAGGCCCCATTCAAACCCAGTAACATCCATCCAATCACACGAGGACAGATTTAAGTACGACTGTTAACATCTGGCATGAAAACACGGCCTGGATGTGTTTACTGTGAACACACGAGATCAGATTCTGCTTCCCCTGCGAATATTATTATTCAAAGTGAACATGAATGTACAGTGTGTGTGTGTGTGTGCAAGAAGACAGAAAAAAGAAGATTGAGTAAATTAAAGCACTACCTGCCCTGTTGTAACATGAAGTAAAAAATGTTACCATGATAAATAAATCAAGAATAATCATAATTAGGGGCGTTTTACTATTTTTTTCCCCCTTTTCCATTGGGAATAGTCCCTGCTGCTTTTCTTTGGTACCTGCTCTGGCAAGGTTTTAAGTGAAACAAGAATCAAACTGGACAATGCCAAACTGTAGATCAATTAAAAAGACTTAAAAATTGACAACACATGAGTTAATCGCCAACATTTGGCAAGGAAAATGTCTAAAATGTCAATATTTAGGAGTCTGGCGTATATAGCGACAGCACTGCTGAAACCACGTTGAGGAGGAACGAGGAAGTAATGGAAAACGATGCGACTCAGCGGCAATGGATTCAAATATTACTTAAGAATAGTGAATATAATTGTGAACATGTATCTGCAGATGACGTAGAACGTATAGAGAGGAATCATCAGTTTCTGTGTTGTTACGAGGACATTCTGATGTGGTGTGTGTTTTCATGCCTAAACTTGACATAAACAGGACATGGCTATCATCAGTTATGCAGTAGTAAGTAATTTTGGATCAGAAGATATTTCACAATTGTAATAGTATTTCTGAGTGACCTAACAATATACGCAATTTCCTCTGTTTCTTCTGTCAAATCAATTTCCACAAAAATAACAGATACAATAAAACTAAAACAAAACAACAAAGTTATATTTCCGTGTAGGTTTTTAAATGTTAAGATCAAACTTGTATTCAGTTGTAACAGTAAAGAGTCGCACAGCAACAGAGTCAGAAACTACAAATACACAAATAAAATGATTATGTGGGGAATAAATAAATAAAACAAACACACTGTGCACTGATTGGATACTAAACTTGACTACCCCTTTTGTAAAGGACTTGCTGAGCCATAATAAATGTGTTCAGAAAGTCTAAAGAGGCCGTCGTGTTTGTGCAAAAAGAGCTATTCTTAAGTGGGTTTTATTGTTTCCCTTCTTCTCCTAAATCCCCTTTGTTGTCCTTTTTTTTAATTATTTTGCTTCAGTAAAGGAAGAATAATCACAGAGGAACGAGGCTGAGTATTTCGTTTAGGAGGCACACTTAAACAGATGTTCACCCCCCCCCCCCCAAACCCCCCAAACCCCCCAAACCCCCCACCTGTGAGGAGAGAGGAGCCGACTTGCATCTCTTTATTCAAATTCTGCTGATCCACTTCAAATCTTCATTTATTTAATTTTATACACTCCGGCACAGTGGGAGTAGATTCACTACAAGTTTATTTAGAGTTTTCAGCTTTGTCTGCGCGCACACACACACACACACACACACACACACACACACACACACACACACACACACACACACACACACACACACACACACACACACACACACACACACACACACACACACACACACACACACACACACACACACACACACACACACACACACACACACACACACACACACACACACGCACGCACAGTGAGAAATAAACAAGTGCATTAGCTCATTACCATGTGAATCACCTGCAGCATTTCATTTCTATTCTCTATTTCTGGAACTAGATGCTAACAATGTAAAATGTATCTGTGTGAGATAAATATTAAAGTAATATTCTTACACCAACTGGGTTTTCCCTTTCCCGTAAAAAAAAGACAAAACTTCTCTTTATCCGCACGTACTGTACACTTCTCGATGCTGCTGAGACTTCTTGTGTTTAACCTCCGGCTGTTATTTATTTATTTATTTATTTTTTACTCTAAGACAAAAAAAATAAACCCAACAAAATGTGACAATTGCTCTCCTGTGGTGAACACAGCGAATAACACTGGAAGAGTCTGAATCTGCGGGAAAATGGAGTCTGGATCATCAAAGAGAGAAGCAGACAACTGCAATTTTGAAATACTCTTGTTTGTTTTCACTTTTTCGTAACTTTTTTCTTTTAAAATTTAACTGAATGTGGTCGTGCTAATCGCTGTGTAAAGTATAAATAAAAGGTCAGCCAAAGTGTTTTTGTCAGTTCAAAGAAACAGTTTTTTTTTTTCTCCTTAACAGTAAGGAGAAGATAATGTTTTTTATATATATTTATAGTCTTACTGGTGAATTAATGTTGTTTCAAAGTGATTTGTTTGTGGACTTCTGTTGTGTTACATTTACTTCCTACTTTTAATGCCAGAATATTCAGTGTATTACAGTTTTTTTTATTATAATAATAATTATTATTCAGACATCTCATAGACATACTAAAATATAGCAGTTGTAGACTGACTGGTTTAAACCTAATTTAACATAAATTAGGAGATCAAATTAACATATTTGTGATTTAAAAAGTATTTTTTTCCATGTTATACTTCTATTTTATACTTTTAGAATAGTATATAACATGGCCATAATAACGAGGAAATCTGTATAATTTAGTTTTGTCTTCATCATCCTGATATGACACATAAATCTCAAAAAAAATTCCGCTTTATTTCATTATTTCATTTAAAGTCTTTTTTTTGAAAGTGTAGATAAAACTAAATGAGTACATATAAATATGATCCACAGGTGACAGCTGATTGTCATGATGATGAATTCCATGATGGTGATGATGATGCAGCTGCTCTGCCAGCAGGACTGTGTGTGTGTGTGTGTGCGTGTGTCGCTCTCCAAGGTGCTGATCTGCAGCCATTCACTGAGCTCTTGCGCTCGCTGTGTCTCTCTGTTTACTTGCGCGTGCCTTCTGTTTTGTAAACACTAATCTCGGGTCTTTGTGTTTTGGGTTAGTTCTGCTCATTATGTGTAACATTAGCGAGACACTTCCCGCAGCGTTTAATGAGGTTTATTTAACCCAGTCGCCTGCTGCTCCGGTTATTTTGCCAGCACTGTCTTTCAGAAGATGATCTTCAGACCTTTAATGTGCACCGTCGTCCTCATGTGGTTGCGGGACATTTAAGCATTTTAAGGCTATGGATATTTTAACCCTGGGACCATTGCTGCTTAAATTTTATGTGCACTCTACTGAGTTAAAGCATTCTGCTTTGAAACGCTGCTGTGCACCAATATGCCTATAGGGTATTCACTGCATAATGTTGTCTATTCACAGCTGAAAGCTGAATTCTGCAATCCCTAGTGCATCATACTGTGTACTTTGTGGACTATCCATAAATTATTTTGTCTTTCCAAAGTGCTAGTAAATTGAAGATGACATAATATGACATAAAACATCATCTACCATATCGATGAGGAAGAGGAGGAGATGAGTGAACTTGTCTTCTAGTACTTGATGAAAATATCACAAATGCTTGATGTTACTGTTCGAAGGAGCTGCCAAGTGTCATTTCAGTTAGATTAGCACTTGTGTCTGCTGCTGTTTCCCTATACATATAAAGTCAGAGCATAAGATGAGTTAAGAAGACGATTCCGTTGCATGATTTCCTTCTCGTAATTCCTGTTTTCATCTATTCCTCAAGTATGTTGTTGGAGGCACAGAGTTGCAACGTAGAGAAATACAGATCTCAGATCAGTTTTATGATCTAACCAGTAAGCTAATGTGTTAGGTCCTAAATTAAAGTTGTAGTTTGTATTTTTTTGCATATGAACAAATGTCTGTTAAATTCAGAACATTTGTCAAATGATATCAGTGCTGATTAAGCTCCATGAAGTGCAAGGTGCCAGAAAAAAAGCTTCATACAGCAGCACTAAGGCTGAAAACACCAAGGAGTGACCAGGTTTCATAAGTGGATTCCGTTTCTGAAAACATTCCATTGGACTTCACACAGTCTCATACAAATGTAATCAATCAGGAGCTCCCTGAACAGCTGCCTGACAACATGCAAGCCAATCTGGCTATGTTTGCACCTCTGCACAAGTGAAGCTATGGTAAAACAGACAAACTATAAATAAGTTACTAAATGTGTTGGAAAAACCAATCACTCAGGTCCATAGGGGGGCATTAGAGGTTCTACAATGGAACAACTGAAAAAGACATTTGAGTTTGGAATCAGACTATCAGCTATTAATCAGTCAGAGTTAGGTGTCCTGATGCAACACATCTGCCTAGAGTTCGTCAATCAACTTGACATTTTTTGTAAAAAATACGTCATCTCTTTCTGCCCTGATTCTCTCCATCGCTCTACCATCATGTGCAGTCTCATCTGATCCATCATTCTTCATCCTACATCTGTCTCATCAGTCTCACCAGCCACCATTTCAACAACTGGCCCCTTCGTCTGTGCCGTGGTTCCTTGGCTCCTGGTGCATTTGCCTGATTGCGAAAGTTGGTGTGCGTTTTACTTTTGTTTTTGTTGGTTTGTCTGTACCAAGATGCTCTTAAGTAATTGTCCCCAGTGAGACTAATAGAGTTGTTTGAACCGAATTGAATTGAACCATCAGTGTCTAGACGGTGGGGGGTTTTCGGAGTCGCTGCTCAGAAGCAAAAGCTCTCAGCTTTGATGTTGCCATCAGCCAAATACTCTTTAAAGACCATCACCACATGAGTTAGTTTAATCTTTAATACATTATGTTTTTACTCACTAATTTATCTTGATTGAAATGATAAAACACTGCTGTCTATACGAGCAATCGACTCAGTGGCTCCTCTGAATCCATCATATCACCCTCTCCAGACTGTTCAGTGCATAAGTCTTTTTTCCTTCTCACCACATGTTAACATGTTCTGTCACATCATCACTGGCTTCCAGCCAGACACTGGCTAATCACACTCTGTGTGTGTGTGTGTGTGTGTGAGTTAAACAATCCCGACTGCCTCTCAAACAAAGACTAAAATCTGCCTCGCCTGACCGTTTCTGTCGGAAAATGAAATTTGCAGCACTCCATTTAATTTGGCTTTATTGCAGCCATAAATCAACGCGAGATGCAAATGTTGCCGGAAAATATGTCAGCGGATAAAGTCGTCACATGTGGAAAACAGATGGAGGCTGTTGCTGTAATTTCCATTTTTGGATCAAAACCACACAAATGCAACAAATTTGTGATCGAGGCAAATAATTTCACTGCCTCTTCTGATACACACCGTGGTCATCTCTCAACCGGCACGCAGCTGCCTGCTGGTGCAAATCAAGCGCATCCAAATTTAATCAGCTGCACATGAAGGCAAAGCAATCCTCAGGAAACGGGGGAGAATTTGCATTTTCTATTTACTGCAAAGCTGGTGCTTTTAGCGCTTAGTTGTTTTTAATTCAATTGTGTCTTTTTTTCCCCTTCTCTTCTGTCTAATTTGATTATTTTCTACGGAGCTGAAGGACTAATGTATTTGGAAAAGAGAAGTGAGGAAAAATGGTGGGAATGACATTAGATACTTTGATTTTAAATGCAGGGTATTTTAAAGTGATTAAACTTTGCCTCTTCTACCTGGACCTGGCGATCCCTGAGGATTTCCCTGAACCGTACTCTGAAAGGCAACACTCCATATATCCTCCTGTTCCAGTGAGCACAGAGAAGCAGCTCTGGCCTACATTTTTACAACTCATTAACTATATGAAGACTGGCTGCACAGAATATACAGACAGAGAGCATGACAGTGTGCTGTGCTGTCTCCAGGCTCATCCCTGAGTAGAAGTGTGTGTGTGTGTGGGCATGCATATGCAGACGAGACACAAGGGAGGCAACAGATACACAAAGGTCAAACATAAGCTTGTGACATATTGGATTTTTTTTTTTACATACATGTTCCTTTAGATTAATTGGATGCATATAAAAGTGTCTACGTGTTGACATTTGCGAGCATCCGTTGATTGTTATCCACGTCGTTTAATTTTAACGTGATTAAACGATGAAGGCTCACTGTCCTGAGCCCCTCCCACCAGAGGAGCACATGACTGACGACACAGGGTAAATCTCTCCATCTCACATTTACTGTATGACTCTGGTTTAGACTCTTTATAGGCTGTGTTGATTTGTAGGCTGTGTGAATTTATTGTGTTTAAATTTCAAATGATTTTTTAAATGATTGTGTTTTAATTTCAAATGTATTTCCTGCCTGTAAAGCACTATGAATTGCCTTGTGTAAGAATGGCGCTATACAAACAAACGTGCCTTGCCTTGCGTTGAAGTGTAGGCAATTGTTGCAACGCTGGAACAATGACTTTTACCACTCAAGAGCTGCAGCTGCTTTGTTAAACGAGCCAATAGGAGGCGCTCTCCCTCTCTGAACTGACCTGTGCTTGGTCAAAGACCAAATTATCCCAAGGCTTTAAACAGAGTCTACAGAAGGAGCAATTTACACTATGTTAAATTATAGTAATAACTATGTACTTATCTTTTAGACATAGATTATCCTAAATTGAAAGATACAGTGGATGAAAAATAAAAATATAGTTCAGCACGAGACCATGAGGCCAGTGCATATAGGTTTAAGTATAGATGCTGTACTGTACGTGGGAGTAAGAACACATCCAGTATCTTTGCTGTTGCTCTCAGGTCTGTTGATGTTTGTGCTTCTGGGTGTCGCTGTATCACAGATACAAGTAATACAATTCATACAAATATGGACCAATTTGACAAGTGTGTCCTGTCCTGGGTGCACCCTGACTTTTGCCCCTATGTCAGCTGGGATCAACACCAGCAGCCACAGATGGATGAACCATTTAGTGTAGTTTAAACAATAACTTTATAATGGAAACATCAAAACAGAAACCCCGCACCTGATGCTACACTAACTGTATCCTCAGCATCGATTGTTCGACACGTCTTCATCCCTGTGTTTCTGTGACTTTAGTTTTACCCCTCGCAGTGGCCCACGTCTCTCTTCCATGTGTCACTGAACCATCATTAGCTGATTAATGTCGACCTGCTGTGAATGTTAATTGACATCATCTATTCTCCATTAGCAATGCCCCCTCTGCAGACAGAGTAAATGTGTTCCTTCACCCCTCATTTCACCCAAGGTAAGCTCGCCCTTCACCCTGAGCTAATGGCGGGTTCAACCAAGTCAAGGTCTTCGCAGGGGTGCAGGAGGCATGTGTCGGTTGAGCCCTTGCAACGTCGGTCTCCGTAAACTCTAAAAATGGGGACACACTACAACATTTGTTTGCTGGATTTTACTCACGGCTTCAGTTGGTTTGACAAATCATCAATCATATTGTTTTTGGTGGCTCTGTGCGTCTGTTTGTTTGTTTGTGCTTCCACACTTGCACTTGCCAATATGACCAACAGAGGCCGCCAGAGGCTTGCTGTGTGAATGGGCTGAAGTCTGCCATCTCTGATTGCCTTGTTAGTGTGTGATTCCTCATCAGGCAGTCGCTTAATGTGCGATCCCCAGTGTTCCGGTCGTCATAAACAAATCTGCTGAAACCAGTCGGTTAGTGTGTGCTCAAAGTCTTTTAAAAAATCTGTAACGACTGCTAGAGTTGCGTACTGTAGTATGTCCTTCAGCTTAAGTCCCATACACAGTCATTTGCCGACAACTTCACAACCTACATTTGGACAATGCCAGTTGTTCAACACAGCTGACCGCATCAGTGTGAGCCAAAATTAGCTCTACTGTTTGACTCGCCAACCTCCTTCATTCTGGAGAGAGAAAGCTACAATCTTGAATCGTTCAAGTGCATGAGGAAGAGTCAAAAAGCCAATCTTAAGACAACAAAGTGATGCTAGCTTCTCCTTTTTTATCTTAAAGTCGCAATCACACCATCAAGGAAACCAAGGACTTGGTAAAAGCTGGCTGATCAGTCAGAAATTCACTTAGAAATACCTCATCTGGGGCCCTCGACGGTGGGAACACACACTCAGGTTTGATCAGCTGATTAAACTTTGCACTTAAACATTGCAGTCATGTAATAAAATGATAATCAGGAGAAATAACCATGATAAGAAAATATTATGCCCAGAAAATACAATGTGAAAGCATGGTGAAACTAAACAGAAACAGGAAAGTACCAGTCGGCCCCTGCATTACACAAATGAACAATGAGAACCTTGAAGCTAAAGAGTGTGTGTGGGACATACAGAAAGTGAGAATGAATTTCAAACTTTATAAAATGGCAATTAACATGTTTGATTCTCTCCCCCCCGACATCATTTTTGTGTGAGGGTTTTAAACTGATGGCAGCCTATGGCCATCCTCATTACCGAACTATTAACTTGGAATAAGATATTAATCATCCTGAAATAACTGAACTGTAAGTGTTACCAATCAGCCTGTGGTGGCCCTGCCTTAGCAGAACATCCAATAATGCTCAGAGCTGCTGGTGGTGGTGACAATCTGCTGGTGGTTGGCAACCAATCGTGTGTTTTTAAATGATGATGAAGAAATGAATACAAAGGTAAATAATAATAAAAAAAAAACATGCAGAACATAGGAAAAAAGGCAGTATATTGGCATATCCTTAAGTGGCTGCTGTACAGCCTGCAACGCTGAATGAATTAAAACAGAGCCAGCATGGTTCCCTCTAAGAAGGAGAATTCAGAAAAATCAATCGCAGAATTGCCACTCTCTAACTGAGACAACAAGAAAAAACCTCGCCAAGCAATGTTCTCTGTACATGTAGGAGTCAGGAACATCAACATGTTGTAAAGACGGGGAAAGCAAGCAGAAGTAGGCTGAGTTATACGTGTATATTTAGACCGAAACCCGCACAGAGAGTCACAAAGAAAAGCCGAGAAGGAAAAGATCTGGAGGGAGAGGGAGTAAAATGAAGTTGAGGAGGATGGAAGGGATTGATTTTCTCTGACATTTCCCTCGAAAAAAATAAAAATAAAAAAAGTTCTGAAAATCGTCAAAGAGAGTTGGAAAAGGAAGGGAGCATATGTAAAACATACACACCAGCTCCACCATCCGTTTCTTAGCAACAGCCTGAGCCTTAGGTGAGAAACAAGAGCTATGGAAATGGTGTGATGGTGAGAGATAGCTGCAGAACTGAAGAAGTGAGATGGAGGGGGAAAACAAAGAGATATTGGAGTGTGTGTTTGGTTGAGGCACAGTTGGTACGTATTGATTTCAGC
This sequence comes from Microchirus variegatus, assembly GCF_963457635.1. NCBI lineage: Eukaryota > Metazoa > Chordata > Actinopteri > Pleuronectiformes > Soleidae > Microchirus > Microchirus variegatus. The sequence continues at coordinate 24,786,824 of NC_139805.1, read as the reverse complement.
TGGTATTTAAAAGGGGGAAAAAAACACACACTTCTTTTGTGTACATTGATTTTCCAAGGAAACAATCATCCTGCCGTATTTCACAGCGTATGTAAACCCATGTTTACATGTCGACTATTCTCGTCTCTCTATTAAAGTTACAATCCATGAAACAGAGTGAGTCACCACTCAAATCAAACATTTGTTCAGATACAATCAGAGAAGAGGCAGAGCATTGCTTTAGTATGACTTATTCTGCCCCCTTTATACGAGAGGACACTTATCTGCTTTTGAAGACAAACTAGGAAATAGAGGATATCTGCAAATAAGCTTGGAGTTGAAGTTCATGACCGTTTCAACTGAGTTGTGAGTGAGACTACAGATATGGAAGAGTTGGTGTTTAAGTGCTGTGGTGGAGGAGCCATTGTGCAACAGAAGGGTAATCAGAGTTGAAGGGGTCATGTCTCTAGATTGAACCTCTAAAGTGCTTGGTATCACTAAGCCTTACACATGCACATTTGACTGGTGTTTCCATGTCATTTTTATGTCTCAGTGACCGTTAAAAGCAAACTGCTGCTCAGTGGCAAGACTTTCCTGAAAAGGAAACGCAAGCTGAAGAAGCGCAGGAGATATATTGAGTTATTGATATACATATACGTATATGTATATATATATGTATATGTATATATATATGTATATATACATATACACGTATATATATATACACGTATATGTATATATACATATACACGTATATATATATATATATATATATATGTATATGTATATATATATATTATATATATACGTATATATATATTATAAATGAAAAGTCTTTGAGCAAAACAGTAATTATCAAAGTTTCATCACCACAAGGCCATCAAACTCTTTTTTTTATCCTGATCTATTTGAATCTTGAATAAACATGCACCATTAAAAACATGCACCATTAAAAACTTAAAAACAAACACATTCACCACCACAAAAACAGTCAATTACCCTTTTTTCATATCTAATAACTACCGGGCACTCCAAGAGCTACACTGTTCTGTGTTATAGTAAGTCATTTAACCTTAAATACCTACATATGCATCCAAAAAGAAAATCATATTTTGACAATTGAACTCTTTAAGTGTGTATTTGTATCTTTGTGAGGACAGTTTGCCAAGTCCTGAAGGTTAAGTTCCTGAGCGTTAAGACTTGGTTTTAGGGTTAGCACGTATGTTTAGGTTTAGCATTTGGCGTTTAATTGCAATGGTTAAGATTCGGGAAATTGTGTGTGTGTGTGTGTGTGTGTGTGTGTGTGTGTGAATGGAAATGTGCCTCTGCCTCCTGTATACAGCAGCTGTAGTAGACGGGTCACCAGCCATCTGGTGGCTACAGTTGTCTGTCTGCCATGCTGCTGGCATCAAGGTCAAACTGTCACTTTGTGCTGATGACCACACACACGCACATTTTAGTACAGCATTCTTTGCAAGGACACTCATCGACTTAATGCATTCCTTAGCGCCCTCCACTAACCTTAACCATCACTACTTAATGCCTAACTCTAACCTTTAACTAACCACAATTTAGCCCCAAACTTAACCAGTTCCTTGTAAATTAGGTTTCCGCCTCCTAAGGACTAACTTTTGGTCTCCATGAGGACTAGGTCAGTGTTTATGACAGAAAACAGTTCCAAAGAGGTAACACATACAAGTACACACACACACACACATGATCGGTGAAGGCACGCTTAAGCACAACAAAGGCTGGATTCAGGAGGGACTATTGTTACCAATCATGAACAAAGGAACTGCTGGGAAAGCAGGGAAATGCACTTTAGGGAGAGAGAGACGCACAAACACACAAACGGGACGTGTGGAATATATTGATTATATACATACGCTATGTTATTTATTCGTTTTTTTCAGGTTTAAATACATAAAGATTATACAAATAACTTGCAGCTGCTCGTCATGAGTAAGGCCTAACAATTATGGAATTAGAATGAAAATTACTGTTGAATATTTTACACAGCTTTCCTTTGAAGTAAAAAAACAAACAAATCTAAATCGTGTCTGGAGGAGAAAGCACTCAGCCAAGGCCACTCAGTGTCCTACAGTGTAAATATACGCCGCTATCTCACATAGGATACAAAAGAAGAGTGGAAAAAAGCACCATCACTACCAAGATCTATTAATTTCGTCCTTGGACCATAACCTACATCTGTGGAAAATTTCAACTGAAATGTGAAGTCCTTTACTTTTCAGTTATCGCAGACGAACAGACACGTGATGGATGAACATAACTGAGTCATGACTCCTGAATTGGTTCTAATTAGTGCTGGGCACTTTAACGCATGGCGCGTTTCCATGAAGACTGACTGGAAAAAGACGTGCGTGACGTCATGTTTACGTGACTCCCGACTGTTAAAATGAGTCTCTAAAGTAACGCAGAGTCCAGGCACTGTTTACCAGTTAGCTCCGTTAGCTGCATTAGCGCCTTTAGCGCCATTAGCGCGCCTACAGTTGAACTGGAGCAGTCTGTTTATTATAGCAGCAATACAAATAACCAGTGTACTGCGTATGTGTGCCTGTTTTTAAAGTTTTAGCATTACTTTAGAGACTCGTTTTAACAATCACGCGCGTCTTTTTTCCGGTCAGTGTCACGGAAAACACCGCCGTCATCGGTGTTTGGCTTAAAACGCAGACGTCCTCCGAGACGTCCTCGACATGAGAAGAGCTTTAATTTTTAGGTTACAGTCAGTTTTTTTTGGATCAACCATCAGCAGTGATGGAGGCAGAGAAGATCAACTGACCTCCTCTGCTACCACCACAACCTGTCGATCTCATGATTAAAAAACCCACAGGCTCCAGTTTCATCACTCATTTTGTGCACTTTCGTACAAGGAATATATATTTATATGTATATATATATATATATACCCAGAATGTTTCATTACAGAGCAATCACACGGCGGGTGGGAACCCAGCGGTAGCAAGTCGGATTTGATCATCACGTCTAACTTCTGACAGTCTGCTCAACCCTGACTACAAAAAGAACATCAACTGCATTTATTTATTTATATGTGGCCAGTTAAGACTTTTTCTGATGAAGAGCTGCACCCAGGGACGTTCAGTACATCTCTATCTTGGCCCTTTCCTCACTTTTTTTTTCACCCTCTCCTGCAGCAGTGAGGTTTGTGTATATGTGTTTGTGTGTGTGTGTGTGTGTGTGTGTGTGTGAGAGAGAGTAAGAAGAGAGAGTCTATTTGGGACAGTGATGGCAGCTAAAGATAGAAGTGGAGTTGAAGAGGCGAGGAGGGGGAAACATGGCTTGTTTCAGGGATCTAATGTATGATCTGAGCCCAAATCAAGGCAGAGAATAACAGAGATTATAAATAAGCCACGATTCCCGCTACCCCCCCCCCACCTCACCCCCTCTGTCATTTCTCCCTTGTTTAGATCTTCTTCACCTCCTGCACTACCTCTCTATCTAATCTTAGATTCCTTCATATGTTTTATCATGTTCTCTCTCCCTTCTCCTCCACCATGCAGATACATCCATTCCTTCCTCTCTGAATTGCCACTTGTGTCACCCTCATGGGTTCTCATCCTCCAACATCCAGCATTTGCTTTATTTGACCAGGTCATTAAGATTTTTCTCACCCCCCCCAGTGCCCTTCAACCATCTTTCTTTCCTTCCTACAGCTCATCTGTTCCATGCTATTGCCAACAAGTACAGCTCCTGTGCATAATTAGTGCTCTTTACTGAAACATATGGCTGCCGAATGCAACATGGACTCCCATGTGCATTTTTTTTCCTCATCTCAGGCTTATTTTTTTTTTTTGTAGATGCTTGAGTCTTTTACAGATTTGATTATCGAATACCTGAGAGCAGAACTATGCAGGGTTTTACCTGAATAGCTTCAACAGTCATTGTGATGGTTAAATGGCTTGTTGCGGGGAGACTGCAAGATCAGGGCTACCGACCCGGAGTAATAATAAATGGTCTGTATTTATACAGCGCTTTTCTAGTCTTGATGAGCACTCAAATCTGCTTTTACACGACAGTTCTGCCATTCACCCATTCACTCACACGTTCATACCCATTCACACACTGTCAACACAGCCATCAGGAGTAACGTGGGGTTTAGGTGTCTTACCCAAGGACACATTGGCACGACTGAGTTACCTGACAAAGTCTTGGGTTTCACAAGAAACGCAAATAGCTTCTTAACGGCACTACACCCACACACACGCACACCTTAGCCAGGTACCGACTATGAGATCACGGCAATTATTTTGTTGTTTTTAGATGTTGTTGTATGTTCATCATGGCAAAAAAAAAAGCAACAAAGCAGGCTTTTCTTTATTTTCAAATACGGTTAATTGAGAAACGCAGGTAAAAAATGGATGGATGTTTACATTTGGTGATGTAAAAATATGTACTATGTGGAGAAAAAGGCAAAAAATATTTGACTACAAGAGCCCATGTTAAACAGAGTGTGGCTGCAAGTGCACAGTTAAAACAACGCCTTCAAACCTGGACTGTTTCGTTTAGTCTATTCCTTCAACCAGAACTAAATATTTTTATCCTAAGTTCATCCATTGCTGGGTAAACACACGCCACACAAACACACCCACACACACACAGACACGCAGGCAGGCCAAGTGAAGAGACGGCAGCACCCCGAGATCCACTGCAATGCAAATCAACTGGAAAAAAAAAAGGTTCTCCCACAGAGTGCTCTTCACTAGTCGCCATGGAAACTCTGCAGGACATTGCTTGGTCCTTGAATGCTGTTTGTTTGTTCATTTGTTTGTTTTGCCTTCCCCTGTTCTTAACTAGTCACATTTTCAAATCACATCGGAAACAGGAAACGTCAGGAGGACTGAAGCTGTTCAAGTAAATTAGATAAGAGGGTGTTATTGAATCACAATTTAGTCCTTTAGATGTTTTTGACCCCAATTATTGTAGACCAACTGCTTTAAACTGCTATGATTAAACTACAATAGAATCCTTCCACATAATAAACAGTATGTGTGTGTTTCTGTATCTCATGTGCAATCATAGCTATGCCTTCTCATTGTTTCTCACCTTAGACTTAAACTGGGAGTGAACCCTGACAATAAAAAAACACAAAATACACAAGTCAACATTAAATTATAGACTGAGTGTGCACTGTATGCATGTTTAGAGCTGCTTTGCACTGAGGTGTTGACTTTGATCAATTGACGACTTTGTTCTTTTCCACACACTTATATTCATTTCTACAGAATAAACCTAGTTTGCTACTTTGAAATATTTCTCAACTATTTTTTTTATGTTTTTTATATTTAAAGCCACAGTTAGATATCAAGAATATGTATTGAATGCAGCATTATTAGTCTAGATTTTTGGTGGATATTATTAGAGATATTTTTGTTGTGTTTTTTTTGTTTGTTTTTTTTATCCCAAGCCTCCGAATTGATAGAGAATTGCACCATGTCTCTCTGGCTATAAACCACTTTGGAGGCGACAGGCGGCACAATATTTTATCTCGGCGCCATCACAGAAGGCAGGTGGAACTGATTGAAGAGAAATTATGAAAGGGGACTTTAAAAAAAAAGAAAAAAAGAGGCAGAGAGCATCTGCAGTGCCTGGGCTGAGGACAGAGGAGGGAAGATTGAATACAGGTTATCAAATCTGAACCCAAAAATAAATTCTCGTCATCAAGCTCTCTGTCTCGTCCTTCTCGTCTGCGCTGTCTTTTCTCTGAGCTGCCTGTATACGTGCTATGATCCCATGAAGCCCTGCAGTGAATGGCTGACTCAGTCAAGGCTCTCATGCACAGAATCCCCCCCCGCACTAAATCCCACATGGATGTTTAAAGCCCATTCTGTTGGAGTCTGTTGTAACTTAAAAATACATTGAGTGTGGAGCAGTTTCTTTAAACACATTAACCTGTGTAAAATATGCACATTACAACATCAGACATCATCATGCGTGGAAGGAAGAATGGCTGTGAAAGATTAGGTCTGACAGTCCTAAGCATTATTAACACACATTTGTCTGTGTTTCAAGGTGTTTATCACCAACGCCTTTCACAGCAACACATTTAAATGCTTATTTGCACTTGGAAATAATGGAGAACCCCTCGAGTAGACGAGACCAGCAGTTAAGACTGTACACGACCACACATGGTTCATATGGATGGGTATCTCAGCCTTAGAGGATGATTCTAATACATAGAGATAAATGAGCTATTATGCAATTCAGGGACAAAAATGACATAATATTGAAGCAATGCAAAGTGGAAGGAGCAGCATATCGTTCTTTAAAATGATTCAAAAGACTTTCACAGAACAGATACAGACCTTATCCTGACTCTGGACTCGTTTCCCTGAGGCAAAAACTTCACCGCATCTCCATGAGACGACAAGTCAGCAAAACCAGGGGCCTGAACTTGGCAAGATTAAAGGTCATCCATGGTCCAAGTGATAAATGACTGGGTGATTTAAAGGATCTGAATCCACGTGTTATCACACTCATGAATGCTCTGATCAGTGGCCTCTGCACTCTACCGCTACACCGCTCCACTACAGCCACTGCTTTCATGATGACATTGCAGAAAGTGAAACACATTCTCCACATGGAGGTTCTATATAGTTCCAACTCAACCCAGGCTATCACATTACATTCCCACAGAGCTAGAGTGCATTTTCAATTCCTTCTTTTTAATGTGTTCCTCCAGATTACGTTTGCATTCGACATATAAAAGTCATTAATGAGTATTTGAAGCAAAACAGGTGGAGGAGTAGGACGGGGTGTAGTAATGGGAGAAGTGTGTTATGCAGCCGACCACAGCAAGAGACACATTGGGGGGGGACGTGTTTTTGTGATTTTTGTGGCATAATGAGGACATTTCATTGTGAGAGTGAGACAATCATTACAAGTCCACTACACCAGGGGTCCCCACTTTCCCTACAGAGATGAGTACTGGGCCTTAGACTGGGAGGAACCAGGCCACAGAAACCAGCAGGGAGCAAATGTACTGCATTGAATATATATATAACATTTCTTTTTCTTTTCCTAAGAAATGTCAAACTTTTTATTTCATATCACAAAGACATTTATATTCATTGGAAATGACCAAACCAAAAAAAGGCTCCACAGAAGAGTGGACTTTAAAAACCCCACTGCACATGTCTTTTACATGACTCATTCACCAGGCTGTGATCACATCGCTATAAAAACAAACGCAGGGCTCAAATTGATGGTGAGTCAAGCATTTCATTTTGTGTGTTTTGTGCAACAGTTAGAGCTGAATCGTGCCCCGACTGCGCTTTATCATAACATGACAGTAGTAGATTACTATCAGTGGCCCATTTCCTTCAGTGGTCCATCAAACATATGACAACTCCTGTCTGGTCCTTGCAGTCAAAATGGCTGGTAATCATGTGCTTCATACACTATATGGACACAATTTGTGTATTTGGCCACACCTGTTAAGTATGGTTGTTTAAATCAGGCTTTGGGCTTGGCCCCTTATCTCCGTTGAAGGGCAATACATTTTGGACAATGCTATGTTTCCAACTTTGTGGTAACAGTTTGTTGAAGGTCCTATTTTCTATTCTATTCCAACATGATCCAGTGCACAAAGCAAGAACTATTAAGACATGGTTTGATGAGTTTGGTGTGGAAGAACAGAGCCCTGACCTTTAACCCCATTGAGCACATTGGGATGAACTGGAACAGAGATTTTGAGTCAGGCCTTCCTGTCCAACATCAGTGGCTGACCTAATAAATGCTCTACAGCAGGGGTGTCCAAACCTTTTTTTTAATAACGAGGGCCAGATTTGATTATGTGAAGATTATCAGGAGCCCACAGTCCCTTTAGACATTCTTTTTTAACAGTTAATATTACATACAAATGAGCTGTTTTATAATAATTTTGTTTTCCTTGTCACAATGGCAACGTAACCAAATATTAGCCACGCAAGAGGAAACTGATGAAAAAATCCAGCCTTTCGTTCACAGCTGGGGTCAAATAATATACTGTAATATGATAATAGGAGGGGAACCATTATAAGACCGAACCTGTGAATCTGAACGAGGGCCATGATCGGCCCGTGGGCCAGACTTTGGACATGCGTTATGGTTCTTGCTCTACAGAATGAATGGGCACATATTCACATAGAAACACAAAGGAAATGGTTTCAATAAAATCCCCAAAAGGTTGTAAGGAATTATCATCTTTTAAACATTATTTGATTTGATTTGAAATTCAGTCTGGGTTTTCAAACTGCTGTTGTCTGTTGCCAGCCTTCGTGTGTTGCTGCTGCATGACATCCTCCTATTAGTGCAAAGTGAGGAGGTGGCTTTGTTTATAACTGAGCAGCTTCTTAGAAATCAAATATGATGACGACAATGGTTTGCCCTCACTCCTCCTTTACCGACTACCTTAGCAACAACGCCCACACTGTGAACTTGCAGCGTGTGTGGCTTTTTTTTTTGTAGCAGTCTGTTTTGATTTGCACATGATTTAGTCAAGGTAAACACAGTGAGCGGCCACGCGTAATGGCAATGCGCCGTGGTGCGGCATTTCTCGCATCTGAGGCTGCTGCCTCCTTCTGCCTTTCACATGGCTGTGGGGGATTTACTGTGCTGAAGGGGGAAACATTCACACGGTGCAAAGCAGCTGAGGACGAACCCCCGATCGGACTAATCTTTGCGGTTCATTTACAGATGAACCGCTCACTCCAGGTGCTCACTTTCTTGAGAATAAATTCACCGCTGCGTTTCGATAAAGATGAGGTTATGAAACGTCGACCACCAAAGTTCCAACAACCCACTCTGCTCTGCTTCATCTGAATAAACCTTCCACTTCTCAGTGGCTCTAAACTTCCAGGAGAAAGTAAACTTTCGCTGCTCAAAATTATAATGTTCCCAGTTTAAACCCACAGGGTGTTTATTATTTTCTGTTACTAAAACACAGTTTATCATACTCGTTGAAGTCCTCCTCGCATCCTGATTGCCATACATAATAGCAAGTTGTCTCAAAAGGAGAAAACAAGACAGTGTCTGAAGCCCACACAGTAGTTACCCAGAACTTCTCACAAAGCTGGAGAGGCACGTGCACACACGCATCAAAAAAGTCACAGTTTAAGTATAGACAACAACTGCCAGGACTTTGGCAGTAGAGCTTTGACGGTAGGATTTAGTGGCAGCCAGTCGTGACGTCAACAGTAACTATCTGAACTCCCATTTTTAAATCTTCTTCTTTTGGCTTCCATGTCTGAGATCATAGGAACATAAATAACAAAATGTACGTCAAGTGCAAATGAAGAAGAAAATGAACTAGTGATTGACAACATTCCATCCTTATAAATCAAGTGAGAAAAAGGCTATTTTTTCCCATGGACTGTGTTCTGTTTGGCAACAGCGGTGTCGCCCTCGGCAAATATACAATATTTTTACTTTCTGATTGACTTAACTGAGGAAACCAGAAGACGTTTGTAAAAGGTGTAAGGGTAGGTATGCAGGGCTGCCAACTTTTGAGAAAACCTTGGAGTGAGACATCGTGGCATGCGGGGCTATATATTTATTTATAGTAATATTTTATGCATCCCAAGCTTAATTAATGCGTTATACAATATGGTTTAAGGGTTATATGGTATGATAAATAATGTAGTTCTTTGGGAGCTGGATTCAATCTCAAGACCTTGCCAACAAAAGTCCAACAACTTAACCACTAGACTACCACTGTTAAAACGTGTACTTTGTGTCATTACCCGACTAGTACCGTAAACTCGATCCGTTCTGTGCATGTGCTTGACTGCATTCCTAGAACCATTGACGCTCGGACACCTCTCTTGCCGCTCAGTATCTTAACCGAACTGTCTAGGTATCGCAGGTGCGAGAGGTTTCAAAGTTTTCAGAGGATAGATGATATTCGCACCATATGCTTATGCTACTCAGAACCGTTTTAATCATGATGTGTACTTCAGCGTGAGTAATTGGAGGTGTGGCGTGAGAGCGTGAAAAGTCAGTCAAATGCGTGAGAGTTGGCAGCTATGGGTATATCTGCTGCATTGTGCTAGCTTTTCCACATATACAGACCCTGGAGTCCCACACACACCACAAAGACAATGTTTCCCCATGCAGAGGTGTTTGTTGCAAGTCCTTTCAATTAAATCTTCATATTTTTTTTACAGACTATATATCTGCATTGGTGAAAAACACATTAGTCAACTTAATTTCCAAACAAAGAGAAGCTGATCCAAGCAGCGTCTTTGATTATTATTCTGTGGATGTTGTGTCATGTGAGGCAGACGGGTCAAGGAGGGTCTCTGTGGGCTGTCTGAAACGAGACGTTTCCAGTCCAGTGCAATTAACATGCTTGCACGTGCACACATGCAGGTGCGTGCGACACAGTCATACTGTATGCATAAAGGCTGGCAAACACAGACACACGCAGAGGCAGGGCAAAGGAGCGATGTGAAAGCTTTGGTAATTGCAGAGCGCTCCGACAGCCGTCTTAATGAGATAACGAGAGGAGGAGAAGGGCGAGCCACGGCCACCCATACACCACCTCTCCCCTCCTCCGCAGAACAGCGGACAGACGGAAGGGTCGACCTCCAAGCGAGCAAGACAACAGAGGAGACAACGGATGGAAGCTGGGGAGGAAGGAGAGCGAGGAGGTAACAAAGGAAAAAATGGTAAAACAAAATAAAGCAGGAGCAGTGGAAAGGATGGAGTGAGCGGTGAGGTTGCAAAGGGAAGGTAGAGTAATAAAGACAGTAGAGCCACACATTTGGGGGTTATGATCTTGATTCCCTGATATGCCCAAAGCGCAAGGGCCAATATCGATCGGAGGCCAGCTTGTGGCTTGCCAGACAAAAATGAAAAGCAGTAAATGAAAACACGTCAGTGTAAGCCACAGAGAGAAAAGTTGCTGCTCACTTTTATTCACTACGGCCGTGTCTGGAGCCCTAGAAATACTGTAATAAACATTGAATGAATTCAGATTATGTGGAATGACTGGCTGGTTCTTAACCGACCAAAGTCTGAGAACACTTCAAAATATTCCTAGCACAACTTAAATCAATGTCCAAAAACTAACTAAGTCCTCTAATTCAGTGAGTGGGAGTGAAGGTGGTCATCGCAAAAGCAGCCAAATGTTACTTTAGTGGTCGCTTCCTGCACCTTACTCACCCGTCCTATAGCACAGTTTGACGGAACCAAAAGATAACATGCTCTTATAATGAAGGTTGTAGAAAAGGTTGTATGAAGGTTTAAGAAAAGTAACATTAGGGGGACGTTCTGGGAAGCTTTAGAGAACACTCTCTATAAGGTTGTATGAAAGTTGTGACAACATAACATTCTGGGTACCAAATGTGCAACCAAAAACTAACGTAAGAGTAACATTGGGACAACTTTCCACATCAACCACAAGAGAACCCACTGGGGGAAGCTTCCCGCAACCAAAAGGTAACAGTTCGAATCGCGCCCCAAGCAGAAAACACAAACACCAAAGCGTTTTACAACAACATTATCTCACAACGCAAACAAAAAAGCGACAACACAACGGAAATGCATGTCAAAACGGAAACGCAATTCAAAAAACAACAATGTGCCTTGTTTCCTACAGGGATTTCGTGAACTGAAATAGAAGCTCTTCATATATTGTTTAGATACAAGACGAATCACCCACATTCATAGACCAATGCAGGCTGATCGATTTTAATTTTTTCCACACCTGACCCTAGCAGGGTCACAAAACGGAAAAACAACAACGTGCGTTGTTGTTTTTTGAATTGCGTTTCCGTTTCGACATGCATTTCCGTTGTGTTGTCGCTTTTTTGTTTGCGTTGTGAGCAAACGTTGTTGTGTTAAACACTTTGGTGTTTGTGTTTTCTGCTTGGGGCAGGATTCGAACTGGGGCTATCTGTAGTGTGCACTTCTACTTGGGACGGCAGCTCTACCAAGTGACCTACAGTTTTCGTGTTTTCTGTCAGTTAATGTTTTCGTGTTTTCTGCTTCTGTGTTTGCGTGATTTGTGTTTCCGTTTTGAGTTAATGTTTTTGTGTTTTGCGTTTGTGTTTTTTGATGTTTGTTGTGTTTTGTGATTTGCGTTTGTGTTTTGCACCTCAGGGCCACCGTGTGCAACATACGTGGATGTTAAAGGAGAATATGTTGGAAAGTAATGCAAGTTATTAATGTATGTGATGGGTGAAGAACATTTTCGATGTACCATTGTACCTGCATGAACTCTGTCATGGCGTCACTGGAGTCTTGACAACCTACAAGGGAGTCATACGCTGCTGCTGCTGCTGCAGTCATGGAAAAAATAACAGAAAGAAGTGTTGGAAGAAGCCTTACAGACAATGACTTCCAGCGTTTAATGGACAGAGCCTTGATGAGAGAGGCTGATGTGATGTGCCTTTTGTCACGATGTTGCCTGCTAGAGCTAGTTTTTTCCACTCACACACAGGAGAGTTAACACCTCATGGCCAAATATTGTTTACCTGACTGATGGTTACAATCCTGCACTGAAGCCTTTTCGCTGTAAACGTACACAGTTCACTGGCCCTGTTTGCCACTGTAAAACACCTGAGCATCTTTTATCTCTCCTTCTTTAACACCGCCGACACTCGACAACAGCCTCATTTCAGAGTCTCTGTTTCTCTTGCGCTGCAACACTTGTTCTCCATAATCCAGCCCCCCGGGACTTTCTTTTCCAGGAGGCTGCAAATGTGGAGCGATGTCGCTTGGTTTAAGGACTCACTGCTCTTATAAGATATACACACAAACACACACACAAAATGGAGGCCGAATGGGCACATCTGTGACCAAATGGCATCCTTTATTTACAAATGAAATGGCACTAAAACCCTTTCAGAGTTTGAAAGAAAGCCATTCTCCAATTAGAACATGTTTTTCAGTGTTTATTATGAAGCGTCAGACTACAAAAAAAACAAATATTCAAGGTCATAACTTCATTATACAAACTCAGCATCTTAACAAGCACTAAACACTTGTTTCCGGAAAGAAAACCAGCAGATTCCGATGCTTCCTTTCAATGAAAACGATGCTGAGCCACGAGAAGAGGAAAAATAAATGAACAAAACTGCCACACACATGGTATTCAAGCACTGCGCTGACCAATATAACCTGTGTAATTATGATTGAAATAACATCAATTAGAAAAATGAAGATTTGATTAAAGGGCCAGTTAGCATAAGTGTGTATACGAATGTATGGTGGCCACTTTTTGACATGGAAGTACATGAAAACACAGCTGCTCAACACATATCACTGAGTTTTGTTCTAAAAGTTAAATCCTAATAGAGTGCATTTTCTGTCGTTCTTGCTTTACAATTACAAAGCCTCTGTGGTAATATTTTTTTAAAGTGCACTTTATTTTAAGTGCGCGCTCTATTCTATGGTAAGTGTTAAGATTGCTCTTAAAGCCAATATGTCTAATTTTCCCCCTGCAATTAATTTCACAGTCTGCTCTATAAAAGCTCTACGGATGAAAGTCGGAAAAGAACATAACACTTTGACAAAATAAATTCTCCAAACTATTTACAACGACATAACTCCGATTATAATAGCAATTACGCACATGTACTGTTTTATAGAGCAGATGAATGCACGGTTGTTCGTCCTGTAATCCCCGATCCATTCATCTATCGCAGGGCTTTAGCTCCATTCAATACGTTCCCTTACTTTCTCTCTGCACGGGAAAATAGAATTTACATCGTCCACCATTAGTTACACGCTTTTATTTAGCCCATATTACACCTCATCCAGCAGCCAGCTTTACAATATTATCCCAGTAAGTGGTGGCCCACACAAACATGAACTGAAACCCCCTCCCACACACACACACACACACACACACACACACACACACACCCCCCCCCCCCCCACACACACACACACAGTGTCCTCAGTGTGGCATCTCGTGTCAGGTTTCCTGGAAGTGACGGTGAAACCGACGGTGATTTATAACCAGGCACAGAATGGCTGCCTGAAGATGGATGCAGCGCACACACTCTTTTAATATATCAAAAACATACCACACACACTCACACACGTGGCAATATATCACGCGTACACGTGCGTGTGTGTGCGCGTAGTTTTAATTCATCACAGCTGACTGACCCATATTGCGACTAAAACTATATTGTGTGTGTGTGGGGGGAAAGCAAAAGGGAGGCGAAGGACATGGGAGCAGACGAGTAACTAAAGGAGGAGAGAGGAGAGGAGTGGAGGACAAAATAATGGATGGATGGGATGAGGAGAATGAGGTGATCTGGCTAAAGATGATAACCAACAATAAAAGATGAGTAAATACATATAAAAATCCAGAATAACTTTTATAAACCACAATGAAATCAGGTTCTCACAGTGGAATAGTGGTTAACACTGTGGCCTTGCAGCAAACAGAGCCAGAGTTGGCATGTTCTCCCCATGTGCGCGTGGGTTTTTCTCTAGGTTCTCTAAGTTTCCTCCCACAAATGTCCATGGACTCTCTAAGCTGACCTAAACTAACGACCTTTTGCTCTTCTATCAGCTGGCATTGGCTTCAGGAGCCCTGTGAGCCTCATGTGGAGGATAAAACGTTTTTTTTTTTTTACTAATTACATGAAAAATATATCCAATCAAATCATCCGGAAACAAAACACACATCAGGAAATCTGATAATACAAACAAAGCAAACTCAAAATACCAGCTTTAGCTTTTACATATCAATATTAAAAAAAAACCAAAACAAATAATCAAGAAAAGGTCTGCAGCATGATGGCACAAATGTCAGCTTCTAAATATTTATATATACGGGAAAAGTGGAAGTTTTGGGTCCTGTTATAACAGCCGTGGCTTTGAGGTATTCATCAGTTTATCATAATGCATCATCATAACGGTGATGATGAATTATGATGAAGAAATATATTAATTCCTGGATTGATGTATCTGTAATCTGACGCAGCAGTTAAGGCGACGCACCGCTCTGTTTTTAAACACACATTTAAGGTAATATTCAAATATATGTACTTTAGTATCTGCAGCAGGTAACGGCCTCAAACGAGGGAATAAAAGCAGTTTTTGTGCATCATGCAATTCCACAGAAAACTCACCAAACGTTACCACTTTTGTGCACTTTTACCAAACCATTGCTTTTAACAAATTATTTCATCCCTCTATCGATCGGCATGAAATAACTCTCCTCCTTCTGCCTGGATCTCCCCTCTGCCCTCACTCCTCCTCTCCCTCCGCAGACACTGCATGTACAGATTACATCTGTGCTTTCATTACACAGCTTTATTTTCCATCTCTGAGCTCCAATCGTGTGGAGCTGTTCGCCATCATTCGACTTTATTACCAAAGCAGCCGTTCAGCGTCAACAGGCTGCATCGTGTGCTCTGTTGCTCTTTACAGAAGCTTGTTGACTTGAGGGGGGGGAAAGTTCCTGGCAGCCGGTATCGCAGGGATTAAATATCAAAATAGTGCGAGTTGAATTTGAGATTAAAACGAATCGATTACAGAGTTTTTAATGTTTCAATACAAAAAATATTCCACTTTTTTGATAAAAAACTAAACTACTAGCACACGCACGCACGCACGCACGCACGCACGCACGCACGCACGCACGCACGCACACACACACACACGATGACCTGTGTCACAGCATGACATCTTCACCCATCAAGGACACATCCATCTTTCAGCCATATAAGGATATAACAATTCCTCTGCTCATCAAAAAGCAACTCGCCAATATCCTGACTCAATGGGGCACCGGTAGCAAAGGACATGTGCCCACACACACACACACACACACACACACACACACACACACACACACACACACACACACACACACACACACACACACACACACACACACACACACACACACACACACACACACACACACACACACACACACACACACACACACACACACACACACACACACACACACACACACACACACACACACAGACACACGTGTTCTACTTACTGCCTGTGGGAAGGATAATAACCGTGGTGTCTGGGATCTAATCAGAATGTCACTTACACCACCTGTCTTTTTTAAAAAACACTAGTGAGAGCAGAAGTTCAGAGAAAAAAGACGTCTCTGACTCCCCTCTCTCTCTCTCTCTCTCTCTCTGTGAGACACCTCAGCTCTACCTTTAGCCCAAACTCAGTTTGCTGGCAGGATATTACATCCAACTACGCAATATCATACGTATTAGTAGTCATAACAGCGCTGTCCTTCACCTTAATGCCATGGAGCTGATAAAAACTAAGCGTAGAAGCTGCTCAGTGACCAACAGCGAACAGTGATGACAGTGGTAAGATATTCAATACCCTATTCTACACTATACATGTTCAACAATACTGCAATTCAACAGCAACTGATGATGATCATACAGCACAGTATATGTAATATCTGAGTCGTCTGACCACTGCTAGCTTCTTTTTCAGCCAGACAGTTGACTCGCATCCGTGTCATGTGATAAGCGCCACCTTGAGGTGTCAAGAAGTAATGAGTCACACCGGCAAGAAAAGTCAGATAAGAATACCATATTTTTTTTTAATCAAATACGCTTGGTGCCATCTTGTCATGAGTCAGGGCGACAATATATTGCCTTATTGAGATGTTATTCTGTCCCAAAATGACTATTATGGTGTATTAATTACATGGGGGTCACCAAGTCAACTTTACCTATAGGGCCAATTATTATTCTAAGCAAGTGCATTATGAGCCAAAATAATCAACATTATTCTAAAATCAAAAATAAACAAACATCCAACCTATTCAATATTGGTCTTGTGTTGGTTCACTTTTTCTAATAAAAGCATAATTTAAAAAAAGACTGTTTTGGACAATGGGGTCACCAGTTGCTGACCCTTGAACTGAAAAGTCTCTCATTAGAAAAGAAAATCAGTTAATCAATCATCAAATAAATCACTGAATTCAAATCCCCCTATAGCTATGTACATTATTGTCTGCTTTTTTTACAGACAAAACTATGATATGACTAACACAATTAAGTATAAGTTTGTTGAGTATAAGCGATGCCTAAAAACGGGATGTAAATTAAAAAAACAAATACATGATATATAATGGAATAGAGACAGTTGTAAAAACATCTGATCCATTTGTTTCTGTGCAACTTCCTTTCAGAACTGTCGCTTCCTGCTTGATTTTTTTTCTTCCATCGGATTCTTTGTTTACCATTTTCCACTTCCTCCCCCACTGACTCCGACACTCCTCCTTCCTTTGGAGAGTTTAGCCGAGACAGACACAAGCAGTTATGAAACAGCTCATCCGTGTGTGTCTCCTCTCTGTTGTTTGTCAAAGAAAAGAAAGCGGGCTGGAGCTGCAGCTGACGGTTAATTTTACAGTCGTCTAGACCGTGGGCAGCTGATGCACTGCAATGGCCTCGGGGAACGGCTCAAATCATGATTGTTTTATAGAAGGCTGCTATTTACACAGTAAAACTACAGTGAACTGACTTTACAATGGATATTAAGTAACACCAAATGAGCAAATGTTCGGTATTTAAATCAATAGAAGAAAAAAACTGTTGACTATCCATCTTTTTTTAGAAATTTCAGCTCAGGAGGACGCCACTCTCTTCCAGTGTTACATCAACTTTACATCAACGCTCAGTGCATGTGTATGGGCAGAATGCCACGTGGATTCTGACATCACTGTTCTCACAAGTCACATGGCCACATATCGAGTATAAGAGTCTGAAGCGACAGAATTTGACGTTTGGATTTGAAAGCCTGCCTAACATCAATGAACAAATGGGATATTGTGGGCGTTCATGCTCAACCCTTTAAGGTACTACTCAACCATTTGGTCGACCACACTTTAAGTCACTATATCTCATTGAAAAATGCATCAAGATGAACTCACTAACACATAATGTGACTTGTTCTGAATGTTGTACATTTATGAATTATGCAAAGCAGGTTTATTATGAACAGATGTCTCAACAGTTTGGTAGAGGCCTGTATCTAAACTGTAGGGTCTAATTTCAGGTTATTGTAAGTAGAGTCTCAGCTGCCGAGCAACCACGGGTTGCCAGTTACGTCAGCAAACGAAAACTAAAGGACCTCGGTATTTTGAATTTGGATGTAGTAACTTTTTTTGGCCACATTCTTACATATGGCACCTTTAAGTAATGTTGCTTTGCCAGTGATTGAACAACACCTGCCCAGTAGAACAGCCAATAGGGAGTGTCCTTTCTTGCTAAACCGCCCTGTGATTGGTGAGCATTTCCTGCCTCGAAATAGGTATAAAAGTCTGATTTGAGATCACTCGGTTGACACTCTTCTGAAAGGACATTGTGGCATCGCTGATCAATAACACCACAGAAACATGTCGCCTACCCCACCTTTAATAACCGCAGATCATCAGTTGGTTTCTCTTTGCCGTTTGTCTCCCTCTGTGTGATCATCCACCTTCACCCTCTCTCAATAGGAATAACAATATATTCAGCATTCAGGGCTCCGAGCCTCTTTATTGCTTCTCCTCCTCGTCGCTCGCCTCAAATCTGCCCCCAATTTCAAGCAGCCTCCCTTTCTCTTTATTCCTTCTCTCCTCACTCCATTTGTATTTATTACTGCACCTTCTGTGACTCTACCTAACAGTTTTCTCATTACTTCAGTTGTTTATTTCAGAGCTATACTTCTTTTTTAAAGTTTTTTTTTTTTGGTACGTTACCATGAATGGACAGAAACAACAAAGGTGATGAGGTTGGAGGGCGGTCCTCACACATGGCTTGACTAATTACTGTATATCTTCAAAAAAAAACAACACTGGCATGGTTTCTGCTCTGTTGTTATTTGTTTTCTCTTTTTCTGCCACTTTCATTCTTCATCTAACATTGTGCATGGGTGGCTTGTCAAGCTTCGGCATTTTTACATGCTGATAACCCACAAAGTCCTTTCAGTGTGACCCCAGCTTCGTCACATCACACACTGCTACACAATGATAACACCCTTTAGAAGTACACACGCACACGCACACGCACACGCACACGCACACACACACACACACACACACACACACACACACACACACACACACACACACACACACACACACACACACACACACACACACACACACACAAAATAGTTTTTATATCGTAATCACAATGCATTCCCGAGCTCCTTACCCTAACTTTAACCATTACATGTAAGCGTCTAACCCTAACATCAACCTAATTCTAACCAAATCTTAACCTGG
This sequence comes from Microchirus variegatus, assembly GCF_963457635.1. NCBI lineage: Eukaryota > Metazoa > Chordata > Actinopteri > Pleuronectiformes > Soleidae > Microchirus > Microchirus variegatus. The sequence continues at coordinate 24,767,599 of NC_139805.1, read as the reverse complement.
GAAAAGTCATTTAAAATAAAGTGGACCAGACAAAATGTCCCCACAACAATATAAATACATGTGCACACACACACACAGACACAGCACTAAGCCTTTTCAGCCCTCAGCAGCATGCACACAAAGACAATTGTCTCTTTGATATGAGCCATACTGCTAAATATGAACTCAATTAATTCTTAATCCCTTCTGTTGGAGTCTAAAGTGTCCATGTGTGTGTACGAACACACATCTGTGTGCATGCGTCATACAGTAGAACACAGTGATGTATGTTTTTGTGTTCTTTCCTCACAGGCATGTGTCAATGTACAAGTGTCAGTGTGTGTGTGTGTGCTTGCATCTGTATATGTGTGTGTGTGTGTGTGTGTGTGTGTGTGTGCGAGTGTGTGTGTGTGCACGCGTAGGTGGTCTAAGTGAAATGTCACTAGCTGGTGGCATCGAGCTCCGTGAAGCTACACAGCTTCCTGCTAATTGGCCCAGGTCTGTGGGAGCTTCCCGCTGGGATGACAAATAATTAAAAAAACTACAGTTTTGTTCTTCCTCGTCATGGAAGCTTTAATTTAAGAAAAAAAAGGGGAAAAAAACAACTAGGTTAGGTACCTGGAAACCTTGAAAACAAAACGGAGGAACGATATGGAAACAGGACTAGATTCAAAAAATAATATCTCAATATTTTTAGGCGATCCTGATTCAACCCTCCCGTTTATGCAGGCTTAGGCCTGGCACATGTGCATTTACTTCATAATGTCAATTTTAAAACAATCACGATTTTTGTCTTAGATGATATATCTAAGCTGGTGATGAGCGATATGCTCCCGCTCTGTAGAAAACAATCTGTAACACGTGAAACAGGCTGATGGTGGGAGTGGATGGATTAAGAAGCCACAGCAGTATAGTTCCACCTGCTGCCACCAATTGAGGATACACAGCATAAACACCTGTGGGCATCAGAGACAGTGACAGTGGCTCAGCGTTTCTGTCTGTCACTGTGTTTCACTCTCCTCATCTCTCTCCTCATCTGTGCTCTCTCTCTCTCTCTGCTTCTCTCCATTACTCTTCCCTCTTGTGAACAGTGGGGATTGGGAGTCTGAGACCGTCACTGGGCGGAATGGAGAGGGAAAGACAGACAGATACAGTTGTCCTACAAGGGGTCGAAGTTTGTGCTTATTTTATTGTTAGGTGACCTCTAGTGGCTGCATTCGTTATGACTGCAAAAGAGGCGTGTGACGTCGGGAAGTCAAGGTCAGGAGTTTGAGGAATAAGGCGTTTGTTGTTGTTGACCTTTCTTCAGTGTTCCTTAAACCCTCCAGTAACTCAGTGTTCATGCTCGAATGTGACTAATGTGAACAACTTTTACATTCACACAAAATTACCATAAATTACGATAAAGATTTTTATCCACATGGAATTGGCTTTTTGGGAGCAATGAAATGCTATTTTTGGAAAACAGAGCGAGACAATCTCAAAAACACCACCCAATATGCTAACAATGATGTCATGGTTTCACTTCTTTGCTGTTGTTTTGTGGTTGAAACGTTTAGTCTCTTTCCTTTGTCGACGTAGCTTTCTTCACAATTGTTTACATTCTAACTTATACTTATTTGAATAAAGATTCACCTAAAATGTACCTTTCACTTTTGTGACATTTCTTGAAACGATGCTTCGTTTGCGGAAACAAAAACAACAGAGGTTGTAGAGTTAAAGTTTTTGTTGTCGTTATCCTCTTGGCTAAGATGTCAACTCCAATTTCTTTTTTTCTTCCTCCTCCTTCCACACCTTTACACTCGAGTCTGCACCTAATCAAATCACGAAGGCTGCAGACCACTCAACCACTCGCCTTTAATTGTAAACAAAGCAGAGCAATCGACAGCTGTGTCGGTGTGGTCCAAATGAAAAAACACAGCTCGGCGCGTTAGCATGACGGTGCATCAAACTAGCATCAGTTCAGGTTTTTTGCGTCTGACGTCTGAGAACAACGCAGTGGAACTCATCGCGCGGTCAACAACGCTGCAAATGTCAAAGATAATGACAATCATGCTTTTGGCGTCGCTCCTGACGTGACGCAACTCTGTGTTCCACTGCATGACTCTTTAGCCACTGGACTGTAATTGTCGTCCCAACTCCTGTCACCACTGTTAATCCTCAACATGAGTTTGGTACAGAATTGAGTGTTTGCTCTCTGGGAAATCATGAATGCTCTGCTTGGTCTGGTGCTACAGGGGAAACCTTTTGATCAGGTAGAATGGGCAGTGTCAAAGAACCCGCGGCGTGCTCTGTTGTCTGCTGCGTAGCGATGCCGTGTTACTCGTTGGCCTTTCGGTGAACCGGTGAGAATGCCTGAAAGCTGTGCACACAAACACCCGACATGCAGACAATCACAGGGCTCGTGCTCCGCTTCTACTCTGTTGTTCCACTTTCACACAGTGTTTCTGAATTTTCCTGATAATGAAAATGAGTCAGAAATAGCTGGCCTACTTTCACTTCAAGCCCTCTAATGACACAACATAATAATAATAAAAAAAACCCTCTTTGCTATGGTTTCTCCCATTATTCTAGGTGACGGACATTTTAAAGCTAAAACACTGGCTTAAACGGTGTCTCTGAGAGGTCGTATCTACACTTAAAGGTGCATAAATATGAAGCAACTGATGGTAAAATCCTCCTAATATGTCACAGAGACTCAGGAATAATGTTCATATAACAAACTGAACTCACCAACAACAACAGTACAGACAAAATATTAGCATTAAAAAAATCTTTTGCAGACTGCAAATCATGTTTATGTTTTGAAATCATGTTTTGGCATGTGGCGCCACCTAACGCCGTCTACCAATCGTTGCAGTCAGTAGAGTCTCAGCAGCCGAGCAACCACGGGTTGGCAGTTATGTCAGACAACAAAACCTAAAAGACCTCAGTATTTTGAATTTGAATGTAGTAACCGTTATTGGCCACATTCTTACATATGGCGCCTTTAAAAAAATTATAGTATGATATAAATGTATATAATTTGTATTTGTAAGAGCATCACACACTAATGCACATGATCGATCTGGAATGAATGCTTTTGTCAAAGACTATTCAATGCGAAGAAAAGAGTGCTGGCACAGATTTAAAATTTAAAATTACCAACAAAAATGGGTTACAAAACAATAAGTAGGGTGACATCATCTTATGTTTCAAATATCATAAGCTATGGCAGGCACATTTTAAAACCAGCACACACAAATGAAACACCATGACCTCACCATGTGTGGTCATGACAACGGCACTGGAGGCATACAGGTGGTCTTTAAGAGCTGCGATATAAGCATTGTATCACTTCCTGTTTGCTGATTTTGTTGTTAAGTGTGCACAACTGCTTTCTTTGTTTTTTTTTTTTTTTTTTTTTAAAGTACCGTGGCTAATCATCCACTGGTTTGTTCCATCACTCATACTGCAGCTCTCATCCTTGTACCACCCACCCCTGTCAAACTGCCAAAACAATAAATAATGTTGACCTGATGGTGACACGACATGGAATGTTAAAGTTTCAGCACAGACAGCAGCAATACTGTATGACCGTTAAAAAACAACAACATGGCACACACACACGCACTGTCCATGTCCTGGAGCTGAGTTATTCGAAGGAACAAAACAAGGAGGCTCTGATCAAACAGGTGGAGGAGCTGAAGACTCAGGAGAACAGCAACATGCCACAGAACTCTGCACCAACCTGGAGGGAAAGGTCAACAAAAACAAGTCTCTCTGGAACCAGGCAGAGCGTTTGACTGCTGCACAGACACAACATCTGGGCCCAGCAGCGAATCAATCTGTTTTGCAAGCAGCGAGCCAAGAGTTTCCAGGAGCAAACCTTGACAAACAACTGGTGGAAAGAAAAAAAGAAAGGACCAAAAAAGAAAGAAAGAAAGAAGAAGAAGTTGGCTTGTCAGAACAACCTGCAGGAGTTGCTGGTAACCAAGGATGATGCCAGACAAACAGTTATACAACGAGATCCATCAAGGGGAAAGGAAAGCTGATGAAAAAGAGTTGCTGTTGCACTAGTTTTACTGCCTATTAACACTATTTTAAAACGGTTGAGCCAAATAAAATTATTTTAATTAAAAGAAGGAACAGGATGTAATCAAAACATAGTCCTTGGAATGAGATTATTATGACAAAAAAAGTTCTTTAATCAAGTGGTAGCTAATGACTTAAATGACTTTAGAGGCTGCTGTTGCCAAGAGAGAAAAAAAACAAAAATGATCATAATTCAGGCACCAGGTAGGCACTTTAACACAACTTAGAAATACATTAATTCACATTTAATTTCTGGAGGACAGGTTTGACCTCCGGTGGCTGGTGGAAAACACAGGAATAATGATGTAACAGACTATGTTTTTCAAAGCGGAGACGCTTTGGATAAAGAGACAAAGAAACTCAGTCCTTGAGTTTATCTGGGGAAATCATGAAGGATATGTTTTTAATAAAAGCTTTGTCCCTGACAGAAGTACAGACTGCGGTGCCGAAGACACTGTAGAGCAGAGAAAGACCACTAACATCAATTTGAACAGAAAGTCTGTAAGACCAGAGTTTGACACATATCCTCTCCTTTCCTCCCAGAAGCCAACCATTTGATTTATAACAGCAAAACCAGGAGAGATAGTCTGCCTGGCTAAATAAAAAGCCACATGGTCTTAGCTTGGTGCTTATATTCCACAAGCCTGTGGGGGCACTGTGTTATGAGCTGGTATTGCTTCACTTGGTCACGTAGGTCCAACAAATGTGTCCAAAAAAAAAAAATGAGGTCAGCTGACAACCTTAATATACAGAATGAGCACATTTTCAGGCATATACCATGTCTGAAAAACCTGACAGTGTCACAATATATCTGGCTCAAATAGTGAAAGAGTGGCTCAGGAAGCATGAGTCATCGTTTTCACACATGGATTGGCAACCGGAGCATCCAGACCGTCCCACGGAGGATGTGATGGAGAACACTGAAACATTGGAAAAAAAAAAACACTGAAACATTAAAATAAAAATGTAAATAAATGTTGCAAAATTGGGGTGCTTATCAAAAACAATGGCACAGAAAATGTGTGTTTTGGCCCAGCAGTGCATCTACCAATCATGCTGTTTCACTGACGCAAGAGCTCCAAATTATTTTAGTGTCTGACTGATGGAAAGACATAAAACAAGCATGTGTCAAGCTAATAGACAGGATTACATTTATTTATATGTTCAAGTGCTATTTTGTGGGGGAGTGAGAACTGATAAAACAGAGGAGTTTAGGCCATTATGGCTTTGGCTTGAGCCATAACGTTGTCAGTGTCTCGTCACCGAAAGAGAAAATTGGAAGTAAAGTTAGTTTTAAACATTTTTTGGGAGCAAAATCTTTAATTTTTTTTGTCATACACTACTGTTCAAAAGTTAGAAATGTCCTTATTTTTGAAGGAAAAATCACTTTTTTTCAATGAATATAAAAATTAAATGAATCAGAAATACACTCTATACATTGTTAATGTGGTAAACGACTATTCTAGCTGCGAACTACTGGTTTTTAATGGAATATGTACAATAGGTGTATAGAGGCCCATTTCCAGTGTTCTAATGGTACATTGTGTTTGCTAATCACGTTAGAAGGCTATTGGTTGATGAGAAAACCCTTAAAAACCCTTGTGCAATTATGTTAAAAACAGTTTTGCTGGTTCTTTGACGAAAGGGCAAAATTATTGTTTTGAATAAAAGTCATTATTTCTAATCTTGTCAATGTCTTGACTATATTTTCTATTCATTTTGCAACTCTTTTGATGAATAAAAGTGTGACTTTTAATGGAAAACACAACAAAAATTTTATAGGTGACCCCAAACGGTCGTGTATTTGACTACTTATTCCATATGTGGAGTTTCTTTCTCCCAGTGTCCATTTAAAGGTAGAGTTGCAGCTCTCTCCCAGTTCATTTAGAAGGGAACTTGGTCTTGTTAGTCTGAAATGGCTGTCCGCAGGCATTACCAAGATGGCTGCCAAGTGGCAAGACTTTCCTCGAAAGACTGTTGCAGGCACTGGCAGAAGCACTGATAGTAGTAGTGATAACACGCCTTTGGGCCAGGCACAGTGCACGGAGTGTGTCTTTCCCGTCAGACTGCGACTCCTCTGTCAGGACATTAAGATGCATCAACACATCTCGGTCCTGGTAATCGTCCAATTTGGGAATTAGACGAGCGCGGCAAAAGGTAAGTGAAGGATTGTTTCGGGCGCAGCGTGACCGGACAAATTACAATCAGACACATTCAAATTAAAATGTACTAACAAACAACACGAGGTTTCCCATCACGACCCATCCTAAATAAGCCATAACCTAAGTATACATGCACATTTAAGGGTTGTTTTATGACAGTAGAATATATAAAAAAAATGTGTGTGCAGGGGATCGCTCATAATGTACTGTATGTTGCTGGAGCAGCTCAACCAGATGAATTTAGACAAACTTGCTCTCCAAACAGAGGATGAATAATTCTCTTTGAGCCTCTTTCTTATCATCTCCCCCCCCCCACACACACACCCCACTCCATACTCCTTCTCTGGAGAGTTTATATATTTTCTTCTTCTTTTTTTATGTAAGGATAAGACAATTTTTGTTGGAGAGAAGCATTAGCCTTGAGATGCTCTTCCTCCAGGCTGAGATGGATTTATGATGTGCTGTCAACTTGTGCAGGGAGAGAGAGAGGGAGAATGAGAAAGCATAGTAAACATGTTTTCCTGCTTTCCTCCCATAATTTGAGGGGAGGAAGGTAGAAGAAGGGAGCACAGCTGGGTGCGCTTTCATAATCCATCTCATTGAAAACCATCACATAAAAACATCCTCATGCTTGAGATGTGGCATACATACACCCTCATGCATGGATTTTGGGAAGTTACAAGTTACGTGATTCAGAGGGACAGTGTGTGTGTGTGTGTTCATAACCTGGAGGCATGGATATGGTGTCGGGCAATCAGGTTTTCACCACATATTGTATTCAGTGAAATAAACTTTCCAGTATTTTACTTCTACTAAAACTGTTTTTTCCCCCTTTTTTTAAAGTTTTATTTCTAAATTATTTAAAGGTCCACAACATGTAATGTTATCCAATGTATTGCAATAAAGGTGCAATATGCAACACTCAGCTTTACAAGATGTTAAAGCAGAATTTTGCAAGTCTGCACCCTGGAGTACATATTTTTACGACACCACTGTAAACATCCATCCATCATTTTTATCCTCACTGTACCTGGCTAGGTGGTGTGTTTGTAGTGCCGTAATCCGAGACTTCTTTAGACGTCCTGATTCTGAGGATTCTTGGCTGGCGGCCCTGATCGTACAAGGCTGTGTTTTCCATTTCCCAGGTTTTAATAATTAATAACAATAATAACCATATTAATAACAATAATAATTTAATAACCATCACAATGACTCCTTAGCTGTTAAATTAGGGCAAAAATTGCACGTACATCCATTTTAAACTCTTTCTTTGCCCAGAGTTTAATATTTTGGAAGGATTGCTAAGCTATGTAAGTATGTTTTGTCACTTAAATTATTATTATTTTTTTTAAAGGCACCATAATATGGTAAGAATGTGGCCAAAAACAGTTACCACACAAATTCAACATAACAAGGTATTTTAGTTTTTGTTTTTTCTGCCATTGTAGCTCTGACGTAACTGGCAAGCTGAGACTCTACTGACTGCAATGATCGGTAGACGGCGGTAGGTGGCGCCACATGCCAAAACATGATTTAAAAACATAAACATGATTTGCGGTCTGCAAAAGATTGTTTTTAATGCAAATATTTTGGCTATACTGTTGTTGTTGGTGAGTTCAGTTTGTTATATGAACATTATTCCTGAGTCTCTGTGACATATTAGGAGGATTTGACGGCCAGTTGCTTTAGATTTATTACATAATGCACCTTTAAATGTACGTTAGAGAAGGGCCTTGCTTTGCAGAGGCCACAATCTTGTGCCGCCATGTTTCTACAGCAGCCTGAAGAGTCAAACCAGCCAAAGCCTGCTTTTCTGTTTTGAAGCAGAAGCTTATGGAAAGGGAAGGGTGAGTGGAGTTTTCTGAAAACTCAGAGTGAAGACGTCTTCTCAATGTCTTCCTGAATGCTCCTTTAACAAACAAACGACGTTCTCTAACCTTCACTAAGAGACTACATCTCTGTGCCTGAACATGACCGTAAAAGAACACACAGTGAGTGTCGTTCTTCTCATTCACATTCTCCGAATACTCCCATCTGACACTGACTCCAAGGTCACACCAGTCCTCTGTTTAACAGTAAGTAGTAAGTAGTTCTGACCTTGAAGCCTGGAAAGCGTAAAAAATTGCTTATGATTGTTTCTTCAGGCGACGTATTTGGCTTTCTCCGAGTGCTTCATCTTTTAATAAATCGTCACACAGCCTATACGGTGACATCATCTGACGTAGTAGAGGTCAGAAATCACTGTTTTGTCAAGGTTATCCATTCTCATTCATCCCGCTCTGTCCCGCAACTTAACTTATCTTCTGCATTCTGTGAAGCCAGGAACTCCAGGCATGTCACTCCACCAATGCTCAATAATAAAAATCCTCAGGCAATCTGAGTTCCACTGAGCTGAGTTATATGTACGAGCGAGCGGCATTATCTGGCTGCGATGCTTCATTTTCCCTCTTCCTCGTCTTCCACAGTAAAAGCGGGCTCTAAATTAACCACAGCGCGCTCCTTTTGTTTGCCTCTCTGATTTCGACAGGATAAAGACACAAGCTCCTTCGTTTAAAAAAAAAAAGAAAAAAAGAAAAGAAAAAGGAGAAAAACACCACCCCAGTATCCCATGATTTGCCCAGAAAGCTGGTTCCCATAGCAACAGGATCAATGATAAATTAGCCAATTGGCACTAAGGATTCTGCTCACACACCTGTCCTGCTGGACTCACACTGTATTTTCTGACTCATTTTCGTTTCACTTTTTTTTTCCACGTAATCATATGATTGTTTATTCAAAAAAAGAATTCCTTTTCCAGTTGCAATGGACCACATGAACTCGACCCAGAGTCCTGGACTGATTTTGGGTCACTGCAGTAAGCACTAAAAAAATCTAATCTCCGCCTTGGCACTGGCCTCAGTTTGACTTATTAGTTCTTTTTTTTTTTTTTTTTTTTTACAAAAGCGGAGTTTTGGAGTTCAGAGGCATCGACGGGAACAGCTTCCCAAACTTGTAAACCTTCCAGCTAATTTAATTAAAGCTTTTGTGTCCGTGAGGCTTTCCCAGTATTAGTCAACCGAAGGAACAATTAGGCAATTGTAGAGACTGTGGCTTTGGCTCGGCTACAGCTACACACACACACACACACACACACACACACACACACACACACACACACACACACACACACACACACACACACACACACACACACACACACACACACACACACACACACACACACACACACACACACACACACACACACACACACACACACACACACACACACACACACACACACACACACACATATAGAGAGAGAGGGGAAGAGAGAGAGAGAGATTTCAATGCCCCAATCTGGCTCATCCATCCTCCCCACGTTCAGAATCTTTCCTTCACATAACGTCTCTTAATTAGCCAAAAACTACAAACTACTGCTCTGTACATGAGAGACGGTCAGCGTCACCACACATGAAGATGAAGGTGGACCCTTTTGTTTACAAATTAAAACACATTGTTTCCAAAGTGCATAAAAAAATAGAACATAAACCAAACTCAATGAAGAAAGAGTAGATTTCAGGAATATAGTATTATTATAAAAATTTATAAAAATAGAGGCCACACACTATAGTTTAAGCAAGAATCACAGTCATTTTCTACATAATGTGGAATAATAATAATAACGGAATAATGTGTTAATGCAATAATGGATAAGTCTCAAGCGACAAGATTGTGTAACAAAAGCTGATTACACAAGAAAGCCTGATCGGAATAAGAATACGTCATGTAAACATGCCAATCAGAATACTCTGATCCAATACAGAATATTTGGATAATTATTTCAAATATTCATTCATTCATTCATAATGAGAAGATGATTGTTATTTGGATTGGTGCTCATATACGCTACCGGTCAAAAGTTTGGGGTCACTTAGAAACTTTCTTATTTTTGAAGGAAAAGCACTTTTTTTTCAATGAATATAACATTAAACGAATCATCATCAAATACACTCTATACATTGTTAATGTGGTGAACGACTATTCTAGCTGCAAACTGGTTTTTAATGGAATATGTACACAGGTGTAAAGAGGCCCATTTCCAGTGTTCTAATAGTACATTGTGTTTGCTAATCATGTTAGAAGGATGATTAGAAAACCCTTGTGCAGTTATGTTAGCACAGCTGAAAACAGTTTTGCGGGTTCTTTGACGAAAGCAAAGGGCCAAATTATTATTTGCAATAAAAATCATTATTTCTAATCTTGTCAAAGTCTTGACTATATTTTCTTTTCATTTTGCAACTCTTTTGATGAATAAAAGTGTGACATTTAATGGAAAACACAAAAAAATTGTATAGGTGACCCCAAACTTTTGACCGGTAGTGTAAACAGTAGATCCGATCATGACTTCCTGGTTTGGTGTCATCACGTATCTGGTCCACGTAAAACGTGACATATTTCCCTTTGTTACTGCTGTATTTTCATTCCCAAAAAATAATAATAAACAGACACCAAAGTGCTTCTACCTCTGGAGAACACTACGCATGTCAAAATTGTCTCGATTCCAATCGTAACAAATCTTTTCCGAAATGAAGAAATGTATGTAAACACAGCGCTGACTTCTCTGATTCACGACTGCTTCAGTGTGACCTTATGTTTCACACAGCGCAGCCATGATTTCCCTCTTAAACACGCTGTAGATTATAACACAAACACACAGTCAACAATATTTTATAAGTTAAATTGAAGAAGAAGAGCTGTAGACATCACTGACAAACAGCCAAACCTCATGAGCAGAGAGGACTTTACAGTCCAGATCGGCAATAGCTGCCAAAATATAAAGCTATTTAAAGCTGCAGTGCGTCATTTTACATTCAAGCCGTTGCCAAATGAGTTCACACAATGCTGATGGAGTCTATCAGCTCCACATGACTCCTCCTGTGAGTCTCAGTATAGGAGTGTTTTGAATCTCGGATCACCTGACATGTCGATTTATTTCTATAGAACTGACGTTGCCATAGTGATATAACACGAGTCAAAAAGACCCAAAAAGGGAAGACATTTTGGGATGTTTGATGATAAATAACCCTGCAGACATAGAGACACAGGCAGTGTCTTAACGACAGAAGACTTTTTCCACACATGTTTTTCTCCCTCCTCTCCGTTTCATCTCCACAGCCTGTTTACTTCATGTTAGCAGACTTTGCTGAGGAATGTTTTTGGCAGAGAACCACCAGCTCTGAGCTAAGAGCTAAATTTTTCAAAACTTTAGAGAGATTTCTAATATTTGGACACAGATTCCAGTAATCAAAGAGCTTGAGCAGGACATAGCAGGATTTCCAAGTTTGGTGGAGATATCCATTGTAAAACAAGTCCAAAAGCAGTATGATAGTTTGTTATGGGTTTATTCCTGCTTCTTCCAAGTATTATTGTCTATCAATTTGTAGAAACAGAATACTGTTGATTTAATAGAATTTTTACACCACCCGCGTCTGTTATTAACATATTTAATCTGTAAAGTATTGATTAAAATGCACCACTCAATAAAACAGTGCGTCTCAATGGGGGGTCCATTACACACTGCCATGGAGTCTGCAGTTTCCATATTTATCCATTACAATTATTGCAATATAAGAAAAGGCCTGTATTGTGACTAGATAACTGTTTATCCTTTCCTCACTTCTGACAACATTTACAGTCATAGTCGAACACCAGTCAATTAATCTGTCTTTGTGTTTTTGGCTCCCCCTGTTGGTCAATGTAGTACATGCTGATGTTGCTCAGTCAATCAGTCAATCAATGAGAAGAGGTGCAGTATCCAGAAACTTCAAGTCATAGAAAATCCAATAAAGCATACAGTACCGGTCAAAAGTTTGGGGTCACCTATACAATTTTTTTGTGTTTTCCATTAAAAGTCACACTTTTATTCACTAAAAGAGTTGCAAAATGAATATAAATTATAGTCCAGACATTGACAAATAATTTTTATTCAAAATAATAATTTTGCCCTTTGGTCAAAGAACCAGCAAAACTGTTTTCAGCTGTGCTAACGTCATTGCACAAGGGTTTTTTAATCATCCAATAGCCGTCTAACGCGATTAGCAAACACCATGTACCATTAGAACACTGGAAATGGGCCTCTATACACCTATGTACATATTCTATTAAAAACCAGACATTTGCAGCTAGAATAGTGGTTTACCACACTGTAACAAATTTCTGTAAATTTACAGCTGATTTCCAACAGTATCTTACTGTATTTTACTATAATTGTAAAATACTGTTAAATATTCATCCCTTGCATATAAATTAACAGTTAAATTGGTAAATTAACAATCACAGTAAATAACTGTAATTTAACAGGATAAAACAGTATATGTAATGAATTGCTGTAAATTTACAGTGGATAACAACAGTATTTTACTGTATTTTATAATAATTGTAAAATTCTGTAAAATATTCATTTGGTGCATGTAAATTAACAGTTAATGCTCAGTTTACAATAAAAAAAACTGTAATTCAACAGCATAAAACAGTATTTTGTATTGACAAGATGTGATTGGCTATTTTCGAACTTGATTTTGAACAGCACAGCTTCGTCTTCATTCCAACCAGAGCGTCCATGTGGATTCAACCGAGGAGGTAAAGTTATGCTCGTCTCCCAAAATTAGCAGTGTTCAGTCTTGTTTTGTGTGCATGATTATTGAACGGTTTCAGATAATGTTTAATTAGGTCAGGTTGCTAAAATTGGTGACGCAAGCTCTTGAACGGTTTCAGATAATGTTTAATTAGGTCAGGTTGCTAAAATTGGTGACGCAAGCTCGAGCTAGCTCAGGTAAGCTCATAGCTCAAGCTAGCTCAAGTTAGCTTGTAGCTAGCTTATCTTATCATCTTATTTGTTTATTTGACTTAATTTACAAATTATTACAAATATCCACTATAATTTTATATTAGCCAAGTATTTCCTTGTTTTCCTAACATATAGTACTTTGTTGTTCGTCTGCCAGCTCATTTTGGTGAGAGCCCAGATGGACTTATGATACATACCGATGTGAGTATTGATCAGTTATTGTTGAATGATTCTTGTGATTGTACACATACTATAACATTACCATTTTGTTCTACTTTTCAGGTGTTTGCCACCACCACTGACGTTGAGAGAAGCTTCACTCTACCAGCCACTCCTCAGCTTATTTTGCTTGGTATGTTTTTTGGTGCAGGCCTACACCTTGAAAGAACTTTATTTTCTAGTGACAACGAGTTAACCATATAAAGAGTTATATAGAGACACTACCTAATTTTACACTCTATATTCCTCGCTATATTTCATAGGAAATGAGCCCAGGACAAACGGCAAGTCGATGATCAGCATTCAGGGGCACGTGGTCTGTGAAGGGATTCAGCCAACCTTTGTGTCTGGACTGGCTGCACTGTTTGCAAAGTTCTACATGTTCAGCCTCCAGTATCCAGACACAGCCCAAACTCTGGAATTCATTCAAAGGTAGGTATTACTGGTGTAAATGACACAGGAAATAAATCAAATTCAGTGCTATTGCATGTGACATAAGTGGTGATGGTTCAGATCATTTAGATGCCCACTTTCTAGTTTCTGCTTGGCTCCGTTCCTCCAACTAGCCCTATTTAACTTTCCAACAACATGCTTCCACCCTACTGACTTAGCACACTTATGAGGTAACCTCCCTTCCTAAACTATAACAACCAACTAACCACCCTCTCTTCTGTCTCTTGCTGTTCTCGCTTTACATTTTCTCGCGCCTTTGAACAGTTTATTGCTCTGGTCTCTTTTACTCATGTCATACTTATGTTTCTTTCTCTCCCTCCATTAGTCTGTTTCATATTTGTATATCTTTTTCGGTTTGTTTTACAGGCACTCATCATCAGTGACTGAGGATACTTGCCAAACGTTTGATAAGTACTCACTGCTCACATTTCCATGTGTTAAATACTTGTTACCAAACAACACTGTTTTGTTACACTGTTCTTGAAGCTATTTTAATTCAGTGTCTCGTGAGTTTAGTAAATCCTGTCATCAATTCTTTTATTTTGATGTAAATCAAATGTATGTTACAAGTCTGCTGTACAAATGAGGGTTTGTAATAAACTACAACATTGTTATAGAATGTATATTCTCTTGTGTTCTATAACAAAGGTTCTCAAACTTATTACTTAACAGTCTGCATCTGTTTTTTTGTTCATTTGGTAAGAGGTTAGGAATGATTTGTGATAATAGAATAACATATAATCAACACTTGATTAATTTCACTTTTTTAAATTATGGGGATTTATAGGAATTAAATGCAATTAACAGCAGATTTCATTACCCTTTGTGAAAAAAATAGTAACACATTGGCATATATGTAAAAGCATCATAACCCACATTTATACTACTGTAATGGACTGTAATCCAAAATACAGCAATATACTGTTAATTTAAATTACGGTAGATGCTCTGTTAAATTGCCACAAACTAGTTATCCTACTATCATGTACTGTAATCCAAAATACAGTAATATACTGTTGAAAATTACAGTAGGTGCACAGTAAAACTACCATAATACCTACCGTTATCCTACAGTCGTGTACTGTTATCCAAAATACGGTATGATACTGTTAAAATAAATTACAGTAGATGCACTGTAAACTAACAGTAAATCACTGGCGTCTCTGCTGCCAGTAATTTACTGTTATTTTACAGAGAAATTCTTAACAGTGCACATTAACAATGTATAGAGTGTATTTCTGATTCATTTAATGTTATATTCATTGAAAAAAAAGTGGTTATCCTTCAAAAAAGGAAAACCACTTTGTTGTAATGGTGAAGAGAACT
>NC_139805.1:24670057-24747557 GCF_963457635.1 Microchirus variegatus | reverse complement strand
GACAGCCAATTTTTCGTCCGAACCCCTCCTCGCTGGGGAAATTCCCCCCGCACACACTCAGAGAGTCACGTGATTTCAAAGCCACCGACGCCTGCAGCTTGTCAGTTTGCTCCGACATGGTGGATGGTGTTGATTTAGTCTTTCCCCCCCGCACCTTGAGCTTTAGTCTTTTCTGGGAGTTTCTACACCACAGGGAGCCGTTTAGTACGCGATCTGTGCATCTCCCGTCGAGTTTGGGGGGCCCATGGGGGACGCTGCAGGGGGTGTTTATAAATCCTTAGTGCTTCCTGGATGGGACTGGCCCCCGGGGCCATCCTGGAGTGACCCACCTTACCACCGGCTGATCAAGGAAATGGGCCCGTCGGGAGTAGAGAGTCGGCTGAAGAAAAGTTAACTCAAGCTCCATTAACTACAATCACAGCTAACACAATTATATTTGCTTAATATAACCCTTTTTTTTAATCATTATAACTACAGTTTTCATTATTAATAACAGCATGATGAGTGCGTTTGAGGGAAATAAAATGATGATTACTCTAAAACTACAAAGACTACTTTGAAGAAGTGGTATGAACACACACACACACTGAATGAGCATTTACATAAAACAGCAATTAGCTCATGATTAAACTGAAAACCACAAGTAACACATTGCATCAGTCACTCCATATTCAGTCAGTCAACAAAAAAAAAGAAAAAAGAATCACCTGATATTATTCGTGAATGAGAATGAGATTTTGATTAAATCTCCAGTTTTTTCCGTGAGCAACTTTGTCTGTCATCTCACCACCTGAGGCGGAGTTCATCTTGTTACAGAAACAAGATGAGGCACGAGGAGGACAAACAAACGCCGCGGCCCGCCGAGCCTCCACTGTGTCACATCACTTATGAATACTAAAATCCTACAGCATGCAAAATAGATTTTCCGATGGGTGATCGCCGCAAACATGGCATGAAGTAATAATGAGGAGGAGAGCACGCTCAGACGAGAGCTGAGGAACAAAAGAGGGATGAGGAGAGAAGGAAGGAGACTTGAGGTATGTGATTTACAAAAGCGGAAGTGATATTTAAAGTGGATGTTAAGTGATAAATATATATATATATATATATATATATTTCTTCTGACTTTGTCACCCCACAGGAAATGTGTAACTAACCACTTTGCCAAATCTGAAGGATTAAAAAAAAAAATGCAGTAAGTGTTTCTGGTTTCAGATCATGTGGTAATAAATATGTTAAATATAACATTATCTGCTGTTAGATGTTTTTATATCTTAGTGAGGACACATCATAGACATAATGCATTCCCTAGCCCATTAACATTACCCTTAACCTTTAACCGTTTTAGGCTAAGACGCTTAGTCCTAGCCTAAAACTTAGTCTCAACCCTTTGAGGTTTATTTTATTTACTTACGATAACAAAAACGACAATCAATATATATATATATATATATATATTCTTTTTAGACCCTACAGTATTTCAGATACAAGCCTCTACCAAACGGTTGAGATGTCTGTTCATAATAAACCTGGTTTTGCATAATTCCTAATTAGTACAACATTAATTTAGTGTTAGTGAGTTCAGCTTAATGCATTTTTCAATGAGATATAGTGACTTAAAGTGTGGTCGACCAAATGGTTGAGGAGTACCTTAAAGGGTTAACCCTGAAAAGCCCTTTAAAGTTGTCAATGTCACCAAAGATAGGTTTGTATATTTAGGATCCTCACAAATACATGCACATGTTTACACATTGAGGACCCTCATAGTCATATTTAATTCTTTTTCCAAAAAGAATCAATAAGAGTACCGTTAAAGCCCCAGATATCTTAATGATATCCATCCCTGACAGTGTGTTAGAATCTATTCATGTCTTTAAGTTTCTTCACATTAGAATATAAAATCTGTCACTGGACTATTTAATAGTCCAGTGACAGATTTTCCTCCTTTCTATTGAAGATGTCTTTTTTTTAACAAGTTTTCTTAGCATTTTATCTCATTATTTTATACGTCCCTGGCGTTAGAAAGAGCTTCAAGCAAGTTCCTTACCTATAGTATGATGCACTATAGGTAAGGACCTTGCTGTATGAAACGCTTATTTTAAGGCTATGACCATTTTCATTTTATTTTAACATATTTAGTGGTATGTGCGATTGTAATAAACCCTCCTGAATGTTACCCACTGGACCTTTAAAGTGAGAAATGCAGTGTGCAAATTGTCTTCCCTACTTTTTCTACGACCAACTCTCCAGCACGTTTATTTATTTTTTTGCTTTGCTTGTTTTGTTATTTACACGCTCTGCCTTCTGAAACAAACACCCACACCTTCATGAAGCAGCAAAGCATTAACAAATGGAACTGTTTGAGGAAGGTTAGCAGCCAGATAACTAGAGGCGAGGCAGCTTTTTTCACTGCAGACTGTATACACATGGTGTCTGAACTGCAGAGGTAAAAGCACATTATTATTATTGTTATTATTGGCAGTGGACAGGTCGGATTCTGAATACGAATAAAAGGACAATATCAAGAAGATAAAAGCAAATACAGACAGACAGTGACTGGAATTAAAAAGCAAAAGAAGTAGGGGGGAACATAATCTACACTGTATTGATCATCATGGAATCCCAATCAAACGGAGAACCACAAGAATATCCACCTTAGACGTGACACAATGACCATAATGTGTGTGTATGTCATGTCATTGAATCTAAATCAATCTTCTGTTTTTTTCTCCATTTCCTTCCCCTCCCTATCTATCTCCTCGAGTCTATCCTCACGCCTCTTGCTCATCTGACCTTTGCCCTTTCCTCTCCACCCTTCCTGAGCCCAGAGGTATTAATAATTCAACCCAGAGTCATTATTTTTTTAAATAAAAGAAAAAGGAAATTGACTTTTTGATGACATCCTCTTAAAAAAAAAAGGGCAAAAAAAGCCCTTTACTCTTTCACCCGCAATAAGGAAAAGCCAATTACTTTGTCACATCTGCACTTCACATCTCTCTCTTTTTATAATTTCCTTAGTTCCACTGCTTTTACACGTGATGAAAGTTCGACATTGACGCCCCCTCTGCTGTTATACATCGGCAAGATTTTCTTATTGGTGTTCACGCAAACTTTTTTTCCAATCGCCCGCGCATATCGTCTAACTTCTTAATTTGTATATTATACAGTTTACGTCACAATGCAGCAGTGGCTGAAGCTGGATTACTGACTGAACGTCTGAGGAAGAAATTAGGTTCAGAAAGTAAATTATGGAGACACACTTAAGATAATGAGTGTTTCTTTGGTTATTACTATATAAATGCTGTAGACTGAACTAAAAGGCGTGGATAGAATGCTTCTTCTCGATCTAAGTGCTAAAGTGTTCGACAAAGAAAAAGCCCAGGAGAAGAGAGCGAGAGAGAATTTAAAAAAAAGAAGTGAAGCACTGTTAAATTGACATTTTTAATAAATAGTTGTGACTGTATGTCATCTTTGTCATTACAGTCTGCACATGATTCCTGTGCCACTGCATTTTTACATAGTTTCCATAGTAAAAGGTCATATTTAAATATCTTAATAGTTATTTTTTATACTATTTGTGCTTGTTTCTGTCTCATATTACTGCTGAGCATATTCATATTTTTATTTGGTGTTTTTTTGTTCTAAATTAGTTGTTGTTTTTCTTGCTCTATTCCTATTTTTTTTTTATTGTATTGCTTTATTGCTTGTATTTATCACTTGTCTACCTTTGACCCTTTTCCAGCTGTGAGAAGTAAATTTCGAATCTAATCTAATCTAATCCAACCATTTGCGCACCTGTGGCACAGCACTCACGGTAAATTGCCGTGAGAATAACGCACAACTCCTTATATCGACATCCTGGTGGGGCGTGTGTTTATAGGTCACATAATTCAGGCTTTAAAAAAATGCTTGTTTTTTCCCCGTCTACTTAGGTGTTGTTGCGTCAAAGTTATGTTTAATTTTATATCACATTTTTAGTAGAAATAATTGTGCAGAAGTCACAAAATGTACAGTTTTTCTTTCATTTTTGTTCCTAAAACAGAAGTGAACTTTGAATTTGTGAAATTTGGAAATACGTCACTTTTTGAGTACTTTTTGCTCAGGTGTGTTTATTGTATTTGTTTTTTTCATCAAACACTCTATATTGCACATTCTTATATCCTCTGTATATACTGTATGTTGAAACAAAAAGCAGCTGAGATGCACTGTGCTCTAAGGGTTAATCTATAATCTAATCTAACAAATGTTAAAAGGGGTAAATTAAGATAAAAGTCTTCTGAATCCACTCAATTGAAAATATTCCGACTTTGGCTGTTCACATCTGGGCCTTTCTGCATGGAGTTTGCATGTTCTCCCTGTGTGTACACGGCATTTCTCTGGGTTCTCCGGTTTACTCCCAAGTGTTCAATGCTGAGATTAATTGGATGCTCTAAATTCACTGTAGGTGTGTGTGTGTGTGTGTGTGTGTGTGTGTGTGTGTGTGTGGATGGTGGTTTGTCTCGATATGTTGGCCCCTGCGATGGCCTTTCATCCACCAGCAGCCCTGTGACCTTCATGTGGAGGATTAAGTGGTTTAATGGATGGGTGAATATGGGCCGTGCATCTTACAGCACCACTGCTGAAGTCCAGTGCATTCTCTATATTCCACGTATATTCTTCATACCAAGTATCTGCCACAGGAAAAAAGAGACGGTCCGAGTCCACTGACTCAAACATTCTAATACCTCCTCTTCCTTTGTACTGCAGCTTCATCTCTATCCACTTTTTCCCTCTTTATAGACAAAAGAGCAATGTTTATGACCCCGACTCCTCCAGTATAGTTCGACTGTGTAAAAATCATTAGTGGAAAAAGGCCTGTCATCGTGTAATTATTATTGATTTGACAAGTTGTTTCAGCCGCCAGAATACGCTGAAAGCAGCATAGGCAGCAACAACTCGACAAGTTATTAGCGTTGTTTTTTAAGAGAGGCGCCGATGTGAGCGATCGAAGAGACACGATAAACGAGCAGACTGAGAAAGAGAGAGAGAGCGAGGAAAGAGAGTTAGGGAAAGATGAAGGAAAGCGGTAGAATTCCAGCCGCCCTCAGAATAGAATCCACTTTCCACCTATTAAAATAAAGTCCCAGCAAAGGCTGCACTGAGGGTGCACAGCATGGCTGCGGCACATGTTAGCCGAGACCTAATTTCACAGATAATTTCCAGGAAACCTGAGACATTTTTTCTATACCTGTGTGTGCCAAAAAAAGCTTTTTTTTCCTGTATAATTCATTTCCTCAGATGTGGCAGCTATTACCACAGCAGTTAGAATCACTGTGATCGTGCATTATGTCCACCAAACAGTCGAGGCAGTTCCTGTGAAATCTAGCAGTTCAGTCCTGTCTGAAGTAAAACGTGGAGAACAGCAGAGAAAATTCCGATTATTTGGTTACAGAAGACCGACTAATCCAAAACACCGACAGAAATGTATCTTTATTACGGCTTTGCTGAAACAATGTGACACAATCCTGTGAGTCTTTAATTTAATGAATATGCAGATCTCCATTACATCTGAAATGATGTCACTCAGACACGGGGCCTTTTGGAGAGCATAAGCACTGGTCTCATTGTCTGTCGTGTTTGTGCTTTGGATTTCTAAAACACTTGTTTTGTCAGTGTTTATCAGTGACATTTTGCAGCTGATTCACATCATCCACGTCAAGTGCCGCAGTTGGTTGGTAAATGTCAGCCTTTGTTAAAGCTGGGACGAGGAGAGATTTTTCAAAACTGACAAAAAAAAATATCACACAATAACATCTCAGCTGTGATGCCTGAAAACACATCAGCCATAAACACGCTTAATCTGAATTCCATTATTAAATAATGCAAAGTTATACCAAAGCTCATAAGATGTAAAGTATGTATGGTATTTGTGTAATATAGTTGATTGGTTGGTTGGATGGATGGTTGATTGGTTGGATGGTTGATTGACTGATTGATTGATTGGTTGGATGGTTGGACGGTTATTTGAATGATACTAGGTGGATGTTTGTTTTTGTCTTTTATATCTATCATGTATAATGGTTGGTTGGTTGGTTGGTTGGTTGGATGTATGGTTGGTTGGTTGGATGGTTGATTGATTGATTGATTGATTGGTTGGATGGTTGGTTGGTTATTTGACTGATGCTTGGTGGATGTTTGTTTATTTTTGTCTTTTGTATCTTCCAGACTCTAGCCATGATTTAAAAACATGGTTAAGACTCAAATCAGCTTCTACTGAGTGCCGTTGATGACAGGGCATGGTTCAGTTCAACTGAAACAAAAATATTGTCCTCTTGACTCTGCCTTGTACTGTACTTTTTTTTGCACCATTTATTTTGCTGCAAGCAAGCCACTGTTCAAATTACTGGTCAATCTATGTTCTGACCCTCACTTATAGATCTGTCCTTCTCTGCATTGTAAGGAGCCTCTTGTGGCTGTTTATACGTCTAATCAGAATGCCTCCTGGGTATCTTCCACTGGAGATTTTTCAAGCATGCCGAGCTGGGAGGAGACCGCGGGGTATAGACGCAGAACTCACTGCAGGGATTATATATCCCTCATGGCCCGAGAATGCCTCAGGATACAGCAGAAGGAGCTGGGGAGTGTGACTGGGATGCGGGTCATCTACACCTGCTTAACCTCGCTCCCTAAAACAGGCTGAAGAAAGTAGATGAACGAATGAACTCTTCTGGGTCAGTGTTGGATCTACAGCCACAGGACATTTCCCCGCTTTGCTCTGCTGCTAATCCGCCATTTACCGTTGACCTAATTAGCAGAGTTGTACGTCCAGTCCTGATAACTCTAAACCTGCATGAATTATAAAACAGTTCCGCTACGCTGCTGAAATATTAGGCCAGATCAATTAAATAAATCCACAGGGAGGACAAAATCAACAAGCACACCATAACTCAAAGAAGCTAGAACTCATTGTTAGCATAATACAGTTAGCTGGATCTAATTATAATTGGAGAATAAACAGATTTATATAATAGCAGCTGGAGGGAGGAGCAGGATTTTCCTCAGATCCATACTCATGGAAAATCTCATCACGGCCCAGTTGGTAAGCCACCTTGATTAGGGCAACTGAAAAGACTCCCTTTGAAAAAATAGCCATGTTAATCCCACTCTGACCCGAGTCTTCTTCTTTTCTTCACCTTGATCTCGTCTCTTTTCACCTCCACCAGTTTTCTCCCACTGAACTGTTGCCTTATTGCCTGAGGAGATTTACAACTGGCAGACTCAAGGTTCAGGTCCAGCATGTATCCATCCACATGTGCCAGTGTGGCCTCTGAAACCTGTCATCTCACTCTCTCTCGCTCTCTCAGAGTCAATATCTCCCCGTCTGTACATCCAAACCTCTGGATTCTGACCTTCGACAGATGCCTACTGAGACGCTTGACGCTGCCTCCCAAAATAAACCACTGTGACATTGTGCTTTCTCTCTTACTCTGTGCACTGACTTATATACATATGCAACAACCAATACACTGATGATTCGCACAAACAGGTTTCCACGTGCTTAATAAAATCTCTGTCACTTCAAATGAACAAACACCTGCGAGTGTTGCTTTGACTAAGAATCAGTGACATTTCTTTAAATAAGGTACTTTATATCTCTACAACAAAAAGCCAGTTTTAATTCATTTCTGCTCACTGTTTTATTACCAACTGCTGCGATTGTCTTTATTGTTGTTTTTAAATCCCATTAAGTACCTCTATTACTGTAATTCACCTAGTTATGTGACTAAGTCTATTTTTCAACACAAAAAGAACTCATATACAAATAGAGCTTGAATAAAACCTACATCCCCCCCCCCCCAATTTAACTCAGTTCAAAATGAATGGGGTAATTCAATCACCCTAATGTTGGTCTTCTGCTTTTCCAAAGGAATAAAGTAACCGTTTTAAACCAATTAACTCAAAGCAGGAACTGATTTATGCCCAAAAGTAATGGATGACTTTACTAATTTTGCCACAAAAAGGTAAAATCTGACGATCTTTGGAAATGCCTCTTCATTATCTGAATTATTAGTACATGGTCCTTGATTTTGCACAGATTTAAAGGTGCATTATGTAATAAATGTAAAGCAACTGGCCATAACTCCTAATATATATGGATATATTCCTGAGTCTCTGTGACATATTAGTCTTTGAAACCTAAAAGTCTTTGGTGTTTTGAATTTGAGTGTAGTAACTGTTTTTGGCCACATTCTTACATATGGCGTCCTTAATGCTGAAAATTAACAATGAGCTAAAACTTATTAAATATGAGAGGAGATGATGTGGCCAGTCATCTGTGGCTTTTTCATGGTTTGGATTAGACTCATTTAACCTTTAAACAAACACACAGACAAATATCTGAGTTAAAGGGAAATACAAACAAAGCTTTGGTCTAATCTGAGGCACAGACTCTGGGCAAAGCTTTGTCACACACCACCTCTAATGCTCTTTTGACTGATTTATAGTAAAGTTGCAGAAATAAGACTCTAATTCTGCAAACATCTGCCTGTTTGCACACTGTGACCACAGAGCTGTTTGTGCCCCGTGGAGACAAATGACTGACAGAGCAAGACAATCCCTGACACATAATTGTCATATAATTTACTCAGTCTGTGTCATATCCAGACTTTTTTTTCTTTTGTAATTACCACTGAAGAATTTTTTCATTTTCTCCTTATATCCTCTCATCAGCTTTCTCCTTATTTGTTCAACTGCCAAATAATCATGTTCAAAGCCGCGCTGTCGGTTTTCTCTGATCCTCTTTACATTTTTCTTCTGCCTCTCTTTTGCCTATAGAATTTGAACAATGACGTTATGATTTTTTTCTTCTTCCATATAATAATCAACAATAATCTGTGGCATTTCTGGACAGATTGTTGACCATGATTTTTTCTGGTTATAGTTTTTTTTTTATGAAGGCAATGAAGAATGAAGCTGCCAGCGAACTGCCCCGGAGTGCAGATTATCCAACATTATAGCAGGTTGATAAGCCCATATGTGTGTGTGTGTGTACGTATAAGACGGAAAGAGAGTGAGAGAATAATGATAACTCGCAGCTCTGCTACGATAACCCTAATCTGACACAGGAAATAATTCCCTGTCTTCCTCCAACAACAGTGGGATTTGCCGCCGTGGCTGCGGGCTGATAGTGTCATGGGAGAAGAATATAAGGGGCTTCTGGCCCGGCAGTGCAGGGATTATGTGAAGACAATGTGCCTCTGTGCATTGGCTTTCTATTTATCTGTGCTATTATATTAAATTATACTGCACGGTTGTGCATTGTAAGAGTTTAATGGATTTCCAATTACGCAGTTACAAGGTGTAACATTTGAAGTTCCTCAGAATGAATATGGGAAACATGGCAGTGTCTTTCTTGTATCTCTTTCTTCTTTAAACCAGAAACAAATGTGTTGTTGTGGTTATCAATAAAAGTCTCCCAGTGATTAATATTCTAAATGCACAAAGACTAAAGTACAAATACTGAATATGTTTCCTGAGATTTGCATTTTGTGATTTGCATACTTTAAAATGTACATTAGCCATGGGATTTTTTTTTACAACACGGGAAATACAACCTATAGTATGATTATTTAGATTTATGATAATGTACTTGTAATTATAAATCATTAATTAATTACTTAATTAAATGATAAACAATACACTTCTTGTGTATTAAGAGATACTTTAGTGCATGTCATTTTCCCAGATATTTAGATGTGTGTGAAGATCCTCATTAGATGCCTCGAAAAATGAGTGTGGAAGCCTGAAGTTAAAAATGCATGTGTATCTTATCGTTTACCACCTGATTCAGGAGGATTATGTGGATGATGGAGGTTCCATTGTGATGAGACTGGAACATGCTTAGAACGTTGCAACTGGTGCAATGTCCACAATTACAATTAATATTATGGCAAATTTAACAAAATGTACAAATGCATTGTTTCTAATTGTTTAACCTCTGACTATGATTGCACTGGTCAGTGAATTTATGTTCAGATGTTGGTATGGATCTCACTCGGCTTTCCAGTGAGAGATTGTTATCAGAAGCTGAGCGTGTGCATCTATATGAAGCTATAGGAGGTTCTTTGGTCGATTACGGAAGGCAAACTCAGCTGCTGGTGGAGACGACTGTGTCAAGATGATCCAAAACGAGGGAGCGAGGGCGTGTTGGACAGAGGCAGGTGCATCTTAAGCCATCTGTGTCACCTTACATAACAGAACAGCATGAAAAATATCACCCTCATTTCACTCTAGCGAGAAATGTGAGAGGCCGCCTGCTTACAAAACCCTTTGCGATTATCAGGGGTGTCATTTCTTCTTCTATATGAACTCAATTGCCAAAATCTTAGTTTTGTCACCCTCCGATTTTATAGGAGCAATTTGATGACTCACTAAAATCGCTCGCAGCAGAGTCCACTTTTACGATTTTAGCTGCCAAAAGAGAGGGGAGAAAAAAAAAATGTTGATAAAACCTGATATGTGTGTTTGTGATGCATTTAAATATTACTCTGGACACATAAACACGTGTTGACACACAGCTAGAACAATGTCCTCAGTATGAGGTGCTTTATTCCACAGCCTGTAAAGTCTTAAAACGTGCACACAAATGTTGAGTGTCCAGCTGGTGGAGACCAAATGTCCACCACGCTCAGCTTCTTCTTCAAAGTGCAGTGCATTGCAATGTTTAGTGTTTTTTGTTCATGTTGCTGGGTGGAAAATGCTCTGTGATTGTTGCTGCCAATGAATTTCCCAGTGGGGAGAAAATAAATAATTTATCATTCCAGCATTGCAGTTGAATACAATCACATCTTTGTGGGTTTAAAAAAATAAAAATTTGAATTTGAAATTCCGCCAAAAGAAATGAATTGAACTCCCACCTTCTTCTCCCCTCGGAAACCAAAACACATGTAAAAACTTTTCACATCACTGAAATCCACAACGAAGCATCAAAAAGAGTCAAACAACGTCTGATGAAAAAAAATCAGACGCTGTTGATCCATTTTTTTGTTACTTTCTCTTTTGTACCCAGAGCAAAATGACACGGTGAGCGGTTCAGCAGGGGGAAAAAGAGCTGCTGGATTACCTCCATTGTTGTCTGTTGTGTTGTATTCACATTCACCTACAGTATCTTGCTGATGCGGCCATTGGACACAGCCCACACCCCTGACCCAGGGCTTAACCATTCAATAAAGTACCATACTGTACCAAACTGAACCGTACCATGATGGAAACACAGCTTTGGTGACGAGAGGCAACATTTCTTCAAGTGATAGTTTCAAATTTTTTTAAGGTCTACATGCAGTCCCGCTGCGCTGCCAAGAAGCAAGTTCAAACTCAGGGAAATTTCAAAAACTAAATCCAAACATTATACAGATGTTTACAGCACACTGAAATACAATATGGATAAGAAGAAAGTCAGCTCACTGTCAAAGTGCATCGGGGCAAATGGGTAATTTCCTGAATTTCAAAAATTCATTAAAATTATTTCTTAAGAGGTTTGAAGATATTTACAATGGATCCTTGTTCAGGGTGATGCTGACAATTATTAACGTAAATTTCAAGTCATTCCAAGATACTTTTTTTTTTCAAGAAGAAAGTCAGCTCACTATCAAAGTGCATCAGGGCAAATGGGTAATTTCCTGAATTTCAAAAATTCATTAAAATTATTCCTTAAAAGGTTTGCAAACATTTTCAACAGATCCTTATTTAGAGTGATGCTGGCTACTATTAAGGTCAATTTCAAGTCATTCTGACAAGTAAAAAAGGAGGACATCATCCTCCAGAACCCACACTATTGGCTGGCACACGCACGCACACAGTGCTTTTACTGGCAGAGACATAAAGACACACAAAGTCTCCTTCCCATGTCACACACACACTGAAATGCATTTGCGGTAGACACACATTGGCATGACTATGAGTGGAGACACACGCCAGACCTGCAGGCACACATACACACAACACACACGTACAGAAGTACAGGCGTACTTACACACTCACTGCAGGGCCTCAGGGAGTGTGTGTTGGTCAAGGAAGACAGCCATGACTTTGCCAAAGGGTGGGAGGACAGTGGAGCAGAGGTGGGGGGGTTAAGGGGGAGAAAGCTGCAGAGATTAATGATCAGAAACTCTTCATTTCTCTTAAAAGTGTGTGTGTGTGTGTGTGTCTGTGTGCGAGTGTGATGTGTTTGGGGCCCTAAGGTGGTAACATTATGCAGAGGGGAGCTCTATCTCTGAAGGATGGGCTCGTTTAACGGTGAAGAGGCGATTTCCTCTGTGACTAGGCAGAGCCGCTCTCTCTCACTCATGCAACACACACAAACACACACACACACACACATGCAGAAACACTTTGACTCGGCAAGCAGTGCCGCCAGCACAAAGAGGGGTGTCGCTAAAAGTCAGCATTAACCAGAACCCCCTCCAATGAGTAACATATTAACCTGGTACCCTCTCACACAAACACAAGCACATACTGAGTCTATACCCTCAGCATGTGCACTGAGGCAGAATGCCAGCATGATGGGATTACTAAGGTGCTTGGCTGAACTGAAGATGCTTCCTACACAGCTACACACACACAGACACACAGACACACAGACACACAGACACACACACACACACACACACACACACACACACACACACACACACACACACACACACACACACACACACACACACACACACACACACACACACACACACACACACACGGCATGACATAGCAGGTGTGCTGCATAATCAACAATGAGGAGGCAGAAATTACATAAATTAAAGATTGATTGACATTTCACTTGCTCTCCGCTGTCAGCTCAGTGTGTTTCAGTGGTGTGTTTGACGTACCTACAGATCCTTTCATTTTGGCCTCCAGTTCTGATACTGTAATCAGTCACGAGGCCACGGCTCTACTCATCATTGGAACAGAAAATAAAAAAAGACTTCTGTTTGTTAATAATAAATGGAGGAGACTGCAACAAGACCTTTACCATCACAAAAACAACCATCTTTCCTACATTTGTTGTTGCAGATTATAAAGTATTATTTACCATTGTTTAGCCCATAAGGCCGGTGTGCTGGCATTTAGAAAAAAAAGATGAATGCAGCAGGATAAAAGCATTGTCTGTCTCCATTGCATTACTCAAAATTACGCACAGATAAACAAATGTCTACACAACTCGTACTGTAATACCTGATATGCAAATGAGACACAAAATGGCATTTTAAAAATATCACAAGTTGACGTCTGTGTGGCTGAATAAACAAAGTGAGTTGGTTTAAAATGGAAGAAAGTAGAAAGTAGGGGGAGAATACAGTAGAAAGAGAAATAAAAGGAGGAAACCGTGAGAAGAAAAAAGCCTTAGTGAGAGTAAAAGGTAGCGTAGGTGACGAGAGGTGGCTGCTGGAGATAGAGAGCGCGCTCTCCACCAAATGAAATCCATCTCCATAAAAATCCAATCCTCTTACTCTGCAATATGCTCCAAATGGACGGATTGACATAAGGGGTCGTAACCCTGACCGTAACCCCTGGCAACCATTCCACTTCCCATCCCGACCCTCACACTCCTTCTCTTCATATCGCACTTGGCTCTCACAGAGCGTCCTTCACTTCACTCTTCTCCTCGGTTCCTCCACATTTACGTAAAACACACACTTCACACTGAAATCAGCTGATTGTACTGTGGATATTGAAGTACGCTGCTGCACTGAGGCTGAAGATACTTTTCTGTAATTTGGAAACCTAAACGCAAGGGGTGGAGAGTTTAATGCTCTTTTCACCATCGGAGGGCAGGTTCTTCAACAGAAGGTAGCTCAGTGGTAAAGTGAGGTGTCTTTTAAATGGAAGGTTTAGGTTCAATTCCCAGCTCCGGCTGTGCCGGCACTGTGTGAAGTGCTTTAAATGGTTAAATTAAAGTGTGCATGAATGGCAAAGCTGTGGTTGACTGGTAATTAAGATTAGGCGCGTTAAGGCGCTAAAAGGAGCTAATGCAGCTAACGGAGCTAACTGGTAAACGGTGCCTGGACTCCGGTGTCGCGGCACGTAAACATGACGTCATGCTCGTCTATTTCCGGTCAGTCGTCATGGAAACGTGTCATGCGTTAACGCGCGTTAATGTTTTGCACAGCCCTAAACATAATGCTAACAGTGTACGGAGTAAGTAGCTACACAGCGTAGTGTTGTAATGCTCTGTTCATCAGCAGAAATGCTAACTTTGCTAGACTTTGCTGAAGGAGTTTAACACGTTTATGAAGTGAATTTGTTTATCTGTTACCCTGCACTGGTCCACCATGATGCCTGGATTTAAAACACACATTCTCTCCTCCTGAGGCTACTTAGTCTTTATTAGGGGTTTAGCTATAAATGCTAGTGCTATTCACCAGCATTTTCTGGTTCACAAACATTCAAAGAGCAACGGTAAAATAAATGTAACATGAAAAAATCAATAACAGTATCATTTGTCCAGATAACCGAAAGATGAAGGTCAGGGGGCGGGTTTTGACGGAAACATCTGGTGTGATGGAGAATTCTTATTCTTACAGGTGAAAGGTCAGAGGTTAAAGGCACAGTGCCACATATTGCAGAGGCTCTTAATGTCCAGATGATGATCGCCCTACGGCGCAAACAGAATTAAATGACTACATCTTGAGATTCGGCGACCCTGACAGTGAAGTCATTAACACGGGTGAGGTCAGAATCCCTCCATGGACGACGGGAAGCCATGACAACACCTGATGTATATTTTCACTGAGGTTCATCTCCAGACTTACAAGGCAAGAAGCAGTGCTTAGTGTTATGTTAATATTTAGAAGATTTTGCAGCTGGTACAATCAGAGACAAAAGAGATAACCAAATGAGTATTATTATTATCATTATTATAAGTGTTATTTAGGGATTGTGCTTCAATGATCACAACTTGTTACTATGACGATCACATTTGGCTCATGCTGATAATAATATGCTCAAAACGCCCAATTTAACAATTATTTTCCCCCGATGTTAAAATGATTATGTCAAAACATTTATGCCACAAAGATAGAAGATGGCAGAATATAATATTGCCATTAACACTGTATTCTGGATTTGGTAAATAGTCAGGGATTATCTCATGAAACGTGTCCACGGTTCTGTCTGCAGCTCCACCACTCAGAATACAGATTAATGTTCACCCACAGCAGCTCTCCAAGACATGTACTGATTGGGTGAAGTTACACTGGCCGTCACCTCTGTCCCTTGTTATGGGGTCGGGGGGGTGGATGGAGTATAATACAGTGATGCAGAGAGCACTGGGAGAGGAAGATGGAGGGAAAGAAACTGAGCGAGGGAAGGTCAGGAGCTGAGGAAGGAAGAAAGGGAAGAGGAAAAATCTATTGTGAAAAATTATTTTTCCTTTGCCTGCTTGTATTTCCTGCTCGTCGACTACAGATTGAGCTTACACTGGTACACCCTGCCTCCAGGAAAGAGCCATACACTTGCATTTTCCCCAACTGCTTTCATATGCTACCAAACCACACTGACTGTTAAACGAGAGCATTTAAACACTTAAAGCCTTACAAACTATGCTTGTAGTTTAATGTGTGATAAAGTTTAGCTTTTCGAGTAGAGGACAACTGATTCCACTGGTTTTAAATGTGCTGCAGTCTTATTATGGCACTGTCAATCACTGGGCGACTTTACATTTTCAAAGCCGGCACCTGGACATCCTTCTCCTATGGCTTGGATTGCAAAGATTGGATTTATATGTTGAGCTCTTTGGGGGAAGAGAATAACATGGGGGATCTGTCACGTCAGAGAATATCTGATGCAAAACTGACATTTCTTTAAAACAAGAAGATCACATCAAATGTCATCTTAAAACACTGGCACTTCACACTCATTCCCATTGCAAACGAGCACATTGAATCCTGACACTATACCATAATAATAATAACAACAACATTAAAGCTGTGCAGAGCAGCCCTGGGAAATAAATTATACATATATTCCCATGCCTGCAATAAAGATACATGGAAGTAGTGCGTGTTAAAATGTGTTTTTTTTTACTTTACCCTAACTTTATTCAGTATTACAATAACAATAATGTACTTATAGGATAACATAAATGTTTTATTATTTAATTTATAGCCTCATGCAGTGGCAAGAGTTGAAAATGACTGTTTTAATCTATGTTTCCTCATGTTTGTGCATTCATTAAATTAGCAAACAAACAAATCTGCTGATAAATACTGTGTTTCCCCGATAGTGTTTTTTATCGTGCACTAGTTGACCATATTCCTGCACACAAGGAAAATATTAATAAGTCAGTGGGAGGATTTTGAAGAACACATCTGTGGATATAAACTGATGACCACATGATGGATGGATGGAGCCGACATCTATTTCATGACAGATTCATATTTCAGTTTTTCCCGATAATTCTGCTCGTCAATGTGCATAAAATTAACCAAATCAGGACTCACATTTTAAATTTCTTGTAATTAAATCTGCAAAGGCACGTTTGTATTTCACAGCCAGTCGTAATTAATAAGCTTGTTCGGCGTCACATGCGTTCAAACTCGATCAGTCAGCTCTCACAGTTTGATGCTGCATTATCACTTCTGCGGTGATGATGAGTTCAGGGGCGATAAAGAATAAAGGTGCAATGGAATAAATTCACACACGGGAAAAAATATATACAATATACTGCAAAATGTCATGAATAAGCACCTTTAAATATAGTATCATGCTTATTTAACCTCCATCATCCACACATCCAGTACATGCAGGTGTCAGCTTTGCTCTAACTTATGCTTTGAGTCCAGCTTTTCCCCCCCCCCCCTCAGACTTTAAAACATAAATGTAGTTAAACAATGCCACGAAATAAAACATGCTGCGTCTTTCTGCCGCGATGCACAGTCTCACAGCTCCGTTCAATGTTTTTCTTGGTTCGTAGAAAGACGAGCAACTGCTACGGTTTGACAGCGAAGCCTGCAGAGATGGGAAGACACTTCTGCCTCTGTGCAGGAAGACTCTCAAATCTCCAAATACAACCACTTCAAACATTTTTAAAAAAAGACCCAGCTCTTATTTACTGATTTATTTAGTTTTGCATATTTATTTTTTATTTTTTAGTTTGTCTGGAGGGTTGAAGAAGTATCAGTCAAGCAGACAGAAGAGCAGCGTTTCCACGACTGCAGCGTGTGCATATACAGTATGTGTGTGTGAGGCAGGAATACACAGGAACACTGATTTTATTTATTTATTTATTTATTTTTTCCTGACATACTTTGTACAGTTTCTATTTTAGTGTCTTCAAACACCGGGAGATGTTTCTCCATAGAAATGAGGCAAACCGGTGAGTCTACCCCAGCACGGAGAATTATGCAGGGAGCTACAGGAGCAATGTTTCTAATATTCTCTGCAGTAAACAAACCGACGCACACAGACACACGTCTACTGTGATCCACACACAAACAGGAAAAGAGGCTCGCTATAAAGAAAATAAGAGCCTTGTTTATGTATTGCTTGTGTGTTGAATGAACATGGATTATGGTCACATGCTGAGCATGAGGTGCATTTTATGGCATTGATGTTTCACAACGCTATTGATTAATTATTCATCAATAATGCCATTAAAATAATCTGTTAGATTAATCATGAGGCTGTTCAGATAGAGAGAGAGATTATAAAATGGAGATTAAGCTTTCCATAATTTGTCATTTGTTTGTTGTTTTCTTCCTGAGTGATTGTCTTTATGTGTAGAAAGAAGCAACGCAATCATTAATTAAAGAAAATATTAGTTTTGTATTTTAATATATTATATTGTATATTATACTTTTTTTTTATCATCAAGCAAATAATCAAATAATCTAACACTGAAATCCTTAAGGATTATGATGATGTGAAAAGATGCTGACAAAGACAGTGGAACAGAGACTCCGGTCTGTCTTTGCGTGACCAGCAGATAAGAGATCTGATGGAGGAGCGCAGAATGAGCAAGGACTTGAGGATCATATGTTGCAGTCATTAAGCGGATACTGAAGTAATATTGGACTCCCAACATCGCCGCAGGGCTTGGGAGCAAGTATGTCGTCAATTAGAAATCAGCTGAGAATGAAATAAAATAATTGGTAATAAATATGTATATGAAAACCCTGAGGGGAAAAGCGAGAGCGTTGATCTCTGTGCCAAACGAGGCCTCGACTCATGGCTAATATCTTGTCATGAGATTCTTGAATGTGTGTAGCTGCCGTGTTGTTTGTCCACCTATGTGGAATTGTCATATATGGATCTGGTGCAAGGGGAACGCAATGGCGAAGGTTGCTGGTTCGTGCCCTGATCGTGGGTTTTCTCTGGTTTCTGGTAAGTAATTGAACACAATAATTGAAAACTGTCTGTCCAGTTCAGTCTCTAATTTCCTAAAAGCCATCTTTTATTCGCTGATTCTGTTTACACCTCCTTCACCTTTTATCACTTCACCTCCCTCAAGTGTGAAAACTTAAAAGAGGTATTTCACATATTTCAATTTAATGCTTTTTAATGCATAAAAAAATGTGCAGATCACCATTTACCTAAACTGTCACTGTATCATCCCCTATCCCACGCTGACAAACTAATTATGAAACTAATTATTTATGGATTAACTAAGAAACCACTCTGAATGTCTCTCACTGTGTGACAAGCTGTTTATGTTTTCCTTCTAATATGTGGAATCAGTCATGAAGTCCATGAAGCGGTTCATGGTTCTGACAGGTTTTCAAGACAGATGTCACAATATTCAATTGGCAGTGGTACTGCACAAAATATATAATTATACCTGGATGTATTTATGTATTGATATGGTTTCACTCCATAGATTGAATTGACACACTTTCAGCTAATGCTAAAGGGTTCTCTGGATCAAAATGGTCCCTCACTGGAACCATTAGTGTTTCCAAGAACCCTTGAAAAACCCTGGTGATGGTGCCAAACTGTGCCAAAAGAGAGAACGCCTAGACATCTCTTTACTAAAACCTCTCATTTTACTCTGCTTCTCACTTCGGCAAAGCAAATGGTTCCAGGTAGAACCCCAGCCCTTGTAGAAGGACCATTTTGGAACCCTTATTTCTAAGAGTGTAGTCCAAAAACATACAGAGGTTAATTGAATGCTCTAAATTTACCTTTGGTATGAATGTGTAAAATCTCTTTGTTTGCCCTGCGATGAACTAGCGACCTGTCCAGGGTGTTCCCGGACTTTCGCCCTATGTCGGCTGGGATTGGCCCCATGAAGAAAATAGACAATAAAGCAGGGCACATTTGAGTGGACAACATGAAATTGACAGCTGGTATCGTCTGATAGCAGCGTGGTTGCAGGTAACGTCATGATGGCGCCGGTCTTACCGCAAAAGTCAAGTTTCTCCGAGTTTGTTCTGCAACTGGAAGATTGCGTCTATCTCTTAAATAGAATTCTGAACGCACCCAAGTTTGTCTGGAGGGGGCAGATCAGGCCCAAAAATCTGACCAATTATCCTCTAGTGTGGGGCCAGCATAAGGCTGGACGGGACAGACAATGATGTCTACGGGTGAAAAATGGCCGCAGCGTCTCGTCTTTAAGACTAACGGCGGCCGCGATAGCTCACTGGAATAGGTTCAAGTGCACATCAATCACTAGTCCCCCCCCCCACCCCCCATCCAATCAAAGCAGCAGAGATGGCGGCACTCGCCATCAGCAGAGTTGTGATTGGGTTAGAAGGGGCACAGCGCGGAGTCTGTCGGTGCATTATCGGCTGCAATCACAGTAATGCACCGTGCTCACACGCTGACCTCTGGGGTCGACAATTTATCACCACAATGTCTGCCTTCCTGGAGCCCTGATCCACACACACAAATGCCTCATGTCACCGAAGGTGAACACAAACAGGCAGACAACATGCATGAAATAGCTCACACAAACTATTTCCGAGCATGAACACACCCCAGAGACTCCATCATAGAGCGTGTGAAAGAGGAAACAGGATTACGGCGGCGGTTCGCAGAGAACCCGCGGCGCAGACACAGTGCTCAAATCCCGGGTGTACACGAGCTCACAGAGCTGGAGAGACATCAGGCGGAGAAAGAGAGAGAGGCTTGAGATGAAAAGGAGGATTTCTCTCCTCTTTTATTGCTGCTGTCCCTCCCACTGCTCTTTATCTAACCCTTGACTTAGATGAATCCAGTTATGGTGTGAAGTGAACCTGGGGCAGCAGAGAGACATAGACTGACAGAGAGAGAGAGTGAGAAATTCCCATCAGCAGCTTGTGTAGGATTCACCTGTGATGGCAGCTTCAGGGCACAAACATGCAGTCAGAATACACACTTTATGCAAAGTTTAGTACCAGTATCATTTGACTTATGAGGTAAAATCATGTGTGATGTGCCACCTATGTTGGGATTAGGGTTATGAGAAATTGCCTGATTGCTACCTTGGTACTTTGTGTTGTCAAATGTATGTCAAATTATCCACGGAGTTGATTAAACATGTGTGTGGTCAGAGTTTCTCATGTTGGACACTTTCATTTTCATCAAATATTTTCTTACAGCGGAATTTAATTAAAGTGCACTCACAGGGGAAACACACACTTCTCTGACTTATTCATTATTGGTTCAAGTATGTGTGTGTGTAATTCTCTAGTGTATTAAGTTGTTAGTGTTAAATATGTCCTTGAAGATTTGCATATCAGACCGTTTTCCACCGACCAACCAATATTCATGAAGCATTTCTTTGTTCTCCCAAAGTGAATGCTGTTTATCAGGCGTTACCGGTGATCGACAAAAACACATTAAATAAATTGATGTTTCAGACTCTGAGAATTAATGCAAACACCAAAGCAATAATAGTAAAATAAGACAATGAAAGAAAGTTAATAAAAGATATAGAGAAGTGAAATAGCTTTTATTACCAATAATAAAAGTTCAGTGTCATTAAATCTAGTAAAATAAATATGACATTTTTAATAAAATAAGAAATGACATGATGAAAAAAGATATAAATTGTTAAACAGTGAAATTATAAAACACTATGTGCAGGTCTTTTTACATATAAGTTGTGGGTACATCTTTTTTTTAATTTTTAATTTGTAGTCAAAATGTATTTGATTGAAACAATGATTGGTATAAGTCATGAAAACCACTAGACGTTATGAATTTGTAAATAACTGTAAAACATGCACATTATTGATCATTATAATAATAAATATATTAATACATTTACTGGATCGATTAGTTTCAGAAAGAAAGATATTGTGTTTTCCTTCATGTTACATATGTTTCTAAGCTTTTAGCCACATAACCTGCTAATTACTGCAAATGCTTGTCTCCCTTTCACTGGCCCAAATAAAACAAGTGTTACACTGCAATAACCTTATGTATTTCAAGAAGTAATAATTAAGTTATGAAGTGTTGAAATTCCCTTTTTACTTGAGACTTCATGATGAGTTTGGATTTGAACGGTTATTAAATGTTTGCAACTTCACTTCCTGTCATATTTCACCACGCTGACACCAACATTCATTTAATACATGTATTGTGTGGAGATTTGTCACCTTTGAGCGTGTTGAAACATCCAATTTACTCGTTAAGAGTAATTTTACTCGTTTTTTTTCGTTTATTTGAGCACTTGACGGAGGAACATTTTGTCCATGCATGTGTGTGTATGATTGTGTGTGTTAGTGTGTGTTCTTTCAAGTCTATTTAACAGTCACTTGAGCGCCAGGGAGTCAACTGAGGAAATACCAAGTAGGAAGGAACAGAGTCAGTCAAGTGGAGGAGCATTATCCAGACCTGCTCCATTTAGATTGATTCACCCCGAGCTCTGCAATTATTGCCTGAGCAATCTCTTCAAGTCAAGAGCCCAAAAATTAGAGCAGAATCACACTTCTCCTCTTCCTCCTGCAGCTATATAGACTGGCTCAGCAGCGAAGTAGAGATGCAGCCTGGCGCCAAGCAGCAAACTTAATAAATGCAGCGAAAAAAGCTACAGTATATGGAGCGACAACAACATCCACCCAGGGTATTCTGGGACAGCCAAGACAGAAATGTGCTCGGGCCACAACAGCCATTAAATTGCACAAGAGCACGGTGCAGCGTGATCACACAGAGCTCCCACGAGTCACAGCGATTCTGGAACATAACGGCTTTTCATCTCGGGGTCGGCGAGTGTGTTTAAGTCAAACTGAACCAGTGTTTTTTTTTTCTTTTTATTCAATTGTGCATCACTACGCATCAATTGAAGTGTTTAATCGAAGACATTCAGTGTGAATAACTCTGTATTTTCAGACGGGCATGACGACGGAGTCACAGCTCAGGGAGTGACAACTTTGAAGATATCATTTCACTTTAATTCTGCTTCTGAATCTCTTTGACGAATCCTGTTGCCACATTAACAGTATATTCTGTAAAATGTAACAATAAGGTACATTTTCATGTTAATGTTTTTGCTTCAACCTTTTATTATTCACCTTTTTAAACAGTTTAACTGCTTTTTGTTTTGCCTCTGTTTGAATAAAGGACAGAGAGCACAACAGTATGTTAAAGTACAGTGGACGTGGGTTAGCTCAAGCACTAATAAAATAGTGCATTTTAATCTCCTCCATGTTTTGCTTATGCACTGCGTAATCGATGACTCCTAGCAGATGAACAAAAGTGAAAAGTTGGCTCGAGACGAGCGACTGAAATGCTGGGAACCAAAGTGCAGTATATCGCGAAGCACACACGATCGAGACAATTAAGGACACCTAACCCTAAACAAAAACTGTCATATTGTCCTGTAATATCATCATCTCAACATCAACATAAATAAATAATCCTTTCGATGGTGGAAATGGAAAAAAAAAAATGTAGATCATTGTTTCCCAAACTGAAATGGGGACCCACTTTTTAAAAAAAAACTACGCTGACCCACTTCATACTGTAACGAGAGCAAATTTGTGCATAATATAAGTTTCTGACTAGAATTATTGACTACAATTTTTTTTTGGTAAAAATCTAATGTTATTTTTGAATAAGTAAAACCGGCCAAAAACCATCTCCCACTACCCATCTGTCGGTCCCAACCCAGTCTCTGCGAGAAGCTAAAAATACCCTTATATTTTTCATCAAAAGTACAAATGGTAGAGTTTTCAGTATCTACACTCCGTCATCATGTGTCCTTCATAATTCTGCAAAAGAAAACAATTTTAACAGTGCCCCCTCAGCCCCAACCTTCACTTTTTTCCATCGATTCCTTCAGAAATGTCTTGCAACACTGAATCACATTCCAGTTTTTCTTCAGGCTGCAGAATGCAAACACAGCCCGAGGGCGACCATCTGTCTGCATGGCCTCTCCATGTGCATGATTTGAATGTTTCTCTATAAATACTTGTGCATATGCAGGTGTAGATACACCACACTGTACGTAGTATGGCTTGTGGCTGTTTGTGTGTATGTGATGCCCTTATGCATTCACTTGTCTGTGTGTGTGTGTGTGTGTGTGTGTGTGTGTGTGTGTGTGTGTGTGTGTGCATGAGAGCCATCAATCCTCCAAGCCTAACTAGATGTAAGCAGAAGAGCCAGTATAATCCAATGGATGCCCCTGTAAACAGGATAGACAACTATATAGATCAGCTAGGCCGAGTTATAACTCTGGATCTAATCAGATAAAAAGAGAGATGGGCGGTGGGAGGGGGGGAGGGAAGGGATGGGAAATGGGGAGGAGGAAGGGTGTTATTTTAAAATAGATTCAGAATATAGGCACTGAAGAGTAGTCTATAAAAAAGAGAGATAAGTCAGAGCTCCTGGAACTATGGAGGCTAATGGTCAATTTTTAAGAGAAGGGCACATACTTGAATAATTGTCTGTGGTACTGTAGCATCCTACATATGCTCTTCGATGACCACCAGGAGGTATGTTTTCGCCGGAGTTTGTCTGTCAGTTAGCAACGTAGCTCTAAAAGTCAAGACCGATTCGAACGACACTTTCAGGAAATGTCTGCAATGGGACCAGGAACAAGTGATTACATTTTGGGCGTGATCGGTAGACGCTATCATCGCTATTTAGTGGGGGGCTGAGCTGCCTTGGCGGAGGTCTGCGCTCTCCGAGTGCTTTTCTAGTTTCTGATGTTTTTAGTTGGATACAGAAAGGTGACATTCGCAACATGAGCAGCCCTTGTTGAGTTGAGAGTTTGAGAGAGTTTGCTGTGCTAACCTCCGATTATTGCCTCTACCATCAAGCTTTAGGCCCCACCCTGTCGATGTGGGTACTTGAACCGTCAACCCTTCAGTTACCAGCCAAGTTTGGCTACTGGCTATTATATATATATTAGATTATTTCTTGGTTTATTTGACAGGGACAATACATGTAGGCATGCATAAAGAGCAACCGATTCAGTGTATATAGTAAAATAGGTTAAAATAAAGTTTAGGGTTGGGTGGTTATTATGTGTGTGTGTGTGTGTGTGTGTGTGTGTGTGTGTGTGTGTGTGTGTGTGTGTGTGTTGGAAAGGTTGTGTAAGGGTCAGGTCCTTTGAGGGAATAATAGAAGACAACCGAAGAGAAAATCTGCATCATGTCACTGAAAATCTTCTGTCTGGTGATGTGTCCTGCTATTAAACATAAAGAAAAAGCTCACTTCAGAATTAAGATCTCGCACACACACGCAGACACACACACACACCATCTCTGTCAGTGGTGATGGATGTTGCTTGTGCTTCAGACTGAAATGGGAATAGACTGTTCTGTCTGTGCATTTCACAGCAATCTGGAGCTGTCAATACACTCTCTCTCTCACACACACGCACACACACACACTGTGTGAAGCCGTCATGTCTCTATCAAACAACCTGCCTCATGTATCAAAGACAGAGAGGAAAAACACCCAGAGCAGAGAACACACAGACGGCAAAACAACAGCAAAAAGTTTCGTCCAGACAAGTTACATTCTGAGCATGGACTTATTTTTTTAATGGAAACAGAGTTCACCACATCACCACAGTTTCAACCATGAATGAATGTTTCTATGCTCACAGACGTCACACAATCTGAGTGGATTACAGTGGTGATTTTCACAGAGTTCAGATGAGAGGAGGATGAGAATCTGTGTGGTACGGCTAAATAAAGTGAGCATCAATATTGGTGTAATCTGGCCTGGATTTATTGCCTGGTCAAATCACATTACAAGACAAACATCTGAGATGAAAAAAGTGTTGAATAACAATATTTTCCATCCAGAATATGTCATTTCAATCAGGCTCTTTGTGGTGAAATTCCTGGACTGAAAACACCTGAAACAATCCCTTTATCTTAATACACGTCATTTCATATACAGTATTTACTCATGTCACCTTTGTCCAAATTCTAATTGCTGTAACCATTATTGACTGCGTCCTCTCTTCCCCTTCATCCCCTTCATCCCCTCATCCCCACATCCCTCCGTCTCTGCTTGTGCTGCTGGCTGAGCTAGTTACAAACCCGAGCGTGGCCCGTGATGCCCGAGATGTGAAATTGAAAAGCCAGTCAACTGTTTAAATATCCCATTTATTGTCATCCGCTAATGAAAACAATCACTCACTGTTAAATTTGAATTGCATTTGAAAAAAATACATAGAGCAAGGGAGCCTGACAAATGTGAGATGATAGCGCAGAGAGAGAGAGACAGATCAGAAGAAAGAGACTGTGTAGAACAAACCGTCACGCTGCTCATTCAAAAATCAGCCCTGCTTGAAATTACCTGTACGATGTTCCACGCCCATATTTGATGTCCCATATACTGTTAAAGCTGTCACTTGTTCTTACGTCTGTTGTTCTGTCCTGATGTTCCAATGAACATGACTTTAAATCCTCAACTTCTAACAGCTCTCAGCTAAGCCAACAGGTTAGTCTACAACTATACTGACTACTTGGTCATTTATGGTGTAGAACCCAATACACTTTAATGCCATGATTGTCCACTCAGGAGGATCCTAAAGCGTCATAAATATAGTCGTGCTCTGTCAACACGTTGTCTTGAAGAGAAAGAGACAAATAGGACTTCCAATTGACTCCAACATGAACCCACTAGCGGCCCACTTACCCACTTACCCACACAGCAGAGAAGGTGTGAAATAAAAGTCAGTGATTGGGGTTAGGGTTAGGGATCAGGATAGGACTGAGGTTAAGGTTCGGGTCAAGAAAAGGACTGAGTTTAACTTTACGATAAATATCTGGGTTAAGCTTAGTGTGTCGCTTTAAGACGCGGAAGAACGCTTCCGTCAACGTAACATCAATGACGCTCACAGCGCCCTCTGCTGAACCATTTGGCAGATATTTTGGATGTTTTCTGATGCACTTCTAGGCTGTATATATTGAACTTGAATGGGATTTTAAGGTTTGAGTTTCAACTTTATAAAATATTATAACATAATAACTAAATACAACATACATCATACAAAATAATAACTCGCATGTCCTGGTCACATAGCAGATGTGTAATCTCTTAGAAATAAGGGTTCCAAAAGGGTCCTTCTACAAGGGCTGAGGTTCTACCTGGAGCCATTTGCTTCTGAAAAACCCTTTCCCGAAGAAAGGGTTTTTCAAGGGTTCTTGGTAACACTAATGGTTCCAAGAAGAACCATTTAGATCCAGAGAACCCTTTAAAACACCTTTCCTGAATAAAGAATTTTAAAAGGGTTCTTGGTGGAACCCTCCAAAAGGGTTCCAGGTGGAACCTTTATAAAAGGTTCTACCTGGAGCCAAAAATGGTTCTCCTATCAGGACAAGCCGACAAACCTTATAAGGTTTTACTTTTTACTTTTATTTCTAAGAGTGTAGTAAACATTCATTACAGCATGCTGATGGTGCTCGGTGATGCATTTATATCATATTTGGGATTGTGTTGGATAACAAATATATTTTACATCATCATTGAGTCCAAGCCAAAGTTTGTCACTTTCACAAAAATTAGACAGACATTATATATGCATGTACAAGTGGACGAACAGAAATAAAACACCTCTAGCTAACGCTGTCTGTGGCACAGGGGTATAAAACCAGTTCAACCTCAAACCAAGTTAATTTCCTGTCCTCTTTTAAAATTCCTTCCTTCTTACCCCTTATGTCCCAGTATCGCCTGAGGAGGGACCAGTCCCTTACCTAATCAATTCATATACATATTCAAACGTGCCAGCTTCCTGTGGCGTACCTTCACTTCCACCTTGTTTCCAGTGAGTCTCTCTTGCATCAGGAGCGCTGCATGTTTAACTACAAATGAGGACGCTCTATGGTTGTGATTAACAGCATCTTTAAACAAGACTCGCTGCGCTGCCTGTGGCTATAAACTATATAAAAAACACATCGGTGCCATGTCCCATAAACATCTTCAGTTGAATAGGTGTTTAGCAGGAATATAACCAATAACTAGACGCCTTAGTGCGTGTCAACACAAGTGGCACTAACTTCACAAGATAGGAGGAAAGACTCGAAAAGCACATATAAAATGAAACATTAAACCCATAAAACACGTCATAAATTACTGATAATTACTCATAAAACAAGTATTTTGGACACTGGGATTTATTGTTGCATGAACGAATAAAAGTCCTCCATTCAACTTCAAGTCAATGACATGATGGTACACATTTAGAGCGGCACCATGACCTTCCAAACACATTAATTTTAACGTGAACGTCCATCCACAGTCCTGTATACAGACAGAGAGCAGGAGTGGATTTGGTGACTGACTGACCCACAAAGATAGATGTGATGATATTAATTGAACCCACCCTATCCTATCAGTACATACACTAGGATGTTAAATTTGATACGTATTAGGTCCTAGAACGACTAGAAAGACGAAGGCTGCCAAATAATCCATAATAAATCACTGTATGATGGTGAGCTACAGAGCATTTTAACATCTCTGGCATAAGATCTTAGTTGCTTTGTAGTAGTATTTGGTGCTTTTTATTCTATTGTACAATACCATTGTGTAAATATTGTACTTTGCTATTGATGACAACAGAAGTATGTGGTCGTGGGAAACAATGCACACCATACATTCTCATCTCAAACACGAGAATGCGTATTGAACAAATCAGTTTATGTATCTGAGATTCAAACCATTTAATTTTTATTGGGTTTCTTTATTCGCCCCCAGACAAACAAATATTAACAATACACACAACTACATGTGAAAATAATGGTTAGCAGTCTTCTTTAACTGCCGTGGGCCTCAGCCGATGGCACCGCGGAGGAAAAGAAAACAGTTGTGTGGTTGCCTTGACACCGCTAATTTAAGCACACTGGGATGGTGGTGCAG
This sequence comes from Microchirus variegatus, assembly GCF_963457635.1. NCBI lineage: Eukaryota > Metazoa > Chordata > Actinopteri > Pleuronectiformes > Soleidae > Microchirus > Microchirus variegatus. The sequence goes on along the minus strand of NC_139805.1, from coordinate 24,719,279 downwards.
CAGATTTCGTGCTGTGATACTGTTGCTCACACACTGCATCAGCCTCATAAAGACTGAGGCTACAGACTCGGACAGAAACCGCTTGATAAGAGATCAATAACTGCGGTCAGAGGAGGTTGCGGAGGTCTTTTGCTGGAGGGAACGAGCCCATGTTTTAAAAGAGAGAGAGACTGAGCCAGAGGTTTGTGTAAACACAAAGGGGGGAAAAATAAGAAGATTGGTTTGACCTAATATGTGAACTGACTGAAAGCTTCCTAAGATTATTAATGCTGGCAGATCTGACCTGTATTATAATCTGTACTGCCATAAACAGGTTTCAGTTTGTACGTCACAGTGATGTCATCCACTGGTTTGTGAACCAAGTTTAGTTTTCTTCATCTTGTTTTTTCGTGTCTGAAAACAGAAGCAAACATTGTTTTTGCAAGAATGATTTTCAGCAGTGGTGCCATGAGAATGCTATGTCGGCACTGTCCAAATTCATGCAAATCAAAAAGTCTTGAATGGCATTTAACCTATCGTAGATAGGATTAATCACGTTTCTCCTATGAGTGACATTAGAAGGCCACATGTTCCACAAATGAAAAGCAACACAATTATTACTCAAACGCTGCCATAATTTGCATCAGTAAGGGGGGTGGAGCTAAGTGAATGCATATTCACCACTGCACCCCAACCTGCACCCACTGCCATGCATCTACTGTCCAGTAATAGCTGTCAATCACACCATAAACATGCCCTCAAGCATATATATTCTGCTTTAATTTACAAAAGGAAGAAAACCACAGACTTAGTTACAGAGAAACTAACCTTGTTTTTAACCAGTAGAGTCGCCCCTTTATGTCCACTTGAGAAAATACCAGTTTCCCACAGTGACTTTACTTTTCATGGCGTTTTATACTGTGTATGTTCAAGACTAATGGAAACAAGACACATAGAAACTAATAATACTACTAAAGTTGCCCAAACCACCGCACTGTGATGTTCCATCCAAGCGTCAATAAACACCGTTGTGCAGATGCTGAAATCCCAGTGACAGTTAACAGGATTACATCAGGCCACAGAGTAACAATAAACTGTCATGATTGTGCTTTGTTTCCCTTCCCTTGCCAAATGTGTTGTTCTCGCATTTCATCTTGCTCTCCAAACCCGCCGATATCAGAGAGGTACTCCACATGCAGGCTCAAGCTGCTAAATCAATTCCCTTCAAACCAGGCAAACCGCAATCACCCGAATGTGATTGCAGGCCTCGCAGTGAGACTGCACCGTGCCAACGCGCCTTTCCGTCGTTTGCCCACTGTCACTGCTGACTATCAGGCCTGGAATAGCGGCGACACGTTCTGCTGCACTGATGAGTTTGAAATTCAAATCCATAATGCACGGCACCTATAATAGGAGATCAGCACTTTTGGCTTCATTTTTATCCTCCACACTAATTTGGACAGTGTCAAGTAATATCGCAGTTTAAGCTAATCTTCCCCCAGTGCCTAATTGGAGGTTTTGCATAAAATATAGATTTAGCCATGTGTCTACTGCAGATTTTCAGACCTAGAAGTGTAAGCTCGAGAAGATCTGATCAAATTCTTAGGGATTTGAGATTTGATTACTTCTTAATTTACTTGAACAACTGCATATATCTTTACAGAAAAGAGCTGAAGGTCACCACTTCATCATGTTCCTACAGCTATGATCCCCACTAATTACAAGATACGTTGCAGTGTGAGTGTAAGAAGCCACTGTATGTACACAGACTGTACAGAATACAGTTAAGATACAGTACAAGAACATGAGCTTTATTATATGTTGCTTCTAATTACTCCTTTAATTTGAAGTGTAAAGCAGGATGCTATATTCGTCCATCCTATCTTTTTTCTCCACATGAGGGTCGTGGTGGGGGCTGTGCCAATCTCAGCTGACACAGGGCGATAGGCGAGGTCACACTCTGGACAGTTCGCCAATCCATCACAGGGACTCAAACATAGACAAGCAACCATACACTCTCACACCTATGGTGAATTTAGAGTGTCCTATTCACTTAATCCCTATATTGCATGTTTTTGGACTGTGGGAGGAAGCCGGAGATGATGCTGATGACCTACACTCACCAGGAAACAACTCAATGTATGAAGTTATGACGCATTAGAATGGAGAAGAAAGGTGATTTAAAGCTCCGGTGATGTTGTCGCTAATGGTCCAAAAAAGAGAAAACAAGCCTTGTTGATGACAGAGCTCAGAGGAGAATGGAGTGAAGTATTCAAATAAACACTACTTACAACCAAGGTATGCAAAGACCATCTCTGAATGCGAGAAATTATTATTATGTGTCGTCTTTACCTAATAAAGTGGTCAATGAGTGTGTAAGTCTTGCTCTGACTATTTTATTCTCTTGGCCACCAAGAGGGGGGGTTGCAGAAAAATTACAACTCAATTTACAGTGCCAAGAAACTGTTATTCTGTATCCAAAACAATGAAGATAATAGTGTTTACTCGCAGTATCTGCTGTGTATTTCACGGCAGAGTGTGTATTATGACACAAGACTAGCGCTGAGGATAAGTACCTGTGTCCTCAACGGCGTCTTGGTACTGATGTGTCTTTACGACGGTGATTAAACAAGAACGGCTGTGGACACAAACAAAAAAATTATCAACTTGTTTATTCTTCATGGCTAGCACTTCAGGAACCATTGCAGTAAAATATGCGCCGTCTTACGATGGAGGTTTGTGGAGCTACACAATGGCACACGGATGAAGACATCTACAGTTTCTGGCTTGTGGCCATATTGGCAATCGTTCTTCACGCAGTAACAGCCTGAAGAAGAATCTAACAATATTTCAATATTGACTCCTGAGATTTAACACATTTTTATTAATTTCAAATACACATTGTAAGATATAATTGTCCGTTCAAGACAAATTATGTCTTTTTCTAGGTATTTTACCTATTTATTTATCTATTATATCCGTTCAAACGGGTGGAAATTTCAAATATGAACCATAAAAAAATCAGCTCAAAATATACAGCCTAGAAGCCCATCACGCCATCTGACATTATAATAACACGGTCCAGCAGAGGGCACACTGACCACAGCTTGGCTTTAAGTCCACTGAAAATGTTACTTTGGTATTGGAACCAGGATTAACCTCTTAAGTTTTGCTGTGAAAATGAAGAACACAAGCAAACTAGACTGATCTCCTGAGCGGAAAATCATGATACCAAAGCCTCTGAAAAGCAACGTGTGAAAGTATTTCATACTGTAGATTTCAAAGTAAGGAACAACTCTGCAGACTTGCATGTAAACGTGAAGTTCAGCAAAGTTGCAGAAGAGGTATTGGAGATGGTGCAGTGCAATGAGTGATCATCTAAAGGCCCATCAATATTGTACGCAGAAAAACGGAGACGGACAGAGTCTTTCATCGGTACTATGACTTAATTCAGTCTGTCGTTGTGCACGTCGCAGGAGAACATACGATCATGGAAAAAAAATGGAGCAATCATGGGGGCAGTGTAGAGTCAGTTGCCCAATTGGTGAGGAAAACGACCAAGAGTATGAGGGCATTTAAAATTGCCTGCCAGAGCTTGCTGGCTGAGAGTGACTGTCGGGCACTCGGCATCACTCACTGGCACGTTGTGGAACGTGACATTTGTAATCTGTAGGGCCTATCCAGAGAAACTAGTTGTCAAAAGTTGTGGACATATGGAAATATTGAAATATCATCAATCTCCCTCATTGGCGACACAGAGTAATATTCACCATTAATGAGACGACTTGCATTCAGTGCTACTGAAACTCAAACTCAAAACAATAACCTCTTCGATGGTCGCCATGTTAGCCTCTAACGGAAATATTGAGTATTGGCCGTATTTACTCAAAAGCCTCAAGGAGGTATGTAGTGATGGAGATAATGTTTTAGAACAGACTAAAATGGAGTGTACATTGAATCGTAAGATGATACTTGAGTTTTTTGCTCTCAGGACTGCAGTAAAGGAGAGAGTTGTGTTATTTTCAAACCTCTCTATGTTGATCAGCCATTAAACGGACAGCACCCAGAAAAGTTTCTCCTGACTACAGCACACACACACACACACACACACACACACACACACACACACACACACACACACACACACACACACACACACACACACACACACACACACACACACACACACACACACACACACACACACACACACACACACACACACACACACACACACACACACACACACTTGAAAAGTGCAAACACACGTGTGACTGAGAAAAAGTGTGTGTGTGTGCGCTGTAGGGGAAAGACCCCTAACTGAGGCTCTGTCTGACCTTAAGGCACAACAGATGTTGCTCTATTGCCTGGAATTGCACACACACACACACAGTTAAAGATAGAGGTATGTGTTATCAATACAAACTAAAAATAAATGAAGAAAACAACATTGAAAGCTCAGCGTCAGTCTCTGTGACTGAAGGGGATAATGTTGGGTTTTCATGCCTGCCTCCAAGTACCTGGGATAATCAGATTTTGAGCAGCCTCTAACTCCCTCCTGTAGAGCAGTCTTGTCAAAGCTACGCCTCCCCAAAAAGTGTTCTATCCTACTGCTAATGTCACCTCTACCAGTGCCAGGATGTCATGCTAAGCAACGGTCAGTGGGTGTATAAACAAATACCTCCTCCACTCAGCCCTCCCATCACAGCTCAGCTCTTTTCTATTGAAAGTCCTGAATTTTGGCAGCGCTGTCTCGGGCTATTTTGTGACTCACTTGTTAACTTTTGGCTAAAGCGTGTTTGCTTGAGCATTGTGGGCGTCGCAAACTTGGTGTGTGTGATGAATCTATTCAGATGCGGCAAAAGCAAGACCATGGTGTGTGTGTGTGTGTGTGTAGGTAGACAGGTCCATGAGTACTTAGTACTTCATTAGTACTGCATTTATTGATGTTTATTTGGATGTGGAGCAGAGAGAAGTTACTGACCCAGGCTTTAATAATTGAAAAAAAAAGTATTTTTTTTATTGACATGATACAAAATAAGATAATACTTTAAAAACAACTTTAAAGTCATTTTAAGTGTCCTCCATATGACTTACACTTAGGTACATTGGCTGTACATTGACTGCTCTATCAGAAATGTAATGAACTCCAGTGGAGATTGTCATATTCTCAGACACATATCACTACCCAGGGAATGCAGGACACTGGGGGGCATAAAACTGAAGGCTGTGATAACCTGGGTTACATGCGGGCTTCCAAAGGCTGGGCTAAGGCTATAAGCTGGGTCAGCAGCGGTTAAAGTGCAAGTATCAATAAATGTATGACAGTGGAAAGGTCTCCCTGGGGCAGTAAATGAAATGCTCCTCTGCTCTCATTTCTCCATCAGAGAAGCTATGGACACACACCCACACGCACGCGCACACACACACACACAAACAACTTGTCAACAGCGCGCCCAGTTCACGGCTCCCACGGGGCCAGTTATGAACCTGCAAGGCCAGCGTTTATAGATCTCTGCTCCAGTTCCCTTCACTAATACACCAACACATTCCCACACAAAGACTCACAAAGCGTACAGGTGATAGAGCAGGGACTCATACGTCATCAGCGCGAGAGGCGTCTCTGCCGGTTTGTGGACAAAACAAGACATTTGACAATATAGTCATTTAGATGTTTGAGGAATCGTAGATCGATCGATTGATCGATTTTTGGAGAATATAACTGACGGATTAATATTGAATGTTCAGTTGCAGCCTGACTGGATACAACCACATTGGTGGTGGTCATAATCCAATATATAGGCCCGTTATTAATGTCAGTGATGGAAACATACTCCCACGATGAGCGTTGGGTCCTTTATGTGATACCTTTTTATGCCATTCAAACACACCAACATGCACATTAAGCACATCTACAGTGTGTATGTGTAGCACTATGTTCTGCCAAAGATCAGGGCTAAGTCTTTCGCTGAAGAATCAAGAAATGCCACTGATCAACAGCTGTCCATGAAGACTCTGCGTGAACCAAACCTTGAATATGCAACGACCCTGTACTGATACTTGGTTGCCGGCAGAGACACAGAGAGAGAGAGAGAGAGAGAGAGAGAGAGCGAGATGATTAACTGGAGTAGTGTGTGTGTAATGAAGATCGATGTTGGTGTGAACACAAGTAGCTGAGGCCCCGCAGTGCCATCGGGTTGGAGTGGGGTGGGGGGGAAGAATTATTAATAATTATGCATATTAATATTGATGATTAAGTGGCTGATGTTAATGGTTACTTCTCTAATTAGCATCAGCAGGATGCAATATGCTGCAGATTAATTTTACACATGCAAATCAAACAGCAAAGTCTGCGGCTATGATGACATTGTACCCCCCTCTCTCTCTCACTCATGGAGAGGGTTTCCTCACACAAGAGGCTTGAGAGTGTTTTCTTGACATCCTTTGTTACCGTGTGTGTTATTTTCTTGATTTAATTACTGGCATGAGTTGTTTTTCTAACAATATGAGCTGTTCAACATAAAAAAAACCACATATAATCACCTCACCCCAGCTGTTTAGACAGGGATGGTGAGTTTACGAAAGTTGATATAATATACTTGTGATACTGTGACTTTCAAAAATCACTGTATTTCAGTGAAAGTTTGCTTAAAAGTCACTTTTACTGATAGACCTTAAACATTCTCGATTATCAATGTTTTAAACCAGCTCTGACAGTGCAGTGTTTATTGTTGTCTTTCCTCATAAATAACTGCAGCAAATTCAAATGAAGAGAGGGAGCTACGGCAGTGATGCTTCAGGCTGAAACAACAGAATCTTCCTCTTCGTGTCTCCTCTCTCCTCCATTGCCCGATTCCTCTTTTATCCGCCATTCTGTATTGTTCCGATATTTCCACTGGGGGGAAACTAAATGAATACGGGCATGTGGCGAGAGCGGAAGCAGTGAGAAAAGGGAAGGCTGACCTTTGAGAGGATTATGGGATTTGTGTAAGAACAAAGCGAGGAGGCAATATGGCAGATGTATTCTGCAAAATAGACTATTTAGCAGGAAGATGCTGCTCTCGCACAGAAAAGCGAGTCAGTGACGGACAAGATCCCGGAGGGGATTGTTGTGTAGAGCTTTGGGACATTTACTAGTCAATTATGATTTAATCCAGTCTTAGAAAAGGGAAAAAGAAAATACTTCTGATAAAGATATCAGATGGTATGTGGGAGGGTAGGTAGGCAGGTGAGAGGTGTATGTAGTTACGTATGTCTGTAGGTGTTGTAAGTAGGTAAGAAGGTAGGAAGGTATATAGTATACAATATTTTATTATGTATTTCCTTGTTTCAATAGACTTTTTAAAAGTATCAGTTTTAACACTGTACTGTTTGTATGATAGTACAGTACAGGCTTTGGATTCATAAGACTGAAATATGCAGCGTTAAAGACAGACCAGATGGAATGAGAGGGTGCACATTTCAACCAGATTCTTGAGACTTGATCAGTTAAAAAGGGCTATTCTGTCCTGTATAAATGGAGGCTGATCATACTGCAACTTTCAAATGAAATGGACAATATTCGTAATGTTTAACAGCATTTTAATTACTTTTATCACACACCGTAGAACAGGGGTGTCAAACATACGGCCCGGGGGCCAGAACTGGCCCGCCAGAGGGTCAAATCTGGCCCACAGGATGAATTTGTTGAAATGCCGATGTCAAATACAATATTTTTCACTTACAGATACCTGTGACTAAATGTGTGTGCCTTTATAGATCCAATGTGATGTGTACATGGTAAATTTAGGCATAATATTGTTGAAATTGCACTTATATTTCTTCTTATTGTTCATAAGTTATTATGCTATTATTTTACTAGTCCGGCCCACTTGAGATCAAATTATGCTGTATGTGGCCCCTGAAGAAAAATGAGTTTGACACCCCTGCCTTAGAATGACATATACCCTTATACTCGCCTTTATTTAACCAGGTAAATCCCACTGATATTTAAAGCCTCTTTTCCCAGGGAGATCTGGCAATTCACAGATGCTATGATAGGCCAATATGTTATCGTTAAATATTTAACACACACACACACAGGATTTATCTCCTTTTTACACCCTGATGTTGCACACCCCTCTCCCTCTTCTCTTGGCTGCTGGCATCTCAGCAAGATGCTCGTATCTGACCTCAAAAAATATGGCAATGGCAGATTTGTGACTCATGCTGATAACCAATCGGACAGCTAATGTCACATAGCGCGGAGCGCGGAAAACCCCCGTCGAGACTTAAATCAAGCTCCCTCTTCATTGTTCCCTCCCTCCGTCTCACCTTCATCCCATGCTCGCGATGGTTTGAAATGTGTTCGGCAAGCTCGAAAGCTCGCCGACCCGAGACTGAGAAACCAGGTGTTAAATCTGGTTTGCTAGGAGCTACATGAGATGGATCAAATGGAGGCTTTAAAAACATCATCACACTCACAGACAGTTGTTCAGAGTGAAGACACACCTGCTCCCCGGCATACAGACTGCGGCGGTAATACTTTGATCCAGGTGCTACACATGTCCGCCTGCTGCACATGCACACACACACACTGATACATTAGCAGAGGGCATAGCTTTGATCAATAAATAACACCATCACAGGGGCTCTGATATCCACACATGCAGTTTGTAGTCAGGCGCCTGGTAATCGGCTCTCTGTGGAAGGATGTAATCCTTGTTTGTTTCTTGACCCACCTCTCCATCTGCCCCCTGCTCCCCTGCCCAGCCAGTAAACCTCCATCCAAACAATCTGCTGCACACTGCGACTCCTGCCAGACCTACAGCAGCTATGCGCGTAAGACTAATTGAGACGCAAGCACAGCTTCGCCCTTTTCTTAATCTAACATTTAGCATAAATGAGCCTTTAGGTGAATTTAAAATCAGGCTGACATATGCCCCCTGCAAACCCAGACGAAGGAAGTGGGTAGAAAGAGAGCAGGATATTGGAATATGTGATGTCTAATTTCTAAATGCTCCAAATTAATTATTTATTTTATATTGGGCATTAACTTCAATTGGATCAAACATGCCTTATTAAACAAAAACAACCACTTGGTTGCACCAATACAAAACTAACAGCAGTCGTTTTTTTTGGCAAACAAGGACATTTGCACATATCATTGGCAGAAGCAAAGTGGATAAAATTCACAGTGGGTGAAGGCAGAGAAAATACAAACTAGGTCAGGCTTGGTCTGAAAGCTCGCACTGACAACTTGTCAGGAAGAAAAAAAAAGTTATGTTACAGTTGAATAATCAAAAACACATCATGACTTTCTTGTTGGATTGAAAGTTACTGACAAAAAGCTGTGTGAGATTTCAGAGCAGATTCAAACAATTAGCAATTCAAACAAGGCAAAAAAAAAGAATGCATTTTTAGCTCAACATTAAAGGTTATATATACAAGAGTTGAAACTTAATGCAGCCAACAGCTGTTAGATTAGGTGAATTTATGCTATTCTGCAAAGAAACACTTCACAATTATAATTATATTGTTATTCAAATAAACCAAGAAAATGTGTATTGTATATATAACCTTTGAGCACACCCCGTTAATTGGTTAGTATATTTCAGATTAGTAGAATTAGTAGCATTCATTCATTTTCTTTATCCTCCACATGAGGGTCGTGGTTAGTAACAGTGTTTGGTTTGTTCAATTAGTTTTAGTTAGTTGTTAGTATATTTTATTGTTAGTATTCATCATCGTTAAGGAGCATGACAAATTAAAACTGGTATTAAAGGCAAAACAGGGAAGTTTAGAATAGATATACAGTCTGTCCATTCTGGAGATCAGGGACAGAAAAAAACATGCACATGCAGTTGCTGGTTTAATTTCACCAAGCTGGTATTGTATTGTATTCTTTTGGTTTGTACAGAGCAAAAATTCATGTCTGAAGGCACACAATCACATCTCTGGTATTACACCATCAACTCATTTAACAATTGTCTCACTAGATGCATCTGGTAGAGCTAATTTGGAGATTCCTTGAGTGATGTACTTGGTGTCCTGAATCAAAACACTAGATTACAGTTCACCAATCCACCAAAACTTGCATCAAAGCATATGGTGACAATGTTTTAGTTTTCCTTCAAATGTCTCTTTCGGAAACTACATTTATCAAAATAATGTCATTGATTTCAGACTCCATTAATCGGACAAAATCAATTATACTACCAACCAATTCTGATTTTCAGACAACATCATTGACTCCTATACATTCACGTACAATTAGACACCTGTGTATTAATATTTCCTCGAGGCTATCTAGTCCAGTCATTACTCCAAGCAATTGAGGATGACTTCATGTAGTAGAGCCCCAATGTTGATTGGACACCACTGATGGAAAACTGATGAACCTTTATCAATGAGAAGATTAAAGGAGCCAAACTTTATATAAAAGGCAACATAAATGGCTAAGGTACAAAGGAGTATATCAAAGAGAGTTTAGCTTTGAACTGTGGGGGGCAGCAGTACACCTCTCAATGTACTGCCTGCCGCAAATAAGAAGAAAAATAAGTGTCAAATGAAAAAAAAAAAGACTGTGAAATATCACCGACAAAAAATACTAATTGGAAAGAGTCCAGTGAGTCTGTGAGCCTCAGGTAGGTTCTTTATTGTCGATCTTTGAAATTATGCACAACCTATATTTGGCTTTGACGTTTCTAAAAAAAAAAAATACTAAGCTACCAGCTGCCACCTAATGTGTGGTTATTATAAATATAATCAGCAGCCTTCTGTTGCCAATGATGTCAAATATTAACATAGTTGAAAAGGTCAAAAACAGGTCCATCAGCTAAAGGTTAACAGGTAGCAGCAGGAAGCAGCGTGCTGTGATGAGAGACTGTTGCAAAGGTCTTGTGTTTTCCACCAAGCTAACTTTATATATTTTGCATTGAACCAAAACAAAGCTCTGCATTAATAGAACTCATGTCTGAAATCTGTTCACAGCAGCCTGGAAGCCGATTTCAAAGAGGAGACCATGGCTAGCTCTCATGAGAATGACAGCATGCTATCTGAGAAGGTGTACGGACAAAGCTCGATGCTGAGCAGCTGGGTGGATGTTGAAGTTTTAGAAGACTCTGACGACAACATCGTTCTCGATCGTAACTCTGTCGCGAGCAATGCGGATTCAGAACCAGAACCTGCTGGTCAAGTTGATGAAAGGTTGGATGTTTTAGGTAATTGTCAGCTCAAGAAAAAAGTCTTGGAGGCAGGGCAAGGGCAAGCCACTCAGCCACTGAAAGGACAGAATGTTGTGATTAATCTAAAGACCTCCCTGATGGATGGGACACTGGTAGAGCAGCAGACAAATGTTGCTTTCACTTTGGGAGATGGTGATATCATCCAGGCTCTGGATATCATAGTGCCATTCATGGAAATGGGAGAGAAGGCTCTCATCCAGACGGATGCAAAATATGCATATGGAATCCATGGAAGTCATGAGGTCCCCCCTAATGCTGAGCTGTCCCTAGAAGTGGAGCTACTGGATGCCATGGATGCCCTGGACCTGGAGCTGCTGCTACCCACTGAGAAATCAACACTTGCCAGGCTGAAGAGAGAAAGAGGCAACGTCCATTATCAGCGCAGGGACTATGCCTTTGCAGTGAACTCTTACACCATTGCACTGCAGATAACGGAGTCTAATTCCAACGCTGACATAAGTCCTGATGAGGAGAAGGAGCTGATGGATGAGAAAGTGAAGTGCTTGAACAACATGGCTGCCTCTCAGCTGAAAATGAAACACTACGATGAAGCCCTTCAATCGTGCATCTCAGTTTTGGCTCACCAGCCAGATAATGTGAAGACTCTTTACCGCATTGGTCAGGTATTAACGTTCAGAGGTGAATACAGTGAAGCCATTAAACATTTGAAAAGGGTGCTGAAGTTGGCACCAGAAAACAAGACTATCAATGCAGAACTCTCCAAACTAGTGAAGCTGCACAGAGAAGCCGAGAAGGCTGTGGATATGAAGTTGCTGGATAATCCCACTACGAACAACTGCAGCACACAGACAGATGTAGACATGTCATGGTGGGGTGTCAGCTGGACGTGGGTGTTCGGTGCCACAGCAGTAGTCATTGGTGGTGTAGCACTTTATGTTTTAATATTTGCTAGAAAGTGAACCGAGTCTGTTGTGATGGCCTGAACCCTGTTATTTGAGAAGTAATAGTGACTTCTTACATTTGGTAAAAGTAACCTGTGGCTTCTTCAGTATGGTTGTTAGCCTGACCGAGCCAAAACTGTAAATGACATATGAAGTTATCCCATTAGTTTTTGTTTTCCCTGTACTTAATGTGTTGCAAAACACATAAAAAGAAGTCTTAATAAGTTGCCATGGCGAATACTCTGCTGATAGCAAAAGAGATCCAACAGCAAAATAAAATAGTCATTATGATGTTAACACTGCTTGCACAATTCTCGTCTATTAAGTCAATGTCTGCCTTGCCGTCTGTGGTTTCGTTCGTCTGCACCACTTGCTTGTCTAAGGCAAAAGTCCTTTGATGACTTTGAACAAAGACAAGGTAAATGAAAAGCTTGAGACTGAGAATAGCTGTGGTGGAGGATCTCCAACGAGCTCTGGAGTAGGGGGTCGGAATCACAGTGTAGCTCACGATACAACACCATACGATACGTGATACATGGTCGATAGAACCAATAACATCACGATGCAGGTACTAGTGACGTATCGCATTAGGAGCCGATTCTTTGTAGCCGACTCCTGTCAGGGAGAGACAAATCTTAACTTTTGATTAACTTAATTTTTGATGGACACATCATGGGAGGATGGACTAGGATCACACCATTATGTAAAAGAAAGAAGCTAAATTAGGCTAAAAGGGAAGCCTCTGAATGAGACCAAGTGAAGATCCAGGAGGAGCCACAAGAGCTGGCCCTTCTAAGGGAGCCGAGTTGAATCTTTGAAAAGAGCCAGATTTCCCATCACTGGCAGGGACCGTTTACTTTAGCCCTGGCTTATTGATTATCGTATTGCAAGAGGAAGGACGAAGATTTATCACCAAATCGATATTTTGACCCACCCCTACTGTGGAGGGCAGCATTGCACCTCATGGTGAACAGCCTGCCAGAAATTATTAGAAGATGAAGAAGGTAGTAGTGAATCATTACGGAGTGCCGCTGCATTAAACTGTGTGATTGGTGTGAAGACCAAAAGAACGAGAGACAGAAGAAAAGGTACAGTCACAAAATCATAGTCCAAACTGTCAAACTGTTTGCTGAAAAGACAAACTTGGCAGGAGACTTACAAAGAGCACCCGTGTGTGCAGCGAGTTAGAAATCGCAAAAAATGAGCCACTGACGCATGCCTAATGACAGTTGTGTGAATAGAGAAAGGATAGGCAATGTGCCATACATGTGATGCCGAGTCAGTTGTACTAAACTAGTGTTCGCCCAGAATCTATCTTGTTTTCTACAAACCAAAATGAACTAGTAGGCCAATTAAGTAGACCTTTATTTGGGATCTTAATCATAACACTCAAACTTCTTTCCTTCACACCAGTTCCTGCTCTGCCATGGGCTGAATGAAACCAGCAATACTTGTGTTATATGAGCATCCATTGATTGATTTCAGGAACCAGACTGTGGCTGTGTTATTGTACAAGACATAATAAATCATACATGCATATTAGCGTGCCCGTATAATGGAGGGTTGGTGGCAAGTGGCGAAAGTTGCGACTGCAGACGCCTGGCACAACTGAGCGTGCCCAGATGGTCTTCTGTTGTCCTGGCCTTGGCCAGATTAATCCAATCTCTGACGTATCCGCAGAGCTGCTGTAAATGTTGCCACGCCAACCGCGCTGCTGCTGCTGCCAGATCACCATAAGCATAGCATTGCGAAGCTTTACAGCCCACTAACTGAATAAATCATAAGGAGCCAAACAAGCACGACAAAGGCAAACTTAGCGATGGCAGACGACGACTCAAATGTGAAGACAGCGCCAAGACAAAGCAGAGAGTGGTTTCCAAGTGGTGAACACAGTCGTGCTGGTTTAAATACAGAGATAACAGTGAGTGTCTGTGATCACACAGCAGTTCACTGATGTTTCAGCGAGATTTCTGCCGCCATTAGACACATTTAAATGATAATACACACACAGAAATACTGAAGGTAATCACACTCTGAGTGTTCACACAAAAATGTATGAATTGCTTTTGATAAAAATCTAACGGAGGCTGAAACAGCATTTAAAGCATGATAGGAAAGAAATTCCCGCACAAAATAAAAAAAAGAGAAAAAGCGAAACTGGCTGATGATAACACGCGGTCTGTGCTGGAATTTAATAAAAGCTCTCATTCCATCCATTCACTTCAGAAAAATAAATCTGTAATCAAATCATCATATCAAGTATGAACCGTACCGGCTGGAGCAGACGGCGCTGCAATCAAAAGGCAAATTTAGGCCCATTTCACAGTAAATCTGACAGAAAGTTATGGTCTCTGATCTGTTATCTCTTTCTCTGTTTGGTCTGAGATGTGATTACGCTGCAGCCTCCTGCTCATATATGTGGTTATTTCACAATGGCAAAAAATACAGTGGGATATTGTCTTACAATTTACTCTGCCCGTATAACTATAACAAATTCTTACTAGTACTAATATCTAACCTCAAACTTTTTTTTTTGCTTAACAATTGCCAGACTTATGCACATGGCAGAAGTAGAGAGTAAGAAATATTACAGAAAATATTACAACATGATCAAAGCGCTTCCTCTTCCCTGGAATGGTGAAGGAAATGCTTGAACCTCACTCGGGTTAAGAGAACATTCAAACAGAAAAGGCACGCATACAGATAGGGAAATTAGTAAAACATTGCTAGCTAGCAAGACAATGTCATTGCAAAGTAGCACAAGACATAGCATGGCACATTCCAAGTGGCCATTTAAAAGAAATATGATTTTTTAAATCATCTGCTGGGCCAGATATTAATACGGCCCGGAGTTGCTGCCCAGTGCTGTAGCTGTAGCACCAATAGCTCCAATTAGAGTTTAAATTCTCGATCAAGGGCCCGAACCGCGGGCTCGGGCCCTTGATCAAGCATGTCATATTGTGTGAAGGTGCAAAAACCTGCGGCCATGAACGCATCATTTAAAAACCAGGAAGTGTATCGCGTAGCAATATATGCGGATCTCAGCGGCTCTGTTATTGTTGTAAATTAGACTGTGGCAGCAGGTACAACAAGCTCCCGCTGTGGGGACATACGTGTACATTTACACTTGATTATTTGGGCCCGATTTAATATCTAGCTCCAATGTCCTCAACATTATGTCCCAAAATGATGACCAACATTGGGATTCTCCAGATGATGTCATGTACTTGACCCAGACCCAGGAGCAGGCAGACGTGGAGCCGTGGCAGTTTTAACTGTTCATTCAAAAACAAAGGTAAGGGAAGTAGTTGAAGTGCCGGTCGTGGAGACGCCGATCGGTTCCGAACAGCATTGAGGATCAGAGTCAAAAAGCAGCAGGAGAGCACAGGGATTAGCAGCGAGTCAGCACTAGAGTAAACAAGGTTTCTCTGGAGGGGGCGTACGATCTGGCGATGAGCGACTGCAGCACCAGGAAATATGTAGGCTGAGATGATGAGTGAATTGGGAGCAGGTGTGTTCCTGCCGCAGGTGAGTTGATTGCATGCTGGCGGTGAAAGCAGGAGACGGAGGAGGCGAGGCGCGGCCTGACAAGAAAATCATAATTTCTGTGTATGTGGACACCCGGAGATCTACGACACAAGCTGCTATATGTCCCGGGATAATCCAAAATAGGAGGCAGCGCAGAGAATGGTCAGCGAAGAAGTCGATGACGCCAGCGCACATGCGATGAAACGAGAGACGGATGAGAGACAAATTAAATTGACATTTGTTTCAGTCAGAATAAATTAATATGCATGAAAATAATGGCCCTCAATACTTAGCCAGCAGGAGATAAACCGAAAAAGGACAGAGAGAAGGAAAGATGATGGGATGAGCAGCGGTTAATATTAGAGTGAGAGGAAACACTCATCAAGCAAAAAGACGCACGCACATTCCTAATTTGTATATAAATAATGCTTCGTGTTTGGACTGCCAATATGTCCAAAATAATTTTTTCTCTTCTTGCTTTTTAATTTGTATTCATTTTTAAGCTCATTTGTTCTTCTCGTCAACCGCGTCAACATCATCTTGCAATGAAAACGTTCACTGGAGAAGGAAAGAGAGAGAAGGAGTGGTGCTGTTTGGTGATGAGTGACAAAATCCAAATAAGAGGCTCTATGGGTGCAGAGATTTTAAATTATGCCATGTGTAAGCTGTACTAATGAAGGCTTTTTAACTTCTCCCACAGCAAGAGTGCCTTGATATTCAAACATTTTGCTGTGCAACCCTCCACTAAATGTTCTTACTATAGCTGTGTCCATTTACGAAACATTATTCCGGTCACTTGTTTTTCGAGAAAACCCACAGATCCGTCTTGTTTAAGACTTTTGTCTGCTCTGGGGTCCTTCTCCTTACAGCCGGGAGCTTTTGAGATGTGACTGCAGTGTAGAAAGCCAAGCGGCAGAGTCAGAGAGGCAGCGGTCATGCAGAGAAATGGATATTTTACTGGTCAGGTATATCTTAAAACAATCAGAGGCTTGATGAATTGGCTGAATGGCTGATGTATGGGAGGAATGGAAGGGTTATTTGGAGAAGGTTTGAGTCAGGGAAATGCACCTCATCAATCAGCATGATTAAAGGTTTTGGCTGGGTCCAAACAAACTCAACACTGTGAGGGGGGCCTGGCCTTAAAGGCACAGTCCGCTGTTCGGAAGAAGAAGAAGTCCAGTGGGGGATATTTTGGATTTAGTAAAGAAAGAAAACCACCGCGGTGCATCTTTGAGCATATTTTTAACTAAATTAACAAAAGAAAGTGTTTGAATCACTATTATTCAAGTTAAGTATTCCATAGGAGCAGAGCTGCAAAGGGTGAAGTGTTTTGAGTAAAACTAACCTTTGGGCTGCAACAGTAAATCAAAGCATCTATTAGTGATTTGCTTAAGACCCATTTATTTGCATTGGCTTTTAATCTTTGTTGACCTTGACACTTATGCAGAGTTATTTTAATTAGGGTGCTGTGTGCTGTTTCATTGTGCTTTTATTCTTTTTATTTGACGTTTTTGCCCTTTTTTAAGCAAGTACAGAACTTAGGGCAATACAGGCATTATAAGTACACTTTGATCTAGACTTTGACGACTAAATGAATCATCAAGATTCATTCTTTTCTTTAAAGTTAATATTTTCTGGTTTATTTTGCTGCACATTAAATGTCTTTGTCGACAAAAAAAAGCTTAAGGACATTTTGAACACATTTAGACTTTTTTGGAATTTTTTTTTTTTGCATTGAATGGACCAAACAAATACAAGCTTTTCTGTTTTCTTTGACAGAAAACTAAAAGTCTTTGTCAAAAAAAGCATCACTTAAGGACATCATTTTGAGGTTTGGGCAAACACAGATTGGACCAAACAAGCTCCACCACCTCAGTAAATCGAGAGAAACACAAACAGATTCATCGATAATGAAAATGTTCATTAGTTGCAGTCTGAGTTTCAAGCGAAACAAATCAAACCGTGCTGCGGAGCGTCTTGTCATAAAAGCCAGGAGCAGCGCAATGACAATGTCAATAAATACTCATCACCCTTAATAATGACACTTTGACTGTATTATACCATGTGTCCCATTAACACCCCATCTGCACACACAAGGGGAACTCCTTAAACATTAAACACACACACACACACGCAGCGACACTGACAGTAGCATAGTATATATACGTGCCCCATGGCCAAATCCATTGTAGCCAAGGCCCTTAAACAATAAATATAGCTTCGCGTCAGCAACTCTGCATATTTAAAGACACTAATGGCTTCCTGCAAAGCAGTCGCTCTAACACACACACACACACTAAGCCAAGGAGAAAAATGCCTGGCGCTAGATTGGAGAGCTCTGTCAGCAAAGCAGCATCTCCAAGCGAACAGGTGCTGCGATGGCCGGCTGGGTGAGGTCAACCACACACTTTGACCTG
This sequence comes from Microchirus variegatus, assembly GCF_963457635.1. Lineage (NCBI taxonomy): Eukaryota > Metazoa > Chordata > Actinopteri > Pleuronectiformes > Soleidae > Microchirus > Microchirus variegatus. Next base: position 24,701,228 of record NC_139805.1, on the reverse strand, counting down.
TGGAGGCAAACCAGCTGGCTGCACATCATCATGATTAGCCTGAGAGACAGTGGAGACACATTAATGCAGGGAGGGCTTCATATAGTCATATACGTCCACACTGCTCAAGTTGTGGAAATCCTTGGGCTGTCTGTGAGAAGAATTTGGTTGAACAAATTAATTTCCTGCATTAATGCAGTCATCGATTGATTTTCATGATATCAAGTTCTAGCACGACTCGGCTCTACTACATTACTTCATAGTATCTCCTCAGCGACGTCGTAACACAAAAACACAGACTTTTTGATGTATTCAGGACCAAAAAAGTTATTCACTGAATTGTTCAGTACTTCCTGCAGGAGCACATACTCAAATACTGGGAAAATACACCAGACTCCTCTTTTAAATATTGAGATATTAGACATTTCTGTGCAAGACATGCTTTGGGATTTTTAAGCCCGACTCTAACTCCTAACCTATTCCTAACCCACACTGATCTACAGTTTGCTATTGTACGGTTTGATTCTTGCGTTGGACGTCACGCTCATGCCTCTTCCAGTGACGACACTATCTTGTCAATTAGTGGCCAGGAGTCTGTTGACGTCACATTTTAGTGTCGGATCAGCTCGCTTGGTCACCTCAACAGAGCAGGTTGCCTACCGCTAACTACAGAACCTTCACAGACGTATGGGCGCCTATATACTCCGCCATACCCCTCCATCTCAAAAGAATCAGGACACTATGCCAAAACAGAGGGGTAAGGCTAAGTGGTAGGAGCGAGGGGTAAAATGAGATTGAGCCTTAATGTTTCGGTTGGGTAGGTAGGTAAACGTTTTGTTTATTATTTTGGCCTTGACTCACCCTGAAAGCCAAGCTTCTCCTCTTGTACCTTTGGCTCCACACTGATAAACTGCTCACTATTTGGCATCGACTATGACTGTGCATTTTATTTCATGTGACACATTCAACAACCTTAGACAGAGGTCGTAACGGGTGAACTTTAAGCAGTTCCCCTACAGGAGCAGGTGCAGGGAAATTCACTTGTAATTCAAATCACGTACATAGACCACCGTCTTCCATGGAAACTCTACATTGTTATGAACCCTAACATAAAGGGTTTCTGCTGAGTTATGACATGTGACATATTTAAGCATGAGCAGTTTAATATGGTTTGAACTCAGCCCATCCCACAAAAAAAGAGGAACTCGCACACTCCTGGGTACAGAGCTAAGTAGCTTCAACCACAGATGAATAGATCCCAATAATATCCCAAATCCCCAATAATAATAGGCAAACAAAGTGAGACATCAATTAGGCCCCCGTCCCAATACCTCCCCTAACCCTAAATGTTTGCCCTAAGCCTAAAATGTTGCCCGTTCTCGTGTAGGGGGGAGCAAGGGGAGTGCGATTTTGCTCTTATAATCAACCCTCAAAATGTAGTGAGCTCTGATGTGGGCTTAACACGAAGTGGAAGATGAAATTACCCATGATGCTACTTGTTCCTCGGCCACATCTGCAGAGGAACAATTCTGTATAAGTATATTATGCAAATAAGCACAATGTCGAAAATGTGTTGGAATGTGTTTGTTTGATATACATCCAAAGGACCGTTGACACTAATGTCAGAAAATAACTGACGAGTAATGAAAGTAGCTAACTAACTGGCTAACTATCTAGCTAGTGGCTATTTTCTGAGCACTCCACAGGTAGAATTGTCAACATGTGACGTAGGTTAGCACGTTCGTTACGTTCACTCGGCTAATTTGCATATAGTGGTGTCCCAATTCCATAGGGAAGCACATGTTTGCTAACCACTGTGTGTGAACTCTTTAAAGACGTAATTAGACAGGCTCCAATCAGAGAGCAAGATGGGGTGAAGACATCGGACGTAAAAACCCAAACAGGAATACAACAACCAGTCAGCGATGTGTCTTCCAACATGGCAGAGATCACGGACAACACCGTTCCAATGATTCCAGTTTCAATTCACCTACTAATCGGGATCTAGTGTAGCATGTACACACACACACACACACACACACACACAGACTTGCTGAGGTGAAGCTTTGTCCGTTGCTGGGGGGTTAACAAACACATGCAGTCTAATCTGAGAGCAAACAGCGGCGCCTCATGTTAACCAGCAGGGAGACAGTTTCCCTCAACACTACAGGGCCCGCAGCAGTGAAGGGCCCACACATCAGAGAGAGAGAGGGGAATAAGCAATCTTTCCACATCAGATGATACATTATGGGATTGTTGTTTTGGAATTGATTGTGTGACCTTTACCCTCTGTAATTTGGATTTAGAGAAATGAATCCTAACATTGCTTCCTCATGATTACAGATTAGCTAATAATATTGTAATTAATACATTTAGTCTATAATTGAATGTGTTAATGTGTGTAATTAAAGTGATTATGATATTAAACATTTACAGCTGGTAGAAGAACGTTTTTGTAGATTACCGACAAATAGTAGGGAGGTTAAGGCCAAAAAATAGGCCTTTGACTTCAAGTCATGATGCAAAGGTCCCCTTTGGTATGGAAGTACATTTGGGTCATACAAATAAATTTATCCTAAGACACAAGTGAGATCACACTTTGTATTGGAAATAAACATGTTTTTTCAAAAATGGCCGCCAAAACGCCTAAAATACTCTTGAGCCCATATCTTTGCTTCTGTTATAGCTACAATGACAAATTTGGTGTCAAAGTGCACATTATGGGGGTCAAGGAATCTAATAAAATAGGTTTCAAGTTTAAGAAACCAACATTTATCCCCTTATTATGACAATTGGGGGTAAAAATGCACATTTCACATTGTGTCATCGAACTGTGTCATCAAAGTGACTTTATTTATCTTTTCCTTCAAAAACATCAATGTTGTATTTAAGCAGTGCAGCTACTTCTGTACATTACATTTGTCCTAAGTAGCATGAGATTTTGACCAGTCAGGAGTAGCTTATGCATCAGTTCCTGCGACAACACATCCCATCTGCACCAGGGGCTGTGACAGCTGTTCAAGGTCTGAGGTGAAAGGTTAACACTTTGAGGGACACATGATTTACCCATTGAATAGAAAAATGTGTTTAATGTTATATAACTAATAACTAGCTAACTAGTTAGCTTGGGTAAGGGTTACCCTACAGTTGGAAAAAACATTAGATCCCTCTTCATCATTCAAGCTGCGAGACAATCCTGAAAGATTGCAATCGTGTAACAAAGAAGCTGTCGACAACATCCAGGAGCTGATGGCATTAGGGGATCTGCCTGAGTTTATAGTGGACATTATAGTAGGGAGGTTAAGCGACTTTTGACTTCAAGTCATGATGCAAATTTCCCCTTTGGCATGGAAGTACCTTAGGGCCATAGAAATAACTTAGAAATAAAAACAAGTGAGATCACGTTTTATATCTAAAATACGCAAATCTTTTTCAAAATGGTCGCCGACCATACTTGAGAGGCCCATATCTTTGCTCATATCATTGGTGTGAAAGTGTAAATTTTTGGGGTCAATGAATCCAATAAAATAGGTTCCAAGACTAAAAATATATTATATATTCTATATAATATATAATAATACTATTCTCCTTACCATGACAATTGGAGGTAAAATATAACATTTTTTATTTAAAAAACGCATGCCAAAAACACAATACATTTACAACACTAAGATGATTCCCGATATGTCTGTAGCACTGTGGGAACATGAGCCATGACATCCACAGAGAGACATGCAAGGCTGCCTCTGCATGCAACATTTGCATAGCTCCATGTACTGATTATAATCTTCATGAGCACATAGAGAGTAGCTCCAGACACCTGATGCACGTATCGGGTTCTGCAAATGTGGTTAACACTAGGGATGCACCGATTGATCGGCCGGTGACCAGAATTGGCCAATTTTCACGTGATCGACCATGAACAGCGACCGGGCCGGTCAGACAGAGATATGGCGGTCAAATACACGTGCACACCACATGATCAACAGCACGCCTCAACAGCAACACACATTAAGACATGAGCTGGTGCAGGTGGAGAGGAGGAGATAGCAAGTTAACTATCCATTCTCCGGCTTGAAGGTTCTCTTTCACGAGAAGGTTTCTGACTCTCTCTAACCTTCTTCAATCACACTGATGAGAGGACGGGAGGCTGGATGAGGATGACTGTTGGTATTCAGGGCAGGAGCATAAAAAACCTCATCAGGTGGCAGTGACACATCCAGATCCATTGTTGTTTAGTGAGGTGGCAAGGATTTCACATGCTTCTTCCCCATTTCAGCTGGATCGAGGATGTCAGTCAGATTCTCAGTCTGTTGACTGTCTAAAGAGAAGTGCTGTTGAATGATGCTGATGCATGTACCATGGAGGGCTAACGTTGCTATTTTTGATGATGGGCTGTGGTCAATGTTATCAAAACCACTATTGATAACCTTGACTGCCTGCGGTGGGACCACAACACCAATCTGCTCCCAGTGACTGATCACCGAATTCGCTAACTCTATGCTGAATGTTTTCAAGCGGTCATATGACACACATCCTCTTTTATGCATGGTCTCCACCAGATATCTACTACCACTTTGCTGGTGGAGTTGAATATTATTTGCTGCCCAATGGAAGTTGCATCCTGGGACTTCTCAGGTCCAGGAGATGGCTGAGCAATACCCGATTCATCAAGAAGCATGTGTAAGAATGATCTCAGCATGGGAGGGATAGAATCAGCTTTACATGAAGTTGAGAAGGAACCTGTAAAAGCATGCTTCATGGGGAGATACTCTTGCCGAAAGATTTTGGCTGCTTGGAAGATGATGGAGATATCAGTAGATGTGTTATTTTTCATGTCAACAACAGCTCTGCTCAGGTCATCATCAAATACGAGGGACCAGACACAATTAATTTGGACTGATCTGATGTCAGGAATCAGGCGTTCAATATCCTCCCGAAGACATGTGGTGTTGCATTTAATGTTTATAAATCCGAGATTAGCAATGTGCTCGTCATAGAAGGCTGTCAAGTTGCACATCACCAGTGATTCCCCTGAGCAACGATAGTCCTCGACATATTCAAGCAACTCATTGAGGATAAACAATCAGCTTGAATCATCAGCTGAACTGCATCCTGACTACCACCACTAATGTCCACTATAAACTCAGGCAGATCCCCTAATGCCTTCAGCTCCTGGATGTTGTCGACAGCTTCTTTGTTACACGATTGCAATCTTTCAGGATTGTTTCGCAGCTTGAATGATGAAGAGGGATCTAATGTTTTTTCCATCTGTAGGGTAACCCTTGCCCAAGCTAACTAGTTAGCTAGTTATTAGTTATATAACATTAAACACATTTTTCTATTCAATGGGTAAATCATGTGTCCCTCAAAGTGTTAACCTTTCACCTCAGACCTTGAACAGCTGTCACAGCCCCTGGTGCAGATGGGATGTGTTGTCGCAGGAACTGATGCATAAGCTACCCCTGACTGGTCAAAATATCATGCTACTTAGGACAAATGTAATGTACAGAAGTAGCTGCACTGCTTAAATACAACATTGATGTTTTTGAAGGAAAAGATAAATAAAGTCACTTTGATGACACAGTTCGATGACACAATGTGAAATGTACGTTTTTACCCCCAATTGTCATAATAAGGGGATAAATGTTGGTTTCTTAAACTTGAAACCTATTTTATTAGATTCCTTGACCCTCAAAATGTACACTTTGACACCAAATGTGTCATTGTAGCTATAACAGAAGCAAAGATATGGGCTCAAGAGTATTTTCGACACATTGGCGGCCATTTTTGAAAAAACATGTTTATTTCCGATACAAAGTGTGATCTCACTTGTGTCTTAGGATAAATTTATTTGTATGGTCCTAAGGTACTTCCATACCAAAGGGGACATTTGCATCATGACTTGAAGTCAAAAGTCACTTAACCTCCCTACTAAAATGCATTTCTTCTGAGTTTCCAGTTAATCAACTCGGCATACTTCGAAAAGTCTTCTTTGGCTGCTGCAAAGTTATGAAAGTATTAACTGAATGTTGCACAACAGAGGCATTTGATCTTCACAAAATCTTCACATTTTCATCTGTGAACTTGTGAAATCCCTGTTACTGTGAACATCTCAGTGTTTGTACAGTTTGCACTGTTTTCACCCTCTGACTGCAGACAGTGCTTTCGTCCTGATCGCTGGTGCAGCCTCCACCTTCCAGCTCATACATGAGCCTGGAGAGAATACGTGGTACTGAATTGAAAAAGGAATGGATGACAATCGCATAGGTCCAAATATACATCACTTAGCAAAGACGTGTAAAACAGATCCGCAAATATTAGGCAAATAACATGAAGGACACGGAGAATATGATTCACACACAGTCTTATATAATCCCCTTCAAGCACTTGTAATCATTTCACATGCACAGAAAAAAATAAATGCGCCTGCAGACCAATCGTATTTTGGTCTGTAGAAAATCCACCCCTTGAATGAGTCTGCAAACCTTTTTGTTTCCATCATGTGTCACAATATGAACCTGCCCTCTGGGTAAGACAGTGGCATCCGAACACAGGAGAAACAGATTGCGAATTAGACCAAAGAGAAGAGATAAGAGAGAGGAGGTAGGAGGAAGGAGAGATGGGGATGTGTGTTATAGACTAAAGGCTCTGGAATATAATGAGGCAAAGAGGAAGGGTAATGGAGGCCTAGCAACTGTTGTGACATTGAATATCAAAGGTTTGGGTGTAAAAGTCCCTCAAAACGGACTTCTGTGTGTCCACAAAAATGAATCTTGATATCACGAAACACAGCATCATCAGTGGGGCTACAGTATGAGCTTGTTTGGAATTGTCCTTTACGCGTGATGGATGTGTGCTATGTGTTTAAGCAAGAAAAAGAAAGAAAAGGAGTAAACAGCATCTTAGTTAATAATATCATCATGAGCTACAGTGAACGGCGTCACATCAGACTCATCAAATAGTTCTTAATGCTTCCCAATGTCACTGCATGACAAAAGTGATCACAAACATAGAAGAAGCAAGAAGCAACGACGGATACAAATTTACACCCGTTATTGGACGACAACAGCAAAGAGCTGGAAGCAAACAATATCAACACAACAGGTTGCACGCACCTGTACTCTATGAGAAAGAAAGAAAGACAATTATTCAACTGTTAGCACTAAGGCTAAGCTAAGAGACAAGCGGAAGTAGCCTACCAAGAGTGTTCCGAAACAAAGACAGCAGAGAAAAGAATCACCAGGAAGAAAGGAAAGACCTTACGTCAGACTCCGGTAAGTAAAACTTGCAACCAGTAGCAACACCAGGTGAAAAACAGAAAGATGTCAATAAAAGAAACACGTTCTGTTTAGTTTGTCAGGCTAGAACTCAAGCTAAGCTAAGCAACCAATAGCAACACAAAACAAAGATGTCAATCGAAAGAAAGAAAGAAAGAAAGAAAGAAAGAAAGAAAGAAAGAAAGAAAGAAAGAAAGAAAGAAAGAAAGAAAGAAAGAAAATGATAGCTCTACTGTTAGCACTAAGGCTAGGCTAAGCTAAGAGACAAGCGACAGTACCAAGAGCGTTCCAAAACAAAGAAAGAAGTGAAAAGAATCACCAGGAAGAAAGGAAAGACGTAAAGAAGATTCTGGTAAGTAGAACTTGCAACCGATAGCAACACCAGATGAAAAAATAAAGATGGCTAGAACTCAAGCTAAGCTAAGCAACCAATAGCAACACAAAACAAAGATGTCAATCAAAAGAAAGAAAGAGACATTCTGGAGTTTGTCTCAAGGCTAAGTCAGGCTATGCTAAGAAACCAGCAGCAATACCAGGACAGACAAAATAATAACCAGAAACACAGGAAGAACACAGAGAGAGAACAGGAAACACTTCATACACAGCAGGATCCTTACCGAGTACGCCGAGCCGGTAGTTCACAGTAATGACGATCACGTTCCCGTAGCTGGCCAGGATGCTGCCATCAAACATATTCCCCGTTCCTTCCATGTAGGAGCCGCCGTGGATGAAAACCATCACCGGCTTAGGGCTTCCACTCTCCCTAATGTCTGAAGGAGGGAAGAGAGGAAGAGGAGGTGGAGAAGGTAGAAGGACTGATTAGGTGCCAGAGTGAAAGTGACAGCGAGAAATGCAATTTCAATACTTAAGGGGGCTTTGGCCTCCTCTTTAATTGTGTTTTTCTCTCAGTAATCTTGGCACACTGGCTCCTTAATGCAGCGACCTTGTTAGTTAGAGGCGTCAAACCGTTCATTTTTCAACATGAAGGCTGTGACATGTCGGGGAAAATGTTGTTTTCTTTATTTATTAACCCATTTAAAATTCCATATTCGTTTTAATGTAAGTGGATATTTAATGTGGAAATGTTTTAATTTCCCCTCCAGGCAATAGACTGTCAACTTGCAAGAGTGGCAATCTAAACTGTCATGCTGAGGTAAAACTTATGCGATTAATCTGCAAGAAAATATAATTTCATTTTTAAAAAAAGAGTATTAGTTTTGACAATTTCATGAAGAAGTTATTTGGATTCAGGATAACACATCATGGCGAGCTGCAGGGAATTGTTCTGATTTTGTGGCTCTCACTCAAAAAAAAAACATACAGATGTTAAAATTGAATAAGACATTTTACTAAGATTTGGATGTTACCTTACAATTAAAAAGCAGTAGGTGTCTGCATTCAGTGAATTTAAATTGTATGAGATACTCGGTGAATTGCAAACAGGTGTCTACACTTTCCACGCTCACAGTGCCACCAAGCAGACGGGGGTGCACAGGTGTCTGAGCTCAATGAAGCATGGCTTTGATCAGAGACAACAGAAACAACTGATTTTAGCTCCCAGAACTTAGCTTAGTTTTTGCTGATTTCAGCACTATTAGCACAGGACTAACTCTACATGAGTAGGTGTAGTAATGTAATTTAACCAGGCGTCTGTAATATTAATGGCCGATTTGGGATAAGAAATCTCAGTAAAACTATCACAAGTGGAAGGGATAAATCCCTTCCCCTCACAACGGGAATTTACTCTTCTTTCTGTTCTTGTTCTCGTTCTCTACTTGAATTTCTCATCATTAGGAATTTAAAATAAAGTGCGGTGTATGTTAGCATTGAGGTTAGATACATTAGCAGGACAAAGAAGCTCAGCTAGTCAGAAAAGCAAAGGGAATAGAAGGTGCAGTTACAATGGTTTTTATGTCATGAAAGCATTAAGCTAAATATGGCTCCTGCGCATCACAAAGCCCTATTTTAGACACGCCCCCCCTAAAAAAACCTGAATAGAAGACTGTAGAGAAAGTGTTTTAATTCTTTACTTCACAGTTGTGATAGTTTTCAGCATTTGCTTTACAGGGACTTTACTCGTAGTTGGTGTTGCTTTTTATTGACAAAAACAGGGCGAACACAAGAGTTGTTGGTTGACTGTTGCCTCCATCACTCACAGTACAAATGTGTTACTTGAAGCCTTTGCTTGTGTCCAGCTCAAGGACACCATAGACCAACAAATCATGTGTCCTGTGAGCTAAAAATGGCTGTTTTCTCAATGGCCTCTGGTGTAGGGAAGTGACTGGCTTACAAAGTGGCACTTTCTCAAGTTTTCCATGATAAATAGCTGGCAAATAACAACAGTGGTGGAACATTTTCTCAAGATAGTGTTCTGCCACTTCTGCTGATGTAATTTTTTATGGAGGTGAGGCTCATACATTGATGCCTTAAATATGTTTGCCCTTGGTCACAGCCATGTTTTGTTGAGCTCACACCTGCCCACTACTAGCTTTATCTTGACAAAAGACCATGTAAATGTACCTCATATCATTGAGCTATCTACTTCATAAAGGATGCATTTTAAGATTTGTATTTACATCAGTTTTGAGGTCAGGAACATATTCAGTATTTATTAATGTGTGCTACATCTCAGCAGAAGAAAGACGGCCCTTATTGTAAAGCTTTAGCCTCTGACGTGTTATCTAATGCAGGTTGGGTTGTGAGCTAAAAGGATGAGAAGACTTGGCGAGATCTAACAGCGAGCAGCAACCCCGCGTTCAAAACAAGGTTTAACTTTCATCTTCTGTATCCAGAGATGGAGCGTTTCATCTAGCTTTCTAACTATCTCCATCAGTGCACGCGGCAGCACGTATCGTTTATCCCACTGATGTTAAACCACAGAGGGACTCGGGTCCAGAGTGAATCTATCAGGAATACCAAAAAATTACCAAGAACACAGTGTAAGTTCTTCTGAGATGAGAGGATGCCTCTTAAGGGAAAAGAAAATCTAAATCGATTGTGACAGGAGTGGGAGATGCAGAGTGTCTGTGTGTGAAAAATCGGTTCAGTGTGTATTTATAGATGTTCAAATGAGGAAAAAAGTAGCTATGGGCATAAAACGTAAAAATGTCACTAATGTGAATCAGTGTGTAATATATTACGTAGGGATTAAAGGAGGGCGACATAGCATCTTTATATGGTAGTAAAAACAAAAAAAAAACTATAGGTGTGTCAGAGTGCAATTTTCTGTCGCCAAATCAGATGACTGTCTAGCTCCATCCTGACAGGACTGTACCATTTAACTCTGGGCTGATCATTTTGGTTCTATTCCTAATGGAAATATGCACCGTACTGTAACAAACTGAACCTTTCCACTCGATGGAAGTTGGCTTACGTTGCTCAGCAAACATCATGCAGATAAAAAAAAAAAAAAAAGGATAGAGAAACTAATTGTAACATGTTTGCCTAGAAATTGTTTTCTTCTCAACCGTGAATGTTCTGAAGATAAAACTAAAAAAAGAAACCAAATTGGCAAAAGGAAATGGACTAAAAAGTAAACCATAATCTAACAGGAAGGAGTAGATGTATTTTCTGCCTGTAAGTGTGTTTTAGTGTGTATTTTTGTGTGTGTGTGTTTTGGTGCACAGCTCATTAAGTCACACGAATCACTCTCTGTCCTTTGTGGTATTTTCATAGTTGCTGTGCTCACTGTGTTGCAGCGGGAGCTACATCATGAGTCTCCTCTGGCACGTTTCCAGAAACACCTGACATAAAAGGTTGTGTGTGTGTGTGTCTGTGTGTGTGTCTACTGTGTACCCTGACAAAACAGGAGGAAGGACAAAAGGGGCAAATAATAAAGAGCAATAATGATGATCATCATATCCAATATGAAAACTATGACACCAATGTCAATAATGATGATACTGATAATTGGAATTCTCCCATAACTGTTTATTAATTAGGATCGAATAAATCACTGAAGATACTGTTGATATAAAAATGTGTTGCCATGACAATGATGACAGTGGTGTTGATGATAACGCTCGTGGCAGCCATTGGGGGTACTGATGTCAGTAATAGCATGTCTGGAGAACATGATGATGATAATACTGTCAATGATGACAAGGATTACGGTGAATTTATTTGCTGCACAGTCATGATCATAACATCAACCATAGTTTATGATAATGACAGTGAGGATGACAACAGTTATGGTAAGGTCACAACGATGATGGTGGTCAAGATGATGTTGACAGCAATTGTGACATCAAGGTAGGTGTTGGTGCTCTTGATAAAGCTATTGAAAACGGTGTGATCTTACGACTGGTACCTGGCTAGGGTGTGTATGTGTGTGTGTAGCACCGAGAATAATATTTTTTACTGATTCTGAGGAACCTGATCGTTCAAGGTTTGCGCTAACAGACAGTAGGGAGAGTGGAGACAGCAACCAATCAACTCACAACAAGCCATTCGACCATCACCGTGACTCCAAAATTGTTAAATTAGAAACACAATTTTGATTATTCCGCATCTTTACATTGACTTTGTATTTAACTTGGTGGGGTGGCAGATTTGTATCGTGTTTGGTGCGGAAACTGTGGCCATGACAGTGATGATGATAACGTGTTAATAACATTGCTGATAATAAATCATAGTGGTGAAGATGAGGTTGATATTTTTATGTTATCGTGGCATTAGACATCAAGATGACAACATGGACATTGTTATGGTGATCACACAGACTTTAAGATCATCAATAACCACTAATGTGAAGAAGCTGGTAGATGACAGGGTCAAAGGTATTTTTTTTTAAAATGAAGAAAAATTTCATTATCATCAATGGAATAAAAGGAATTAATTTGAGGAAGGAAGGAAGGAATTGCTGATAATAAAAAAAAATCTAGATGCAAACTGTATTTGGATGATTTCTCTATACTGTACACTGTCTGTGTCATTGTGAATTAACGTTGGCTGCTGTAACTGCCTCTCCGTGTTTGAGGATGCGGGTCAGTGTTTATATGCGAAGGTTATGATAAAATTGTCCTGGGCAGTGTTGGAGCATTTGGCGGAATCACCTGAATGTAACTGGATTTACTGCCTGAAAAACACTTCCTGGTGTACATCACTGACTGAACACACTGTACCCCAAGGTTTTGAGCTTATGCAATCCAAGTCTCACTCTCAGTGTGGTTTCCTGGCATCCTTCACTGGCTGCCACCGTGGTGCTCCGAGCCAAAAAAAAACACCCTCAAAACCCCAGTCTTCCTCTTCATTCCCCCTCACTTATCAATTAATCCTCATTCAGCTGATTGCAGTTTTCATCTCTCCTCATCGCTCTCATGTGCCGTGCCGTGAGGTAATGGCGTATTTGAGGTGATTTCTGGAGGATTGTACACGTACATGAGTATTTGCGATGCCAACATGCCACTTTTGTTCCTTTGTTTAAAGTGATTACTGTTTTCGGTGAAGGTGTTTTAAAACAGAGAGAAAGCTTGATGAAAGCTTGCTTTGAGCATAGCTGAAATGAGATGCAATCTCGTCACGATTCAACCATTCAATCTTCCCGGGGATAAGTGTGGATGAGAGGATAGGTGCCGTGCCAACGCGAAGAAGAGCATTCCTTCCTCCAGGATGAAGGGATGATCAAAGAGAGTCAGGTGCTTTAGATTTCTCCAAGCAAAAAAAAAAAAAAAACGAGAGATGCCCCAGGGTTGTTGCAACAGCTTTGGTATCCTCTTCCTCTGCTGGTGTCTGGGACTTATCAAACCTGTAGCAGACACAAGCAGCAGTGTGGTTGCTTTTTTTAATCCTGGTTTTCACTCTTTTGCTGAAGGGAGCAAAGCAGCAGGGATTCTGACTCAAAGCGATAGGAAACAAAATGAAGTCCACTGGTGAACATCGGTTTGGACACTCGCGGACAAAATAGTGCTGCATCATCTGTATAACTTTAGCATGTATAAATAACATACAGTTTTGCTGACTGATTCAAACATGAGCTGGAATGTTAATAAGGATAACATTAAAGTTATTATAGTAGTAATTAGTAATTATATTATTGCTCACCCCCCAAAAAAGTGCATGCCCATGGTGAACTTCCATAATGGGGATAATCATGAATATGACTTGACAATGCTGTCTCATAGTCAACATACAGCCCTAGTGCTTTATTTTGAAGATCCACATCCTTCAATCTTACTTAAGATTAAGGTTTTTCCTTTTACATGTTTACCAGAATATAATACTTGGAGACATTATGGATTTTGTAATTTAATAACAAATAAATAAATATAGAATATAAAATTATGTAATGATCCTTCCAGCCTTTAAGGGTTGAAGTGGCGGCCGAAATGTCAGCAGCCGGAGCCTCTGGGCGAACTTGACGGAAAGCGGTAAAACATTCCTCAGTTGATCTTTTATGAGTCTTTCCTCAGCTCCAGGATTGTCCTCATGCTGTCAGCAGAATCTATGTCCTGTTGCCCTCCAAGTATAATGTACATAGTGTGTGCTGAAAGATTAATATCTCACAGGTATTAATGTATAATACTCTATATAGGGTGCCAAGGGGGCAATGGGAATCTCCTATACACCTCAATGTATAACATCCCCACTTCTTAACCACTCTAGCAGTGTTTGATATGAAATAATAATAATAATAATCCAACAAATCCTCAGCTCTGGGGGACTTTCCTGTTTACATCTCTATTCCCAGTTCAAAAAGGATTAAAGCAGCTTTACAGAGAGTGAAGAGATCCAAGTTTGCTGGGTGGTGGCGAAATTTGGGGGACGTCCCTGAATACAAAAAGAAGCATGAGGTCAAAAGGTAAGAGAATTAATAATTGCTGGGAGGGAGATGGGGGTTGGCCTGCAGAGAGCATACCCACTTGTGTGACGGTGTTTTCAAGTATATTTCACTCCATCTTTAAGTGGATTATTGTCTGCCCCGCATCCTTTATCGAGATAATACTTGAAGCTCGGTGGGATTTCATTGAATAAATGTGTTTGACTCTCTCTAATCTTATTGGTGTGTGTGTGTGTGTGGGTGAGTGTGTGTGTGAGAGCTCCCAGTAAAGCAGCGTGACGGCACACATCAAAGGGATCTGAATGGTTGCGAGTCTTATTTGGATGTAATTGCTGTTTACTTTGTCACATTATACAGTCGAGGTGCCTTATTAAGACTTTCTGCCTGTCGTTAAAGTTCCACTGTTGCGGCCTTTAGGGGATGCAGCACTATCTCAGGGTTTCATCAACGACTTTTTTTTTCCGAGTGCAAGTTTTCAAAGGGCTGTTTGTTTATAGCAACAGAAAAAAAAAGAAGGTTTGTCTTCCTCTATTATTGAGATTAATGGATTTTCTGGAACACTGTCGTAGCTTTCAAACAGCGCCTAATTTAAATATCAAGAGGACATGAGTGCTAGGGTTTTTTTCTTCTGCATCTCGTCTCGGCACAGTTTTGAGAAATCTGGCCTGTGATGGGCATACAAATTGAGAGGGTGCCTCCTTTTGACCGAGCTAGTATGCACAAATACATGTACCCTTTTGGGGTAACATGATTCCAGCTGCCAATGGTGCAAAGAAATAAAAGAAATCTGTGCACAACAGAAGAGATAATAATCAGGTTCTTGAATCTTGTTGTAAATGCAGATTACATGCATATCTTTTTTATTTTAATCTAAAAAAAATGCGTTTTTCCTTCATGGTACAGTTCAGTTTGGTACAGTATAGTTTGGAATAGTAAAGCACTGGGTCAGGCTTGCGTTTCGAGTGAGAACAGAACCTTTTCTTGGCAACAAAACAGACAACAATGGAGGACATCCAGCAGCTCTTTTTTTCAGCTTGGTTTGTGGCTGTTTGTTTCCTCCAGCCTGACTGTACCTTACCATTTTACGTTGTAACCCAAGGGAAGGGTGTCAAATAATGGATTGGGAAGGACTTGGTACTGTTCTTAATGGAACGCAAAGTAAAATATATACCGTACTGTACCAAACTATACTGTTCCAAACTATGGAAACACGGTAATAGTAGGGTGAATGTAGCCTAAGAGATTGCATTGGGTCATCTATCACCTATGAACCGAGTTTGTCTGTCGGTGCCGAAACAGTGTCCAAAATTAGTATTTTAACAAACTCAGCAATTATTTTTTTAGTGATCCTGCCTATACTGCAGCTTTAAAATCCACATGCATACATCAGTGATGTAACTCCAAACATTTAGCTTGACTGAATCAGGCCACAGATCTGTGATGCAACTACCGAGTCTTGTATCTCATATGCGCTGCTCCATGCACCGGCGGCTCCGAGGCAGTGTAGACATCCATACTCGTGTGCAGTACATTTCCTGAAGATGAATCCATCTAGCGTTCTCCCTCCTGTGCGCTCATCTACGCTGCCTGATTCTAGAATGATGGGTTGTGATACTGTCAGCTCCGTCCTCTATCACCTACCTCACACAAAAATCTGCCTCTCTGGAGATTTAACCCAACCATTGAGATGGTTTCTGCCTGCCTCTGGGGAAGCTCTGCCTCTTGGAGAGGCTTGTAAAAAATTTAAATCGCAATCTGCCGTGTAAGCAGTCTTTAAAAATTTGAAAAATCACAGCATTGACAAAAGCCACACAAGCAGGCCATCGCAATTACCACGTAATAAAAACTGCATTAAAAGCATAAAAATAGAGAGCCCAGATGATCGCTTAGAACCATTATGACAATGTTGTCACTTGAAAATAGCTACGCCCAAATGCTGCACTCATTTATTATTGCCAGTTCTGTCAGGTTTGGTCGCCAGTCCACATTTTATGTTGCCATAAAACAACTACTTTGGCAGCTGAGGACTTTGGTTTCAGAGTGGAATCGCCACTGACCAGGAAGTTTTCTTTGCATAGTGTGATTTATAGATTATTCAACGCCAGGAGGAGAGTTAACGACCCTCATGTCGCTGCAGTAACCATGGCTGACACAGATGCTGACACAGATTTCTGTGCATAATTGTCATTTTTGTTTGAAAGCAAACTGTAAAAAAAAGTTGTTTTTTTTGGTTTGACGCCCCGAACATTAACAAGAGTGAGTGTTAGTATAGGTTCAAGCCAGTTAGCCAGAGGTTGTTTTTTCATGATCCGACTACAGAAAGGAGACGAACTAAAATAAAAACATGCAAAACATGTGTTAAGACTCTGCTACAGGGGTTAAAAACTACTTGATCTGCTGGTGGGATGCAACATTGAAAAAGGAAAGAAAAAATAAAATGCAACAGCAAATCCAAGCAGAGAGTCTACACTATATTACGGTATTAATACCAATGAATGTGGGAGACATGTAAACTCTAAACATCAAGCTGAAAAGACAAAACACATCCAGCCAAAAAAGAGACTTTTACGAGAAAAGAGCAAAAAGAAAATGCCCATCACTTTCAAAAAAAGGACAAGAAATGTAAGAAAATCAAAGAAGAAAAAAAAATTGGAGGGGAAAGGGTAGGTTTGGTTTCCCTCATCATGCAAATCAGTTTGGCATCAGGGGAAAAAATACCTTCGTCGTCCGTGCGGTCACTATCACCTAAATCATCAGTGTGTTTCTTTGTAAGGGGACCTATAGGACCAAGAAGGAAAACAGGGTGATGAAGAAAACACACACAAGTTTTCAAAAGATGCTCTCAAAAGATAAAGAGAAAGTACGTCAATAGACAGTGTTTCAGTTGCACCCCTTTTTTTGTTGTGTTCTTGAAAAGTCTGGCAAAACATTACCACAGTGTCACATGTTTACAGTATGAAAATTATTGTATATGATTGCATTAAAGAGCGTTAAGGAGCAAGACAAGAGGAGAAAAAAAAACGATGTAAAAAAAATATTAGTTCTCTGTTAAAAAAAAAAAAAAAAAAAAAAAAGTAAAAAGAAGAAGAGTCAACTTCTTAGGCTGAAAAGCACAGAAATGCCCGTGGACACAGTAGCATGAAATACACTTATCAGAGACATTATGTTAACGGTGATCAGTGTGGCAGACGCTGGAAAAGAAGCAGCAGGTTTAAGAGCAGATCAATAGAAGCCCTCCCCAGTGTGTGTGTGTGTATTAACCCTGCAAACATACAGACATACACAAACACACACAAAGACATACATGGAAACATGCACGCTCAGTGTCATGCAAACATTTCACTGCAGTGGTTTTACACAAACAAAAAATCTGCCCATTCACTATTTTCAGATGGAGTTTTTCGGTCCAGGAAGTGCAAAGGAAATGTAAACGCAGTCATAGAAACCCCGAAGTTACAAAAGTGGAAAGGCACGGAGCTTTGAAGGAGCTGGTGTTTTACATTCTAGGTATTTTCAGCCTTAACCTAAGTTAAGGTTACATACTGCTGTGAAGTATTGATTTTCTTATCTGAATCAATATTTTCCAGAGTTTTTATGCTGTGGCTAAAATTATAACTGAACATCGTTGACCGAAAACCATGTTCAAGCCTGTTCACATCACATCACAAGCGATATCTGCTCGCACAAATAAAAAAAAAGGATGAATACCATTGATATCATGGCTGGCAGGGAAAATGAGTTGTGCCTGTAGTGTAGAGTAGGTGTGTTTTATCATACATCAGAATCTGACCATTAATATCTCAAGAGCCAAATGTGTAACATATCGCAGTATTTCGGAGTATCGTGCTGATTAAAATGGGTGCTGGATGGAAGAGGGCAGAGCCCAGGTGTTATAATTATACGCTGAAGAAACGCAAACAATGGTTTTAACGTTTAACAAAGCATAAGGACACACCAGCACATGGTGTCACAAGATTAAAATATAAAGAACAAAATACCCACATAGAGTAAACAGAGAGGTGTACACACACACACACACATGCTACACAGCTGAGCTGAAAACATGCAGGGCTGAGAGAGATAAAGTGTGGGAGCAGGGAGCATGACAGAGTATATACAACACTTGCACTTTGTATTGCTGTCACACACACACACGCACCCCCCCCCCCCCCACACACACACACACACACACACACACACACACACACACACACACACACACACACACACACACACAGCAATCCTTTTAAGCCTCAACAACCTCCTCACATATGAGGCTTCTGCCTCATTAAGACCAGGATTCTGTCTCCATGAGGACTAGCGGTCCTGACATCATGAATTCAGTGAATTGCATTGATTGACCTATAACCTTAGAACATAAATATCACACACACACACACACACACTCACACACACACACACACACACACACACACAGCAATCCTTTTAAGCCTCAACAACCTCCTCACATATGAGGCTTCTGCCTCATTAAGACCAGGATTCTGTCTCCATGAGGACTAGCGGTCCTGACATCATGAATTCAGTGAATTGCATTGATTGACCTATAACCTTAGAACATAAATATCACACACACACACTCACACACACACACACACACACACACACACACACACACACACACACACACACACACACACACACACACACACACACACACACACACACACACACACACACACACACACACACACACACACACACACACACACACACACACACACACACACACACACACACACACACACACACACACACACACACACACACACACACACACACACACACACACACACACACACACACACACACACACACACACACACACACACACACACACACACACACACATTAGTCCTTACATGTTACTTCTAACCCTAAAAAACCAGACCTCACAGCGGAGGTAATAGCTTGTTCGGACCAGGTTTTGGTCTCCATGAGGACTACTTTTATAGCAGTAAAGGTCTCATAGTGGTGCAAACATCAATTCAGAGGAAACATTCTGACCATAGAAGCTGAACAAAAAAAAACGATACGGCCTGACCTATGGGTCACATTATGGCTATCACCATAGCAACAAAACTGCAGCTGACCACTGATTTCATTTCTGTTGAGTTAAAGTCTAGCAGATTGCATAAACTTAAAACTGTGGCATAGCTTTTGAATAAAAACAAATGTCAGTTATTATTTGTTTATTGTAAGTGCTACAAACAAAGTTTGTAAACAACACTGCACAAGAAAAAGTCAAAATTGCACAAGAAAAAAGCAAGACGGCTAGCAAACTACACACAAACGTTCCCTCAGTCGGATCTGATAGTATTGCCTGACAGAGCATGTCTTCAGATCAAGGATGCATCCTGTAGAAGAAATTCAATTGTTTCTGTCCACAACAACCAAACACAGGCAGAAAAATAACTTAACAAAACACGCTGTGGCTGTAAAAGTCTGTTCTTCAGACATTGTTGTTGTTGTTGGCTGCTAATCTCCTTTCAAAACATTTATCTTTGGTGCGCCGTGGGACATCCAGCGCTGTGGTGAAATCACCCTCCTCAGGCAGATTCTGAATTTAGACACTTTGTGCTTAAAGGAAAAAAATAACCTTTTTGGTTGTTTGTTGGTGTGAGTACCACGATACTTCCTTCTGTAGTTCACAGACGACAAATAATTCCTCCATCACTCAGGAAGAATCCTGGTGGTTTATTTTAAGGGCCACCCGTCCCTTTCTCTCCAATGGCTCCCAGCATATCATCCCACCCCGCAGTGCTCTCCCCTGCTCGCTTTTGTGGGTCTGACAAGTAATTTGATAAGCGGGAGCTGACTTGTGCTTTCTTTGTGCTGAATAAGCAACGCGGCGCACAAGAATCGCTTCTTTTCAGAGCGCGAGACGTCAAAGGAACACGGCGCGTCTGCTGTCTGGGGATGTGTTACCTGTTTATAGAGAACAGCGTGTGAGGAGATCACTGTCACAGCGACACACAGCAGAGCTGGGAGATTCATGTTAGCCTCTTAGCATTCGCTGTGTTCAGCTACAATAAGCTGCGTTGCTTAGTCGCGCGTCATCCCGTCACTGCTGAAGTTTACACTCTCACCACTGTTGACAGTTCAGCGACCCACAACTTTCTTCATCTAACCATTCAGAGGTTCAAGTTATTAATTTAAAAGTTTCAGTCCCTGCTTCAGAGAGGTGAAACCCAGTATAATACCAGGCCAAAATCATGCCATATTTGCTTTAAACTTGCTTTAAACAACCTGAATGTTTTCCTAAGACAAAGCTATTGAATAATAGCTGATATTATCACAAAGATAGGTCTTACATAATAAACAAGATATGGCACTTCATGGTTTGTGTCTGATCTGTTCACACCAGCTGGGAAAAGACATTAAAAATGAAATGCGTACAGTGATAACAGCACATTTCTCTGAGTGTGTCATCTGCTACTGCCCGACAATCTGGATTCGGATCAAATGGAGTCACACGGATGAGAGAAACATGCACAAATCAAATAAAATATTATTTAATTACAAAAAAAAAAAACTTTTTCTACAAATATTACTCTCACCACAACAATAATTTGTTCCGCGACAGGATAATTTGTGTGTATAATAATGACGATAATAACGATTTAACTTTATTGCAGACCTGCGTCACTGAGAACATCTTAAATAAAAGCAAATGAATGCATGCTCACGTGATATTAAATTTAACAGACACCCTGCGTCTATATATATGTATTAAAAAAAACACTGTGATTGGCTGTTCTCCGCTGTTACAGTGACATGCTGTTGTTTGACCAAAGGTTAGTGGAGATCAGAACAGAGGACAGCTGCATGACAGCTGACGCACACACACACACGCACGCACACGGACACACGCACGCACACGCACACGCACACGGACACACACACACACACACACACACACACACACACACACACACACACACACACACACACACACACACACACACACACACACACACACACACACACACACACACACACACACACACACACACACACACACACACACACACACACACACACACACACACACACACACACACACACACACACACACACACACACACACACACACACACACACACACACACACCTAACCCAATTATAAATACAGAGAGAGAGAGATGTCAGTCAGAAATCAGGTGTCAATTCTAAACTGCACTGTGACAAGAGACTCTGACTCTGACCTGTTCGACCCTACCTGTCACTTTGAGCAGTGTGTGTGTGTGTGTGTGTGTGTGTGTGTGTGGTCTCAGCTGGTATCATATTTAAAGGCGCCATATGTAAGAATGTGGCCAAAAACGGTTACTACATTAAAATTCAAAATACAGAGGTCTTTTATGTTTCGTTTTCTGACGTAACTGGCAACCCGTGGTTGCTTAGCAGCTGAGACTCTACCGACTGCAATGATTGGTAGACGTGCCAAAACATTATTTCAAAACATATTTTTTACAATATTTTTTTTTTAATGCAAATATTTTGGCTGTACTGTTGTTATTCCTGAGTCTCTGTGACATATTAGGAGGAATTTATGGCCAGTTGCTTTAGATTTATTACATAATGCACCTTTAAGAACCTGAAACTTCTTATCACTATCTTTTTGAATTCATAATCTGCTTTTTCCCCCATTGTAGCAGGAACTCAGAATTTCCGAGTGCTATTCTGTTTGTGCTAACAAACAGAATGGCTATAGGCCAAGATACAGTATATTTGGTTTACTCACATCTTTGTTTTCTTTATAATCTGTACCCAGTTACTGTGAATTTTCACAATATTGCAGCCTCTCATTTATTTATCCGACAGTGTAAATGATGACCTTCATCATTTTGAGGAGAAACTTGCCACAAAGTTATTCGCAGTGCAAAGGCCTGAACGCTATCGACTGCATTCAGTGCTAAATTGTGTGGTATTTGTGGAGCGAACATTTTTGTAGCCTCGATGACCACTCAAAGCTGCTTTACACAATAGTTTTGCCATTCACCCGTTCACTCACACATTCAGAGTGCATCTAAGTGCAGTTCAGTTTTTAATCTCTCATACCCATTCACTCGCTGCCGGCACAGCCGCCATCAGAAGCAACTTGGGATTAAGTGTTTTGCCCAGGGACACATGAGCATGTAGACTAGACTTTGCAGCTTTTCACAGATACAATATTAAAGATAAGACAAACAATCTGCAGCTCAAGCTCAGGCAAACATGATGATGTCACTTTTGCCTTCTTGTTCTCCAGCTAATCTGGCACAATTTAACCTCCTAGATTATACAGCACTAACATAAACTGTTAAACAGTTAAACCCACAACATGCTGCCTTGATAGTCTGCCCACGAATGTCTTTAAAATGTTTTTATACTGCATAGTTTCAGATGTTTTGCAAATAGTAAACAATTCTCCACAGCCAGGGCAGTTTCCCCCAGGCCTTGGAAACTGCAGTAATTAAACCTCTTCTAAAAAATAAAAAAAATCTAATCTGGATGCTTCAGCATTAAGTAACTACAGGCCCATATCCAACCTTCCATTTCTGGGAAAGATCATTGAAAGTGTTGTTTATCAACAAATTCATGCCCTTTTGGTGCAAAACAATCTTTTTAATGAATGCCAGTCTGGATTCTGAGCACACAACAGCACTGAGACTGCACTTATCAACGTCTTAAATGACATACATCTGAACAATGATGCATCCAAAACCACTGTCTGGGTATTATTGGACCTCCAATAACTCAACTCCAACCTCAACTGGTTCAAATGGTGCTTACAAGATAGGGATTATTTTGTCTCAGACTGAGCAAACTAAGATGACATGCGGGGGTTCCGCAAGGGTCCATTCTCAGACCACTTCCATTCAACATCTACATGCTGCCTCTAGCTCAGCTTATAACATATTACACCATCTCTTATCACACCTATGCAGATGACACACAACTTTTTATTTTATTATATTACAGTCCCTTACTTTCACTGAGAAAATTTTTTCATCCAGTGAGTGGATGTGCCAGAACTTTCTCCAGCTCAATTCAGACAGAAGTTATTGTTTTTGGCCCCAAAGATGAAAGGTCAAAGGTCAGTGCTCAGCTTGACTACATGTCACTGAACGCTACAAATCGAGCCGGAAATATTGGTGCAATTATTGACTCAGACCTGAATGAAGCATCCACAGCTAGAACCACTGTGTGTTTCCCAGATGCAGAACCAAACAACGTGAAGCAGCATTCAGTTATTCTCCTCCTCACCTGAGGAACAAACTTCCCGAATAGTCGGCTCATTTAAATCAGACATGAAAACATTATTATTGACTGCAGCTTTCTGTTAAATTCTGACATAATCATCTTAGTTATCAATTCATGCTTTTAATGTCTTGCTTTTATGAGGATTCCTGTAATGTCAATGTTGAGCTTTTATTTTGATCCACGTCATGTTAATGTCTTGCTTTTATTCTGTGGTTTTCTTAATGCATTTGGATGCCCTTGTAAAGCACTTTGAGTTGCCCCGTGTATGAATAGTGTTATACAAATAAACTTGCCTTGCCTTACTCTACCACTGATCCACAGCTGCACATTCAACGGTCTTTATCGGTGTATGAAGATTTCTCTGCACTTCTGTCTCTGTTCTCTGTCCTTGGGGTTTCGGTCACACCGATTTCAGATGTTTTATTCAGGCTCAAAAAGAGGCAACTTCATAAAGGTTATACGAAAATTATTTTTGAAATGAAGTTTTAACTATTCAAAAATGAGGGTTTTTTAACAAATTAACAAATTACCAAGAGGTTATTCATAATTTAAAAAAGAAAATGGAACTGTTTCAAGCGGAGAGAGGCCTTTATATTTGACTAATCTTTTCAAATTCTCAGGCGAAGAGAAGGAAATAAAGATTCAGTAACAGTTAGAGGCTACAGGCTGTTTCTGCTCTTCACTGCAGTAAAGACAGTGATGTATCAAAGTGAATGATATTGCGTGGTAATTGCATTGCATCAAGTGCATCTCTAACATGTCTAACACGACATAAGGTGAAAAAATATACCGCACGACACCAACACAAACTCTGACCTCAGCCATAAACCTGTCTTGGTCTTTAAATTCCACACAGCAACATTGTCAAAACAAAAGCAGGGGAGCAGAGATCCTGTTTTTGAAGACTGATGTGACAGATGTTCAATATTTAAATTGTGAGAACACATAGTGGATGGTCCAATCGAGACGCAGAATCACAAATCAAATCAGATAAAGAACAATAAAAATATCCCGACCTCACTGAAAACAATCTGCAATAAATCAAAGACTTTGCAATTTGCTGATTGCATTCCTAAAAGATGCCATTTTCATTTGGAAATGACGAAATTATTCATTTTTAGACCTGGACACAGATTCAATCTGAGACAAATGTTCCAAGTGTCAATGTAAATGGATTAAAATCACATCAGAACATGAATCCCATTTCAGCGCAGGTGTAAAGTGACTTTCTCGCGTGACAATTTATCCACCGTCATCCCGTCGCGCCTGACTCTCCTCGATACAGAACCTGGCGGCTGATGTTTCCTCGTGACGTGGAGCAGCCACGTTTTGCCAGATCTCTAATTAACTGTGTGAGAATGTTATTAAGGGAAGAGTGATAGCTACAAAAGACCCCACGTTGTATGACACTAAAAGAACCATAACTGAACGTGTAATAATCCTGTCGTCCCTCAGAAATCACTGCGTCTCTTTCGGCTGCTTGTTTTATATCAGTCCATCTCTTCGTCTACACTCTCTCTCTCCCACCATCAGCACTGACTGGAGACTGATGGAGAGGAGTTTCACTCGCTCTGACACACTGCATCAATCCCATGATTCAAAACAGCAGCAGGGAAAGCGAGGATAATACACACACTACACCCTCAGGCTCTCCCCCGCATACACACACACACAAGCACGCTCCTCTAGATCAGGTAATTATTGCAAGGAGGGTCCGTACATCGATCGCACATTCAGCACAAGAGCTATCCATACGTACGCATTGCTCTCTCTATGCATCAGTGAGGTCTGCAGCGGCATAGAAACACAGCAGCTTAATCAATCACCAATGCACATTAAAATAGGGGATCTAACAGAGCGCACGGCTCAATGAGCCAAATAGGTAATCTACTACTGACCTTGGATAAAATCCCTACAGGCTGTAAACTATAAATACAGAATCCAATCCCCTACGGTAAAACTGGGAGTCGAATGCACTTGCAGCAAACTCACAGATGAGAGGAATTAACTCCCCGAGTAGAAGACGGAGTGTGACAAATATAACCAGAATCACAACTTAGTGAGTGAAACCCTCTGCTGACCAGGCCTGAGTTTGCCCACTTCTTGCCAAACTGCATTCAATCTTATTTGCGACTGAGTACCAGTCTGGAAACTCCCACTGGCCAACGGCCGTAGATGAAAATGCCACTGCACGCAATTGGAGAGACCTACAACCAATCAGACCAATGATGCAGATGACGTATGCAGATGACATATGCAGAGTGACGGGAAAAGTCAACAAATATGCCAGTTTTAGCTTAGATTAGCTAGTCCTTGTTGGCCGTGATGTTGGACATAAACAGAAGCTCCTAGATGTCACTTCTCTGTTGCCATCATGTTACGCCTGCCTCTAGCGCCGGCATCAGGGGAAAAATCCTTGTGTGATGGGTTCCCTTTTTTCAAAGATTCTGCAGATTGCCAAAATGGCCTCCTCCCTAGAGTGGAGTGAAATCAAATCACTGGCAGATTCAGACTACCACACTCGTATAACATGCTTTTGTTGTTAAGAAATTCACTGTATGAAGTTAGAATAACGATGCTATGACATCAGAGCTGTTTTTGTTATGGTTTGGTGTTTTGGTCTGTTGCTCCGCCCAACACCATCCACACACCCAATTACACGGCTCATAGCACATCAATAACTGGATTGCCAATTATTTGAACACAGCAAGCTGCAGCTATGGGTCACGTATGCTGGATGTTACCAAAACTAAAAAGCTCCAGTGTCCCTCTAAAAAACATCTCAATCACAGTTGAGAAACAAGAAACTACAGACATCCCTGGTGGATATTTAATGTATTAAATGTCTGTTGCTGGCACATGAAAAATAAACAAATAAGGCTCGTTGTGTATAAAAATAAAAGTGGGACAGTTATGTGTGTGTGAGGCTTTAGCAACTACTGTCTCTGATGTATATATTTTGGGATTGCAGTGCCCATTTTGAAATGTTAACCTTCAATTGGGAATTTTATGTTCAAGAGGCCAAAAAATGTTTTGTGACCTTCAACGTTGGCTTCCCAAAATGCAAACAGTTAATCCTTGAGTCGAAGTGAACAATTGTGCCAAAATTCAAAGAACTCCCTTGTGACATTCTTCAAATATCATATTAGCAAGCAAACATTTCAGTTCTGAGGTCACAGTGACCTTGAGCATTGACCTGGTGTCATCTAATGACCAAGTCCAAGTGAACAGTCTTCCTGTATGTCCTCCCATTTTACCAATATAATCCTCCACAGATTTCTCAGTCACGCTGCTCACCGATGACACACTGACGCTGAGTCAGTTCCAAGCAGCACATGGCTGACGAGGAGAGAACATGAGCAAATGTGTGAAAATGAGCACGGAAACCGAACCTGACGAAAAAAGGAATGTGAGAAAAGAAGCGTGACGTTTCTTCTCAGACTTCACAGTTACAGATTTATCAGCGACCGTTTTTTTTTTCGACTACCTGTAAACTTCCCACACGTGAGAGTGAATGAAATCCTCATTCTGAAATTTGCAGCCACCCCAGCCAATCAGAGACCAGGATGAAGTCGGCAAAAGGCAAAAACCACAAACATGAACACAACACCTGGTCCACAAATACAACAACCAAAAAAGTGTCAGATAGACATGCTAATTCTTTCTGTTGAAGGACTGTCTGTGACCCCCAACTACTAAAAGACCCATGACCTTAAAGCAGAACTATGTAGGATCTTTACTCTAATTGGGACCTGTCTCCACTCCCCCTACTGTCTGTTAGCGGAAGTTCAGGGCCCTCGACCCGGAGTCCTCTGACTCAGGTGGTCTTGCAAAGTCTCAGGTCTCGAGAGAAACACTCAGACACACACATCCATAGGCAGATACTGGGTATAAGATCAAGGTAGCGTTATAGCATTATGAATTCCAATTGAATCATGTTATTATCACTTCAGTACACTGTGAGGGACCATAATGTGTTTCTTTGTCATACACTGCTGCATCTATCTCCATACAGGACACTGAAACGGTTTCAGTTTCTTAACTTTGATCCATTTACTCAAAACAGTATGTCATATTCAACATTCTTTTCGACCCAAAGACAAGGAATATTTTTCTTGAACTATGAAAACTATGAACTATGAAAACATCCCTCCATCCATTATGGATCGCAGGGGGTGCTGTGCCTATCTCAGCTGACATTGGGCGATAGGCAGGGTACACCCTGGACAGTTCGCCAGTCCATCACAGGGCCACATATAGAGACAAGCAACCATTCACTCACACTCTCACACCTACGGTCAAGTGACCAATTCACCTAATCCCCATATTGCATGTTTTTGGACTGTGGGAGGAAGCCGGAAGAAACACGGGGAGAACATGCAAACTCCTGTTCCAAAGTTGTTCCAAACGGGACTCGAACCCAGGAACCCGGGTCTTCTTGCTGCAAAGGCAAGAGTGCTAACCACTACACCAACCATGGGCCCAAATACGAAAACAAATTTGATTAAAAGATATATGATTAATAATTGATCAAATCATTATTTTCTCCAGTTAATGAATTGCAAAGTTGGGGACAGCTTCATATCATTACAGAATTACAATTACAAAATTGATGTTTACAGTCAAACCACAGCAGGGATCAGTTACTGTGGGAGTTTTCTTGCCTCTTCCTTTTTGTAAACTAACTGGTTTTGACCAACACTGTCAGCTAATAGGCCAGAGGAAAGTCCATTTATCATGGAGTCAAGCTGTTTCGAAGCGAGCCTCCTGTCCTCATGCAGCGAGACCCGTCAGCTCGGCTCTGTGTTCGCCCACCGCTCTGTGAAATACGGTGTGACAGCAACTGCAGAGGTTTTAAACCCCCAGTTTGTGACCCTACTTACACGAGAAAGAAATATGGATTTTTGACTGGAGGCTTTGAGGCGAGACTCAGCAGAAAAGATATTAGTGTAACGCTGCATAAGGAACGGCACCGGGCGAAAGAATGAGCTGGATTTATGGGAAATATGAAGCGCGGACATGTATATCACAGCTCTTCTAATTTTTTTCTTAATGTGGGCAAAAGAATAAAAGGAAAGATATATTTTCAGCTGACAGTTTAAAGATTATCACACGGGGAAACAAATCACAGCAGGATCCTGGTTCAGCCATGTTTAAAGTGGCAGAGCAAGCTCTCACAAAACACAGAATTAGCCGGAATTAATATGAACAATATTGTGTATTAAAATTGTGGCTATGAAACAAAAGTTTCCAACAAGGGCAGGATGCAGATAATTTAATTTGAGATCTCTAAAATGAAAACATGCCTCTTATTTCTCCTTTTATTTTCCATTTAACCTTGAAATAATTGGAGGGCACATGGAAAGCTAAAATGTCAGACTAATATTATGAGCTGGTCTGGTACAGTGGCTCCATGGCAACACGCCACACGCAAGGAGAAGGAAAAAGAAACATACACAAAAGAAGTGGACTGTGCTTCACGAGTAGAGCATGTCACGTCTGACCAGAAGTATGGAGGTTTGATCCCCCGGCTCCTTTGATGCCAAAGTGTCCAAAATTGCTGCTAGCGGCTTGTAAAAAGGTCTAAATGATGTGTGATTGAAAAAAAAAAGGCACTGCATATATACAGTATATAATCTGTTTGAATATATGTGTGAGATGGAAAATTGCGCTGCATATAGATGAGCTGTGTGTGTGTGTGTGTGTGTGTGTGTGTGCGGTATGTGTGTGTGTGTGTGTGCGCGCGCGGCGAAACTGAAGTGAAAATTGCTTTTGAGTCGTCATCAAGGCTGGAAATATACAGACCGTTTTGCAGTGAAGAGTCAAAGATATGCAACAAAAATCTTCTATAGTTTTAACTGTATTTGAATTGATTTATTGATTTTCGAGACTTGATTTTTCCCCAATATCTGCACATGAACAGATGATCATGTTATTTTATATTTTCTATAAAAACCGATTAGTGCAAGAGCCATAAAATTACAGTAGAGCAAAGCTTCATGGGATAAAATATCAAAGCATTTTGTGCTGCCATATGTGTCTTATATGTATATTTAATGGAGGTGCAAAGCTCCATTCTTTTCATTGTTGGATTCAAAGATATACATCTAAGAAGGGAAATCAACTCGCTTCAGTAATTCATGAATAAAGTGTGAAGTGGTTTTAAAGACCACGACACAACAAGCCTCTATAATTTTCTCCTTTCTAATGGATTCATATATTTATTTATGGCAACTTAACCCTTTATGGTACGCACCAAGAAAAAAGAAAACAACATGCTCTTATACTATGTGTGTGTGTGTATATATATATACACAGTATATAGTGCAAAACAAGATGTTTATGCTTACGCAAAGTTGTCAAGTCTGTCAGGCGAGACAAAACGAAAGAAGGTTCAAAACATTTCAACAGTTCAATCAATGCTTCCCACATCATATCACACATTCCACTTGCTTAAATTCATTTAAAACATGTCACTCTACAGTCTGAATGTAATATTTCAAGAGAGGAGGTCAATCCCTGACCTCAAAGAACACACAACACAAAGTGGGAATAAACTATTTCTAAAGTGACAAAAGAGTAGAGCAAGCTGCAGTTAAATTGGACTTAAATATGCTGAGGTTTAACAGGTTATGCTGCAATAATCTTAAAATCTTGGTCAATTTAAAGCACCAGCTCCTCTTGCTACATGCATTGCATTTAGTCACTGTTTTTGATGCAGTATAAATGAATGACATGACACATGAAGAAAGTTCACATGATTCCCTTCACTTAGTCCCAAAGCCAATCACTGTTGAGAAACAGCAAAGAAACAGCAAACCTCCCTCTACTCTTTTCCTTCACAGATAATTATATACATAGATTTAGTTCGCTCACACGGATGAACACAAACAATCCTTGGGTCATACTCAAGAGAGTATTTTAAAAAATGCTTTGCACCCAAAGTGTCAAGGAAATTAGTGCTATTTTCTATAACGGCTGCACGGCTGAGTTAGATCCTTCATTCCTTTGAAGGACGGATTTCTCAGCCGTGTTTTGAAGGACCCTTCAAAAAAGTGGGACAATACTTGCACCACTGATGTCGCCTCTTCAAATGCAAACCTCTGAAGGACAAAGAGTAGAGAGACAACATCCTTAATATGTGTGTGTGATGGGATGAAGGGGTCACCAGAGGTTGGACTGTATGGGTTATAGACCCGACGAGCCAAATAAATCAATGGAGTATGTGATGGTGAGGCATTCATTAGCTATACAGCAGAGTGACACACAAGAAAACCAGACCATGAAGGCTGAATGTGTGACTCAAGACTGAGCTTTTGCTTCAGACTATTTCAGAAACTGATGATCTTCTTCTTCTTCTTTTTTACACACAATCATCTACAGGGTTTACAGAGAATGGTCTGAGAAGAGAAAATATCCAGTGAGTTGTCTCGTTCTCTGAGTGAAAATGCCTCGTTCGTGCCAGAGGTCAGCGTAGAATGAACAGACTGGTTTGAGATGGAGGACAGGACAACAACATCTCTGGACACACAGAACGCTGGACCCTGAAGCAGGTGTCATCTGTAAATAATAAAGTGGTCTAAGAGTGTATATGTATATTACCCTAACCCAGGGGTGTCAAACGTACGGCCCGTGGGCCAGAACAGGCCCTCTTGAGGGTCCAATCTGGCACGCAGATGATTAGGATCTTATTATACTGTGAAATACCATATTTTTCAGTTCCAGATATCTGTGACAACATGTTTGTGCCTTTGTAGATCCATTGTGATATGCAAGCTGTAATACAGTGTGGTAAATGGTAAACTTAAGTATAATATTAGGAAAAATTTGGAAAGACTTGTTGTTTATAGGTTATTATGTGGTTATCTTT